>NC_045556.1:10710761-11010761 GCF_009769535.1 Thamnophis elegans | reverse complement strand
ACCAATAAAAAGGCCAAACTTGTTTTAAAAAGTCTTGCTGGTTTTAAATTGCTTTAAAAAGAGGGTCAGATAAGGAAGTTCTTTACTCTAGTGATGGTTTAAAATGATCACAACTCGAGCAGCCCGTTCAAATGCAGATTACCAATTAACAGAGTTGGAAGGGACCTTGTAGGTCATCTAGTCAAACCCCCCGCCCAAGCAGGAGACCCCACATCAGCTCTGAATGACCAAGTAACATGAAGATGACAGTCATATCACAGATTTTAGCCATTCTTCCAAAAACATCCGATATAAAATGGAAGACAGAAAGATTATCATTCAAAGACAAAATTACAAAAGGAGAGTAAAATCCTGTTTTGCATACAGGAGTTCATTCTAATGGATATAACCCCAAGTCCTTAATTTTTGACACTATATACTCAGTTAAATTAAGTGAATAAAAGCTGGGCTTCCTGGCTGGGCAGGGGGTTGGACTAGAAGACCTCCAAGGTCCCTTCCAACTCTGTTATTCTTACTATAACTTCACAACTTGAAGATCAGCCTATAGTCGGAATATTGACTAATGCAGTTCTGTGTGAGGCATCTCATTGATAATGTTACAGGTAATTCTCAATTAACAACAGTTGGTTAAAAAGTGACTTATGGCCAATTTTCACACTGAGGGCAGCATCGGCAAAGCTCACTTAACAACTTCCTCGCTTAGCAACTGAACAGTAATGCCATTTAATGAAACATCATTTGTGACAAATTAAGAAAGTTGTACATTGATTCAAACACTGCAAATAACTCAAAAACTGAGTACACTCCAACTGTTTCTTCATGATGAGCCAGGTAAAATGGTTATAACAGAACAACAGAGCAGAATAAAGGAGCTGGAAGGGACCTCGGAGTCCTTTATTTATTTAGAATAGAATAGTTGGAAGGGACCTTGGAGGTCTTCTAGTCCACGCCCCCTGCACAAGCATTTGAGACAAATAGTTATCTCATATCTTCTTGAAAATGATGGAGCACCCACAACCTCTGGAGTTCTGTGTAATATTTTTAAGACATCTATTAACCCGCATTTAACTGTATTTTGAATGGCTCTTCATTATTTCCTTCAATTAAAAAAATACCCTTTTTTGTCATGATATACGTTTGAAATCTTTTTGAGTGACCTTCTAGGTAAAGATGAAGACTCAATAGCGTATTGTGAATTTAAGTGATAATGCCAGAGCATTGTAGAAATGTGAAACAACACTACATAAACTGTATCAGATCCTGCAAGATCCTAATTCAAAAGACCTTGATACATAATTTCCTGCCTAAGCAGGGGGTTGGACTAGAAGATCTCCAAGGTCCCTTCTATTCTATTCTAATCTAAATAAATAGGAATAAAATAAAATAAAAAATCACAGTACCTTTGTCCTTGCTCCCTTTGTCACAACCTGACTCTTAGTTTTAAGTTCTGGCTCAGGTTACATCTCCATCTAAAACCTCCAACCACACCTGACAGATGTGGTTTACATACAGGGAATCCTCGACTTACAACAGTTCATTTAGTGGCCATTCAAAGTGACGTCACTGAAAAAGTGACTTATGACAGCTTTTCACACTTACGGCCATTGGAGCATCCTCTTGGTCACTTGATCAAAAATTCTGATGCTTTGCAACAGGTTCATATTTATGACGGATTGCTGTGTCCCCGGGGGCTACACAATCCTCTTTTTTGCGACCTTCAGACAAGCAAAGTCAAGGGGGGGGGAACCAAATTCACTTAACGACCGTGTGACTAACTGAACAGCTGCAGGGATTCACTTCCCAGGAGCCAAAATGGAGCCAAACTCACTCAACCAACGTTTCACTTAGCAACATAAATTTTGGGCTCAGTTTTCGGACGTAAGTCAAGGACTACCTCTACTTAATAAGCATCAACAGTTCATGTCCTCTGGGTATTAATCACAGCTAAAAGTTACCAGCTTTACTTAAATCCCCTAACAAAACCGTAGAAGCATAATTAGACTTTATGTAATGCTAAATACCAGGCGATGCTGGATCTCATGTTGTTTTGTTTTAAGTGGAAAATTAAAACTTTAATTTCAGTTGAAAGAGAGGGGTGTTGTTTTTTTTACTCTTTACCTTGAGCAAATAGCAAGTATAAGAGGGGGGGCGGATCACAAATGTACACAAATTAAGCCTCTCTTGGTCCTACAGAAGAAAAACTCAGGGCAATATTTTAAGGCCTCGGCCTAATTCATTGGGAACTCACTTCTTAAAAAGACGTTTAGAATTGCATTCAGTATCAAAGTCTGATATTAGTGTCTGTTTTATTGCAAATACCGTGTTCCCCTGAAAATAAGACAGGGTCTTATTTGCTTTTGACAACACCCCCCCCCTCGAAATAAGCCCTTAGTCTTATTTTCAGAAAGATCTTATTATTTTTGAGGTACAGAAGGTAGCGAGCATGATCACCTCATGCCTGCTGCTGTGTGGCAATATTTTAGGGGAGGGCTTATTTTTGGGGGAGGGCTTATTTTTGGGGAGGGCTTAATTTTTGGGGGCACTTATTTTGGGGGGTAATAAGCACTTATTTTGGGGGGTAATAAACCGATTGGGCTTATTATCCAGGGAGGTCTTATTTTCGGCAAAACAGGGTAGAAATCTGTTGCCAAATAAGATCATATAATGGGAGGTGATAAAACTGAAAATAATAGCAGTAGATGACAGGTAGTCCTCAACTTACAACAGTTCATTTAGTGACTGTTCGAAGTTACGATGATGGCACTGGAAAAAAGTAACTGATGACCATTTTCTCACACTTACGACCACTGCAACATTTCCTTGGTCACGTGATCAAAATTTGGGCACTTGGCAACTGGTTCATAGTTATGACGGTTGCAGTGTCCTGGAGTCATGCGATCTTTTTTTTGGGACCTTCTGACAAGCCAGTGGGGAAGCCTGATTCACTTAGCAACCGGGTTACTAAATTTAACAACTGCACGGATTCACTTAGCAACTATGGCAAGAAAAGTTGAAACTGGGGCAAAATTCGTTTTTAGGACAGTTTTAGCACAACACACAAAACATTGCCTTGCCTTAACGATCCACTGGAAGATTGTAAGCCATTTCCTATCTCAGCCAGTCCTCCCTCAAAGGAGTGTTGTGAAATAAAAATGCAAAGGATGGGGAACAGCAAGAAAACTATACATGCAACCATAACCCACTTGAAGACAATGTGAGACTAGCAATGAAGCAAATTAAAACTTTATCCAACTATACTGGGACACCTACGTTTTAAATTTTGAATCTGTTGTTTCTAGATTTTATTATTATTATTATTCGCAACAACAGAATTGTATCACAGCGGCCAGTTGTTTCGCCGGATTTGGCATTGATTACTAGTTGGGCCCCACCCATTATTATTATTATTATTATTTTGGCTCCTGTGCATTGATCCTCCTACATTTGGAGCCACCTTTCACCTGCCATAAATGCATTCGCGTGCAAATTATATAGCATCCTATTCCTCAAAGGTTTCGCGGATTTCGTATGCAAATCGGCCACCTTCTTTTGATCACAATTCCATAGTCCAAAGGCCAAACAATTTCCTCCATTCGAAAGAAGAAGAAAAATCACTTTTAAATCATTGTTTTAACTTAACCCGTGATTTCTCCTCCTGTAAATGCCCAGGGAAATTTACCCATAAATCTTTTGCAGACCTTGCTAAAAAGCTGGAATCCTGCATGGGTACATTTAAAAAGAAAAAAGAAAAAGCAACATTATTGTGTCAAGGTTTCTCTTCTGTTTCTGCTTGGAAGGGGTTTCAAAACAAACTTTCACTTATGCAAACAAAAGTTCCAGGAGGAGGCAGAAAGGGAAACCATAGATCCCCTTGCTGGCTTCCACTCTGATTTTGCACTGTTTTTCCAATATTGGCTGATACACACCTACAGGCCTAAGGTGACCGTTGGGGAAGGCGGTAGGGAGAGCATTGAAAATAATCTGTATATTCCAAAATAAATCCGAATTCTCTTTCTAAACTGATCCAAAACCCACAGAAGGGGGAAGGAGAGAGAAAGACCTAGGAAATTTTTTTTTTTTTTTAAGAAAGAAAAAAGAAAAAGGACAGTAACGCTTATGAAACTGGCAACATCGCCAGCTAAAACTAGACAGCCTAAAGCGACTCACCAGGGGCCAGTGACTTGTTTGGTGCGTCCGTAAAAAGTCTCGCTGGACTTCACGAAGTTCTCCCACCCACCCATTCCCAGATTCCCAAAGGACACGGGTTTTGTATGGGTGTCGTTTCACACACACACACACCATTATTACCTTGACGCTGGATCTCTTGGTCCTGGAGTCTGCCTCCATGTTGTCCCGAGAGTCCTTTTTCGTGAGATTGGCTCTCAACTTGTACGACGTGTTGTTGGAAGATTTAATGAATAATCCAGGCACGGAGTTACCTTGCTGGGACGAATTAGAGTCCTCGGGATCCTTGTTACTGTGATAAACCACCCGGCTGTCAGATATATGAATGCTGGGAGCACAACCCATGGCTGTTTTCTTTGCGTTTTTTTTTTTTAAGCGGCTAGATCTCAAGGTTACTTCTTTCTCTCTTTTTTTTTTCTTCCCCTATCTTGGGAACGTTGTCCTTTTTTTTTCCTTCCCCCCCCCCCACCAAAAAAGGGGTTAATAGGCCGTTTCTGCCGAATGATCCAGGGTCTCCATCCACGCCTCCAGCTGTTTCTCAGGCAGGGCCCCCCCCAATGCGGGGAAACATCGTTCGGGGCGCCCCTCCGAATCCGGAGGTCTGGATCTGAAAGCGCAGTGGGTGCGGCGAGGTAAATGAGAGGGGGGCTTTGAAATTCCGGGTGTGCGCTTAAATCATGGCATCCTCTCTCTCTCTCTCTTCCCCCCCTCCCCTCCACGCAAAAGGGGAGAGGGAAAAAATGCCCCCCACGTCTATCCCCAAGGTTTGGGGGGGGGATTAAGAGGAGGGGAGGAGACGCATCACTTCTGGGCGGCGCTTCACCCCAGAACTCCCCCCCCCCCTCTCTCTTAGCAAATCGATCTAGTCCGGTTTTGGGGAAGGGGCGAGGGCTTCAACATAGATTTTGCAATTAAAAGGGTAGGAGTGCCTTGACTCTGCTTCCACCCCAAGTCCAACACCTCGCCCCCACCCGCTCTCACTGCGCACATAGGCAGGTTCTCCCCCCCCTCCCCTCTTTCCAAGCTTCTAAACGTGGCTCTGGGAGGGGGTGGCGGGCCCCCCTCCGGGGTTATGCTCTCGCCTTCATCAAACGCCCGTCCGAGTCATCTCCGTGGGCCAGACCCTCGCCCCCTTCCCTCCCTCCCTTTCCCCACCGCGGCGCTTGCTTGCAAAGCCCCCTCCGGGAGCCCGGGAAGCGCATTCACGCGTTCGCTCTCCCTTTTCTTCCCAAAGAGGGCTTCCCTCCCGCCGCACCTCGAGCCCAGGTCCCCGCAGGGCCTTTCTCCAGCAGATGTGCCACCCGGTTGCAGATGTGCTCCCTCCCCTCCCTCCCCTCCCCCCACAAAAAAAGAGGGGAGGGAGACAGAAGACAGAGGGGGTGCGAGGAAAGGGGGGAGGGAACCGTCCAAAAGAGAAGGCAGAAGGGATTGGAGAGGGGAGGCAACGCAGAAAAGGGGGACGGAGAGCGGAGGGGGGAAAAAGAGGGGGGACGCTAAACTTTAAGAAGGATCCAGATCAAAAGAAGCAGATCAGATCGCCGGGGGAGGACCCCGCCGCCGTCGCCAACACCCCCAGCAAAACCACCAGCGTCGCCGCCTCTTCTTCCCCCAGCACCATCGCTCTGCGTTCTTGGCAAACCCCTCCCCCCCCAAAAAAAAATAAGTCTCGCTTTTTGGCACCAAAAAGCGCTGCCAAATCCAAGCCCCCTGATTTGGGGAGGGGGCAAGGGGGGGTTCTAGGGAGGGGAGGGGCCGTCCGATCTGCTGCGGAATGAATTAAAATGGCGAGGGGGAAAAAGGGGGGCTGCTCTTGGCCCAAACGAGGCGAGGCGCGGATCCCAAGCGCTTGGGGAGCAAGGGCGCACCGGCGGCTCCTGGCGCTCCGGGGGAGGCTTGGCTCTCCAGTTTTGCAAGGCTGTAGCTGTTGCTGCTGCTGCTGTTGCTGCTGCTGCTGCTGCTGCTGCTGCTGTGCCTCTTGCGGCTCCGACTGTTGCGGCTCCGGCTCCCGCTTCTGCTTCTGCTGCCCGCCCCGAAAGGAGAGCCCCGGGCCGTTCAGCCCCAGCTTCTCTCGCTCGCTCTCCAGTCCGCTCCGGAGTTTGACAGCCCCGGCGGGCGCAGCATCGGCGCGGGCGGCGGCGCAGCCAATAAAAGTCCCCGCCAGGGCTGACCTCCAGCCTTTAGTGGCGTCAATGCAAACGAGCCGGCCGGTCCAATCCGCAGCGAACGGCGGCGGCGGAGCGAACTTCAAACGCGCCTCTGCTCCGCCCGCCCGCCCAGAGCTCGGCTGCCCAAGGGCGCCCTGACGCGGCGGCGGCGGCGGCGGCTGGGGAGGACCGAGCGCGCCCCGGCAGCCGGAGCAGCCGGAGAGAAAGTGGCTTGGCTGCCGTCCTGGGCAGCTTTGGAGGAGGGAGCTCCCCCGCCCTCCTTCCCTGCCTCCCTCCTCCCCGCAGCTGGAAGGTAAGGCCGTCTTATTCATTCATTCATTCATTCATTCATTCATTCATTCATTCATTCTTTATTTATTTATTTATTTATTTATTTATTTATTATTAATTATTTCTTTATTATTAATTATTTCTTTATTATTAATTATTATTTCTTTATTATTTCTTTATTTATTGTTTATTTATTATTCATTTATTTATTTATTTATTATTCATTCATTTATTATTATTTATTTATTATTTATTTATTATTATTTATTTATTTATTCATTCATTCATTTATTATTTCTTTATTATTAATTATTTCATTATTAATTATTTCTTTATTATTAATTATTATTTCTTTATTATTTCTTTATTTCTTTATTGTTTATTTATTATTCATTTATTTATTTATTTATTTATTATTCATTCATTTATTATTTATTTATTTATTATTTATTTATTATTTATTTATTATTTATTTATTTATTCATTCATTCATTTATTATTTCTTTATTTATTATTTATTTATTATTATTTATTTATTTATTCATTCATTCATTTATTATTTCTTTATTATTAATTATTTCTTTATTATTAATTATTATTTCTTTATTATTTCTTTATTTCTTTATTGTTTATTTATTTATTATTTATTTATTTATTTATTTATTTATTATTCATTTATAATTCATTATTTATTCATTATTTATTATTCATTATTTATTATTATTCATTGTTTATTATTTATTTATTGCAGCTTCCGCCCTCTGGAATGAGCTCCCTGTTGAGATCCGGACCCTTACTACCCTCCCCGTCTTCCGCAAAGCCATCAAGTCCTGGCTGTTCCAGCAGGCTGGGGGGGGGGGGGGGAGCTGAGAAGCATTTACCTCCATGGAAATTGTGAATGTTGGTTTTGTTTTTAATATGTTGTTTTTGTCTCGTTTTCCCCCTTTCCCTTGTCTTTTGTGAGCTGCCCGGAGTCCTCCGGGAGTGGGCGGCATACAAGACAAATAAATAAATAAATAAATAATAAATAAATAAATAAATAAATAAATAAATAAATAAATAAATAAATAAATAATAAATTATTAATGTATCTGTTTGGTTGATTGGTTTGTCAACCATGTACAAGATACGACTTCAGAGGATAATCAGAACTGCAGGGGGAAAAAATTACTGCCAACCTGCCTTCCATTGAGGACCTATAAACTGAGTCAAAAAGAGGGCTGTGAAAATATCTACAGATCCCTCACATTCTGCACATAAATTGTTTCAACTCCTACCCTCACAATGACACTATAGAGCACTGCACACCAGAACAACTAGACACAAGGACAGTTTTTTTCTCCTGAATGCCATCACTCGGCTAAACAAATAATTCCCTCAACACTGTCAATCCATTCACTAAGGTTGCATTACTATTACTATTAGTCTTCTCATCGTTCCTATCACCCATCTCCTCCCACTTATGACTGCAGGACTGTAACTTTGTTGCTTGAATCCTTACGATTTATATTTATATTGATAGTTTCCTGATTGCTTATTTGTACCTTGTGACTATCATTAAGTGTTGCACCTTATGATTCTTGGCGAATGTATCTTGTCTTTTTATGTACACTGCGCGCATATGCACCAAAGACAAATTCCTTGTGTGTCCAATCACACTTGGCCAATAAAGAATTCTGTTCTATTCTTATTCTATTCTGTTCTGTTCTGTTCTATAACAAGTATAAGTATAAACATGGACATGATCAAAGGAAATGAGTACAAATAGATGGGGACAGTAGGACAGGGACATTAGGCACGCTGGTGCGCTTATGCACGCCCCCTTTACGGACCTCTTAGGAATGGGGTGAGGTCCACGGTAGGCAGTTTGAGGTTGGAGTTGTGGGGGGTTGGAGGATGTAACAACGGAGTCAGGTAGAGCATTCCAGGCGTTGACCCCTCTGTTGCTGAAGTCGTATTTTCTGCAATTGAGTTTGGAGCGGTTTACCTTGAGTTTGTATCAACTGTTTGCCCGTGTATTATTGTGGTTGAAGCTGAAGAAGTCATTGACAGGTAGGATGTTGTAGCAGGCAATTGTGTGTACTGTGCTTAGGTCAAACAACATGGGCAAAGCAAAGCAGTGTACTGGGGCCCCTACGACAAGTACTCAGAGGAATAAAAATGTAAAGGGTTGATAAAATTAAACATATATTTGCATATTAGCAATAATAATTCGTATTAATAAAAATGCAGCAGAATGTCATAAATGTGTTGCTGTATTTATAGCAATAGCAATAGCAGTTAGACTTATATACCGCTTCATAGGGCTTTCAGCCCTCTCTAAGCGGTTTACAGAGTCAGCATATCGCCCCCACAGTCTGGGTCCTCATTTTCACCCATCTCGGAAGGATGGAAGGCTGAGTCAACCTTGAGCCGGTGAGATTAGAACCGCTGAACTGCAGATAACAGTCAGCTGAAGTGGCCTGCAGTACTGCACCCTAACCACTGCGCCACCTCTGCTCTTTATATGATACAAGGTGCAGGGAAGGATTAACACAAGAGAGATTAGTATGGGGCCCTTATGTTCGTGGGGCCTACAGGCAAGTGCCCATCAGGCCCGTGGGTTAAAACAGCCTTGCTGGAAGGGGAAAACAGGTGTCAGTTTCCATGCCTTTTCTTCCGCCAAGCAGGGCCTCCGCCTTCCTGCACTCCGGAACTTCTTCTTTTTTCTTCTTTTTTAGACTTATATACCGCTTCATAGGGCTTTCAGCCCTCTCTAAGCGGTTTACAGAGTCAGCATAAGGCCCCCACAGTCTGGGTCCTCATTTCACCCACCTCGGAAGGATGGAAGGCTGAGTCAACCTTGAGCCGGTGAGATTAGAACCGCTGAACTGCAGATAACAGTCAGCTGAAGTGGCCCTCAGTACTGCACCCTAACCACTGCGCCACCTCGGCTCTTATAACTAAGCGGAGCCCAACGAGAGAGCACCTGCAGATGATCTGGTTCCAGATCGGGAAAATCTTCAGAAATCCCAGAAAAAGGCAGGAGCCCAGGAAGATGCTTGGATGCAGAAGTCAGGGCTCAGCTGGTGTTGCACACGAGCGCGTACACACACACACACACACACACACACACACACACATACGCACACACAAACAGACACGGATCTGGCCTCCTTCAAGACACTTTGGAAATCACTTCCGCAGCAAAATTTCAGGAGCAGCATTATAGAAGCTTCGAATTTTGCATGGTAGATTTTAGAGCCGAGGTGGCACAGTGGTTAGGGTGCAGTACTGCAGGCCACTTCAGCTGACTGCTAGATGCAGTTCGGCGGTTCAAATCTCACCGGCTCAAGGTTGACTCAGCCTTCCATCCTTCCGAGGTGGGTAAAATGAGGACCGGGATTGTTGTTGGGGGCAATATGCTGATTCTGTAACCCGCTTAGAGAGGGCTGAAAGCCCTATGAAGCGGTATATAAGTCGAACTGCTATTGCTATTGCTATTGCTAGTCTAACCCCTCTCTTAGGCACAATGTCAGCTGGGTGACCTTTGGCCAGTCACTTTCTCCCAGCCCTGGAAAGAAAGCAATGGCAAACCATTTCTGAAAAAGGCAAGAAAACGGCAGGGACTTCTCCACCCGCTCTCTGAGAATCAGACATGATTGAATGGTTAAAAAAAAAAAACCAACTTAAGAATTTATTAAAGTTGTGGGCCGCCCCATATGGTGATACTGGGTGGCTTCATGAAGCCTGCAGTGCTGCATTTAACCACTGCGCCACCTCAGCTCTAGAATTCATAATCAATTCCTGTCTATGGAGAGTTTCTCATCCAAGAAGCTTCTTCAGCTCTTCGGCTTCCCCACTATCCTATCAGAGCCGAAGAAGCTTCTTGGATGAGAAGCGAAACGTTTTCAAAGCAAAAACCAGAAATTCCAGTTGCCTCTTGAAAAAAATCACCTTGGGGTCACAGTCTCCTGGTTTCTAGGGTGGCTGAGTGACTAAGACAGCGAGCTTGTCGGTCAGAAAGGTCGGCAGTTCAGCGGTTCGAATCCCTTCGAACAGAGTGAGCTCCCGTTACTTGTCCCAGCTTCTGCCAACTTGGCAGTTTGAAAGCACATAAAAATGCAAGTAGCAAAATAGGGAACACTTTGGTAGGAAGGTAACAGTGTTCTGTGCAACTTCGATATTTAGCCACGGAAATGTCTTCGGACAGCGCTGGCTCTTCAGCTTTGAAACAGAGATGAGCACCGCCCCCTAGAGTCGGGAACGACCAGCACATATGTGCAGGGGGAACCTTTACCTTTACCTCCTGGTTCCTAACCTGCTGCCTTCACCACTACTCCATACCGATTCTTGCAATTAAGTTGTTAACCTTATCCTGTATCTCCTAGAGTAGTGAGAAACATTTGCTGTAATCTTTCCAGAGCTTGCTTTTACTTAATTGGGAATAATTGCTGGCTCCTTTCATGTTTTGATCTGTGATAGGTGTTTGTGGTTAGGTTTCCTGGGAAGAGCTGCATAATTAAATCCTAGAAAAACATTGATGAAAGTGAGCAGGACAACCTATTAATCAGTCGCAACAGTGGCATCCATGAAGCAACCAGACATGAACAATATTACTTGCAATGATCTTCCGCCCGCCCCTCCCCGGTTAAATAACACGAAAGAACAAATGTTTGGTTTAAGAGCTCTTGTAGCTTTGCATGATTTACAAAGCAGATTTTATGATGCATAAAATCAAGTGCATTTTTTTTTTTAGCTTGCGGTCCAAACTGAGCAAAATGGATTCAGTTTCCAATGGCTAAGGAGCAGGCATGAAATCCTCTTATCTTCACTACCGGTTCGGTGGCGGGAGCGCCTGCGCATCTCATGCACAGAAGGTCCATGATGATGTCAGGGTGGGTGGGCGGAGCCTCCTGCTACGGCCACTACCAGTTCACCTGAACTGGTGCAAACTGGCAGAATACCACCTCTGCTCATCTGCTCATCTCAACGCAGCAAAATTAAGGAGGGGGAAGAAATGTATGCAGTTTTCCAAAAGTTATGGATTTCTTCCCTTCACCGAATGCACTCATGGTTTCTTTCTGGTTCGTATATAAAGCCATCTAACAATGGCAAAACTAACAATGGACCTGTTGCATAACATAACTAGGATCTTGGAGTCCTAGTGGACGACCATTTAAAAAGGAGCCAGCCGTGTGCAGCAGCTGCCAAAAAAGCCAACACGGTTCTAGGCTGTATAAACAGAGGGATAGAATCAAGATCCTGTGAAGTGTTAATACCACTTTATAATGCCTTGGTAAGGCCACACTTGGAATACTGCATTCAATTTTGGTCACCACGATGTAAAAAAGATGTGGAGACTCTAGAAAGAGTGCAGAGAAGAGCAACAAAGAGGATTAGGGGACTGGAGACTAAAACATATAAAGAACGGTTGCAGGAACTGGGTATGTCTAGTTTAATGAAAAGAAGGACTAGGGGAGACATGATAGCAGTCTTCCAATATCTCAGGGGCTGCCACAAAGAAGAGAGAGTCAAACTATTCTCCAAGGCACCTGAGGGTAGGACAAGAAACAATGGATGGAAGCTAATTAAGGAGAGAAGCAACTTAGAACTGAGGAGAATTTTTCTGACAGTGAGGACAATTAATCAGTGGAACAATTTGCCTCCAGAAGTTGTGAATGCCCAAACACTGGAAGTTTTTAAGAAGATGTTGGATAGCCATTTGTCTGAAATGGTGTAGGGTTTCCTTCCTAGGCAGGGGGTTGGACTAGAAGACCTCCAAGGTGCCTTCCAACTCTGCTGTTGTATATATTCCATAGGTGTGTGTGTGTGTGTGTGTGTGTGTGTGTGTGTGTGTGTGAGTTTGGCGGTTCGAATCTCTAGCGCCGCATAACGGAGTGAGCTCCCATTGCTTGTCCCACCTTCTGCCAACCTAGCACTTCAAAAGCACATAAAAATGCAAGTAGAAAAAATAGGAACCACCTTTGGTGGGATGGTAACATTGTTCCGTGCGCCTTCGGTGTTTATTCATGCCGGCCACATGACCACAGAAACGTCTTTTGACAACGCTGGCTCTTCGGCTTTGAAACGATAAGCACACACACACCAAGTCGGGAAGGACTAGCACATATGTGTGCGGGGAGCCTCTATACCTTATATATTCTGACTCTCGCTGTATTCAAATTGAGTAAGAGGAGCAACATAAGGTTTATGACTTTATGTAACACGCTAACCCATGTAGTAGTGATTAAGGTGTTGAGTTAGAATGCAATGATTATCCTTCGTTTATAACTTGCATTTCTTCTGTGGTACTGAAGATGGCAGAATTCCTAGACTCAATCTCTGATCCAAGGTTATTCCCATCTGGAGTTTCTAGCAAGGCCGTTTCAGTGTAAAGCTAGGCCATTGTACTGGGGATTCACACCAAAGAGGTTGCGGCTGATGGCAAGATTTGAAGACTGCCGGCATAATCAATTCTTCAACCTTGTTGTAAGCAGAACTTATCAACAAAATTCCAGTCCAAACAGCAGATATAAATTCAGGGTAGCCCGTAGAGGGGGCGGGGGGGGGGGGGAATCAGCTCTATATTCAATTGCAACACATAGAAAGAAGCATATATACATACATACATACATACATGCATACATACATACATGCATACATATGAATGATGTATTTACTTTCGTTTTGTGTATGAAAAAAAAATAGGATCAGATTGATCATTTTCTGATATATGCTGAGCTGTAATGTCCTGAATTTTCCATTTAAATGGTGGTAACGGGTGAACAGGAAACCAGAGTTCTTAAAAGTTTCTCTCTAATCCCCCTCCCTTTTATACATCTAGTATTTCTTATATTATTATTAACACTCTCTGATGCTAAGGAGTTAGATGTCCTACTCCCCCTCCCCACCTGAAAAGAACTCTGTTCCAACTGCCCCTTGGGTGTGGGGGTGGGCGTGGCCAGCACATGACTCATTCAGCCTGCAGGCTGGGAGTTTGGAGGAGACAATCAAGGGGGCCAGTCTCAGGGAGAGAAGGGGATAAGATAGAGGCCTCTGTGGGGCCAGCCTGAGGGAGAGAAGGGAAGAGGAGAGGTCGATTGTAACTACTCATTAATGTTCAAGCTTTCACTGTCAATTTATCAAACCCGATCACATAGTTCCGTAGCGAAGTACGGGTATCCAACGATAAATAAATAAATAAATAAATAAATAAATAAATAAATAAATAAATAAATAAATAAATAAATAAATAAATGCATACATGCATACATGCATGCATGCATGCATACACTCCTTTGACTAATTCCAGAAAATTAATATCATCTATAGACCTTTCGCCCAAGGGCAGTACCAAAAACGTTGTTTTTCCTGTTAAGGTTAAGGCTTTCAGAAATGTTGAGTCAGCTTTCTCTGGGGACAAAGTACAGGTATGCGAGAAAACAGCCAAGTGAAAGGGAAGGAGAAAACAGCGTTAAAGAAAAGCAATCCATACTGAACAAATAAGCTTTGGAAACAGAAAGGAGATTCGAGACGTCGCACCTGAACTTTCTACGTATTTAAACTTGAAAATGACATAAATATATATGGGCGTATAAAGATATTACATATATCCACTCTACTGAAAGAAAACACCAGTCTTTACTCATGGGGCTTAGGTCTTCTCCAACCGGCGTCCAATTATATGTTAAGGAATTAGAAGTGCAATGCATCTGAAGGGACCAAAGGAGGAGCTTCACTAGGATGTTTCTACTTATGAACCTGGTTTCCCTACTATCTTTCCAACCCTAGAGTAGAGTGGCCATTTATTCTAAGTCATCCATCTCCACAAAAAGAGGCAATTAACTTTATCTCAGATCTGATAAAGAAGATAAGGATGAAGGTTGATAGAGATAGATAGGTAGGTAAGTAGGTAGGTAGATGATAGGTAGGTAGGTAGGTAGGTAGGTAGGTAGATAGATAATAGATAGATAGATAGATAGATAGATAGATAGATAGATAGATAGATAGATAGATAGATAATAGGTAGGTAGGTAGGTAGGTAGGTAGGTAGGTAGGTAGATAGATAGATAGATAGATAGATAGATAGATAGATAATAGATAGATAGATAGATAGATAGATAGATAGATAGATGATAGAGAGAGAGATAGATAATAGATAGATAGATAGATAGATAGATAGATAGATAGATAGATAGATAGATAGATCGATAGATGATAGAGAAAGAGAGATAGATAGATAGATAATATAGATAGATGATAGATAGATAGATAGATAGATAGATAGATAGATAGATAGATAGATAGATGATAGATAGATGATAGAGAAAGAGAGATAGATAGATAGATAGGTAGATAGATAGATGATAGATAGGTAGATAGGTAGATAGATGATAGATAGATAGATAGATAGATAGATAGATAGATAGATAGATAGATAGATAGATAATAGATAGATAGATGATAGAAAATAGATAGATAGATGAGAGATAGATGATAGATAGATAGATAGATAGATAGATAGATAGATAGATAGATAGATAGATAGATAGATAGATGATAGATAATAGATAGATAGATGAGAGAGAGAGAGAGAGAGAGAGAGAGAGAGAGAGAGAGATCAGCCTCCCGATCAGCTGGGACTGCAGAGAATAGATGGGGGCGGGGCCAGCCAGAGGAACTGGTATATGCCAGTTCTCCGAACTACTCAAACTTTCCCCTACCAGTTCTCCAGAACTGGTCAGAACCTGCTGAATACCACTTCTGAACATATCAAAGTCTTACAATCGAAACAAAAATGAGTAATTAAGATGGACGACTTTTAATAACTACAACCAGGATGCTGAAAAGAAGTGGGCAGCCTGAGGGGCTCGTATTCACAGGGAATGTCCCCCCCCCCCCCAAAAAAAAGACAAGATGGCAGCCACAGTAAACAACAGAAGCTTTCTCCTTTGCATTTTCCCAAGGCAGGCCTTTTATTCTGAAAGTGTTATTAAGTATTATCTCCATGGGGAATTGCAACAGAGACAAGCTTGTGTTTCTAAACTAAACCAAACTAAATTTCCATGGGTTTTAACTGTACCATTTACATGATCCGTGCGCTTAACATGTTTACATTTCAGAGAAGACCGTGGAGAATGACCATCTTTGGCCATGTAGGGTTCACATAAAAATAAAAATAACACATGAAATACATGTGCAGAACCCAACAGAGGTTTTCCTTCCCTCTCCCCCACCCCAGGCATTTTGAGTGACGCATAACGGATGGGGAAATTGAGAACAGAACACACACATCAAGGCAAAACAATGATACATTTCATCATGTGATCGCAGCAAGCTGGACAGGTTCCTGAGTGGTAGCACAGTGGTTAGAGTCAGAGGTGGCTTGCTCCCAGTTCGGCCCGGATCTGGGGAACCAATAACGGCGGCGGCGGGAGGCTCCGCCCATCCCTTCCAGATGCTTCTGGGCATGCACAAACCAGTAGTAAAAAAAATGGAAATGGTTAGAGTGCAGTACTGCAGGCTGCTTCTGCTGACTGCCGGCTGCCTGCAATTTGGCAGTTCAAATCTCACCAGGCTCAAGGTTGACTCAGCCTTCCATCCTTCCGAGGTGGGTAAAATGAGGACCCAAATTGTTGGGGGCAAGAGGCTGACTCTGTAAACTGCTTAGAGAGGGCTGTAAAGCACTGTAAAGTGGTATATAAGTCTAAGTGCTATTGCTATGTAAAGCAATGTAAAACAGTATATAAGTCTAAGTGCTATTGCTCTATCTATCTATCATCTATCTATCTATCTATCTGTCTATCTATCTATCTATCTATCTATCTATCTATATCTAGTTATCTATCCTTCCTTCCTTCTTTCCTTGAGGCCACTGAGCCTCGGTGTGCAGTGGTTAGAGTGTAATACTGTAGTATACTTCTGGCTGACTGAAATTTGGCAGTTCAAATCTCACCAGGCTCAGGGTTGACTCAGCCTTCCATCCTTCCGAGGTGGGTAAAATGAGGACCCAGATTGTTGGGGGCAAGAGGCTGACTCTGTAAACTGCTTAGAGAAGGTTGTAAAGCACTGTAAAGTGGTATATAAGTCTAAGTGCTATTGCTCTATCTATCTATCTATCTATCTATCTATCTATCTATCTATCTATCTATCATTTATCTATCCTTCCTTCCTTCCTTCCTTCCTTCCTTCCTTCCTTCCTTCCTTCCTTCCTTCCTTCCTTCCTTGAGGCCACTGAACCTTGGTGGTGCAGTGGTTAGCGTGTAATACTGTAGTATACTTTTGCTGACTTCTGGCTGACTGAAATTTGGCAGTTCAAATCTCACCAGGCTGAAGGTTGACTCAGCCTTCCATCCTTCCAAGATGGGTAAAACAAGGAGCCAGATTGTTGGGGGCAAGAGGCTGACTCTGTGAACTGCTAAGAGAGGGCTGTAAAGCTCTGTGAAGACAGTATTGTATTAAAAAGAATGTTAAGCACATTTTATGTTTAATAATTCAGATGTTTGGGAAACTCTGCTGTTGAATTTCAGCAACAATGATTGTTCCATAATCCAGGGGCAGCCTTGTAAATAAAGCATGTGTGATACAAACAATTTCGTAATTACTCAAGTTTTAGGGAACATAAATTGGAACAATGCTTATGTAACTAATAATGTATCACAGTCTGACTTTGAGAGAAATGTTGCAAGGTTTTTTTTTAAAAAAAAAAAACAACAACTTTGACGTTAATCCAAGAAATGACCTATAACCAAGAGACTTATTGTGGCACATCTTTTCCACGTTGCCATTCCCATGTGGACATCACCAAGCTTGTGAAACTGATTTTATTAAATAATTTACTTTTGACAGGGTTTTTTCCCCCGGATTCCACAGGCTTCATCTGAATCACAAATGTGAGGTGGATGGTGATAGCAATCAAATAAATAAAACAAGGGGAATTTAAATTGGCTGGGGAATTTCCAGCAAAATTCAAACCAACATAAGCTCTTATAAGAAACTTGATTAACGCTTGGCTATGATCAGAACAAACAAGAGTTACAACAGTGCCTTCAATACCCCCTTCCTGTGCAAAGGAATTAATCTTAGCAATCAGCCTATTAGTTCCAAGGCAACTAGAAATTTACCATATTTTTTGGAATTATAAAACGCACCAGAGTATAAGACGCACCAAGATTTTGAAGAGGTAAATTTTTAAAAACAGTTTTTGCACTCTGCAGGCCTCCCAAACCCTCTGCATGCCTCAATTTTTGTGAAAAACGGGGCATGCAGAGAATTTAAGAGGCTTGCAAAGTGCTCCTGGGGGTTGGGGGGGGGGGGCAAAAACAAGCAAAACATGGCCCATTTTTAACGAAAACATGCCCATGTTTTGCCAAAAAAGGGGCATTCATAGCCTTTAGGAGGCTTGTAGAGTGCTCCTGGGGGCTGTAGGGGGCACAAACGAGCAAAAAACAGCCCATTTTTTGCTCATTTTTGCCCTCCCCAGCCCCCAGGATCACTTTGCAGCCTCCTGAAAAGGCTATGCACATCCATTTTTGTGAAGGGGGCAGGGTTTCGGGAGCCCAAAAATGCTGTATTCAGTGCATAAGAAGCACCCAGATTTTCACCCTCTTTTTTGGGAGAAAAGGATGCGTCTTATACTCCGAAAAATATGGTAAGTTGAATTGAAATG
Organism: Thamnophis elegans; assembly: GCF_009769535.1. Classification (NCBI taxonomy): domain Eukaryota; kingdom Metazoa; phylum Chordata; class Lepidosauria; order Squamata; family Natricidae; genus Thamnophis; species Thamnophis elegans. The sequence goes on along the minus strand of NC_045556.1, from coordinate 10,992,491 downwards.
ATAAAATGTGGGAGAATTACCAACCAGCTTACTGAAAAGAACTTAGAAGAAAATTCCATAAGAAGAACATCTTTTGGGGCCTTGAACCTTGTACAAATAATATATTATTATTATTATACAATTGTATCACAGCGGCCAGTTGTTTCGCTGGATTTGGCATTGATTACTAGTCGGGCCCCACCCAGGGGCCTAGGACGTCATAATGTATTTTCGTAATATGCGTGCAGATCCAAGCAGTGCGGCTTTTTGCATTTGACTGATGGTGATTTTGTCAATTTTTAATTGTTTTAAATGTAGTTCCAGTGCTTTTGGAATAGCACCCAGTGTGCCGATTACCACTGGAATTACCACTGCTGGTTTGTGCCATAATCGTTGAACTTCGATTTTCAAGTCCTGGTATTTCGCGATTTTTTCATATTCCTTCTCTTCGACCCTGCTGTCACCTGGTATTGCAATGTCTATGATTGTAACCTTATTTTTCTCAACCAGTGTGATGTCTGGTGTATTATGTGCCAGTATTTTGTCCGTTTGTATGCAAAAATCCCACAAGATCTTTACCATCTGATTTTCAGTGACTTTTTCAGGCTTATGTTCCCACCAGTTTGTTGCTGTTTTAATATTATAATTTTTGCACAAATTCCAATGGATCATTTGTGCTACTGAATTGTGCCGCAATTTATAATCAGTCTGCGCGATTTTTTTACAGCAGCTGAGTATGTGATCAACAGTTTCATCAGCTTCTTTGCAAAGTCTGCATTTGGCATCATCAGAGGATTTTTCGATTTTGGCCTTAATGGCATTTGTGCAGATAGCTTGTTCTTGCGCACCAAGGATTAGTGACTCTGTTTCTTTCTTTAATGTACCTGTTGTTAACCATAACCAAGTTTGTTCACTGTCCATTTTATCTTTTATTTTTTCCAGAAATTGGCCATGCAGTGCTTTGTTCTGTCAACTCTCCATTCTTGATTTTATCACATCTTTTCTGTATTCTTGTTTCGTCTGTTGCACCTTCAATAGATTTTTGTTCTTTACTTCAATTAATAGATGTTCTTGACTTTCTTTTAAATAATCAGCCAGTGCATGTTTTTCTTCTTCAACTGTTTGCTTCACTTGTAATAATCCTCTGCCACCTGATTTTCGGGGCAGATACAGTCTATCAGTATCACCACGTGGATGTAAACTGTAGTGCATTGTCATTAGTTTCCTGGTTTTTTGGTCCAAAAGGTCCAAATCAGCTTGTGTCCAGTTAACTATGCCAGCTGTGTATCTTATAACTGGTATTGCCCAGGTATTTATGGCCTTGATTGTATTTCCACCATTCAATTTAGATTTCAAAATTTTCCTAACTCTGTTGGTGTACTCTGGTGTATTATGCGCCAGTATTTTGTCTGTTTGTATGCAAAAATCCCACAAGATCTTGACCATCTGATTTTCGGTGACTTTTTCAGGCTTATGTTCCCACCAGTTTGTTGCTGTTTTAATATTATAATTTTTGCACAAATTCCAAAGGTTCATTTGTGCTACTGAATTGTGCTGCAATTTTATTGTTGTTGTTGTTGTTGTTGTATTTTTAGAAAGACATCTCTGCATATTATTAAGTGTGCCTGTTTGGTAACATATGGTGGAGACTGTGGTGGGATCCTACCAGTTTAACAACCAGTTCGGTGGTCACGTAGTGATCTCTTTCTCCTTCTTCAGACCTGCCCAAATTAAGTCATCGCCTTCCCCTTTCAGGAGCTGCCAAAAGGGTGTTTACATTGCTTTGCACTCTTTTTCTTTCTTCTTTTTTTAAAAAAAAAACACACACCAGTCAATTAGATCAGGACTGTAGAGCAAACACAAGCAATTGCTTCCTGCAATTGTTCGCAGCAGCTGGCAAGCAAGACAATCGCCTAACGATAAAGGTTGGCCAGCCAGTTTGCTGCCTTTTCTTCTTTCTTTTTTTTTAAACTGTCTTAAGTTCCATTAGGAGAGGAGAGGCGTATTTCGCAACTCCCATTGCCAAAGAAAAAGGGGAGGGGAGGTTACTCTCCCTTTACTTGAAAGCCTCGATGACAGAGCTGTTTGCAAGGATGTCTAGCCACCCTCAGTAGCGTTTCAAGAATTGAGCCGGCACGTTTTTCATTCCAAAAGAATAGACTTCCAAGTAGGAAGTGGCCTGTCGTGAAACAGAAGAAACCTCGACAGCGAACAATTGTGTCTCGGCGATCCCATCAGTAAATCTGCCTGATGTGCAGACTGCAGGAGGCGTTGTTTGATGCATTAGATATATACCGTATTTTTCGGAGTATAAGACGTACTTTTTTCCCTCCTAAAGGAGGCTGAAAATTTGGGGGGGGGTCTTATACTCTGAATGTAGTCCCACCCACCCGCCGGCCCCCACCCTCCACCCTCTGCGCATCCACTTCCTGGCGGCAGAGATTGCCACCAACAATGGCTTGTGTTTCGGGGGATCTGCGCGTCACGTTTTCAGCGTCCGAACGAGGCTATGGGGATCGCCAAAGCACATCACTGCCGATCACCACCCGGAAATGTAACACGCTTGGAAGCTGGAAACAGGACGCATGGTGCCCAACAACTTCTGCCTTCTCTTACCCTGCTTTAATCACTGGAGCTCCCTCCAATGATCAGCTGTGCTTTTGAAACTGTTCAAATCTCACCAGGCTCAAGGTTGACGCAGCCTTCCATCCAGAGGTGGGTTCCTACCAGTTCGCACCTACTCGGTAGAACCGGTTCGTCAAATCTACCGAACCGGTTAGAAGAGGTTTCACCAGTGGACCCAGAAAGCAGGCCACACCTACAGAAGAGGTTCCAAAATTTTTTGAAACCCACCACTGGTCCTTGGATATGATTATTCTACACTATCATGCTCCTATTTATAAAACTCAGTGCCTCTGTGAAAGGTAAGGATGACTACTGCGTTTGTGATGCAATCGGAACATTGCGTGTGTTGAAGTTGTTTTAACACAAACCAAAGATGCCTTTTAAAAAACAAGTTTACATCATATTCTTATGCATGCCAGGGCTGTGTGAGAGGTAATTTAAGGTGCTTCTGACAAGTGTCGTCGGCATCTTCATATCCGGTCACATGGGTGGCAAGCCACTCCCATCTGGTCACATGGGTGGCAAGCCAATCCCACAAAGGAAGCCACACCCACAGAGTAGGTTCGAACAATTTTTGAAACCCACCACTGCTTCCATCCTTCCGAGGTGGATAAAATGAGGAGCCAAATTGTTGGGGGCAAGAAGCTGGCTCTGTAAACTGCTTAGAGGGGAGGGGGGCGTAAAGCACTGTAAAGCGGTATATAAGTCTAAGTGCTATTGCTAAGAGAGAAGGAAAGTGACTGGCCCCAAACCCAGCTGATCTAGCAATAGCATTTAGGCTTATATACTGTACTGTCCCATAGGGCTTTATAGCACTCTCTGAGCTGTTTACAATGTAAACATTATTTGCATATCGCCCCCAACAATCTGGGTTCTCATTTTACTTGGAAGGATGGAAGACCAAGTCAACCTTGAGCACTATCAAGATCGAACTCCAGGCTGTGGGGAGAGTTTGCCTGCAATCCTGCATTGCAACCACTGTACTATCAGCGCTCTTGGTGAAAAGCTGAGGGTTACCTTGGATCTGAGCATATCCAACTTGCTACCTAATGCAACTACATTTAGAGTTGGTAAGTCTTGGTTAACATCCAACAAGTGGATGAAGACACCGCGAACTTAACTAAGGTAGTTCAGTCTGCATATTTATTTCAGTGTGCATGCCTTTATTCAGTGTTATTTATTCCTGTATCTATTTATTAATCCTATTTTGACGGATCTAAATCGCTTTCCATCTGTGTGGAGAACTCCAATTATTGATATGGATGCCCAATGCCACAACATTTAAATAAATAAACCATGAGCTGAAATTCCACATCTGGGAATTCACTAACCCTTGGTATCCAAACAGGGGTGAAATGGTCTGAAAGCTGCTTCCACAGGTGCTACCGCGCAGCGCTGAAAAAGGATTAAGAAGCCTTTTCTGAGTCTGCAACGGTAAGTAGAACAGCAAGGTGGGGGAAACAGTTATGCCAAGTGATTTAAATTCGCTAGGAACCAGGATTTCTTGCTTTCTAGCAAATATAACTCGTGCGGCACAGCTGATTGTCGCAGAGCTGATCGTCGGAGCTACCGGTTTCGGCGAACCGGTAGCATTTTTTTTCTACTGGTTCGGGCGAACCGGTAGCATTGTTTACTAATGGTTTGGGTGAACCGGTAGCATTTTTTTTACTACCGGTTCAAGCAAACCAGTAGCATTTTTTTACTACTGGTTCAGGTGAACTGGTAGCATTTTTTCTACTGGTTTGGGCGAACCGGTAGCATTTTTACTATTGGTTTGGGTGAACCGGTAGCATTTTTTTACTACCGGTTCAGGAGAACCAGTAGCATTTTTTTACTACCGGTTCAGGCGAATCAGCAGCATTTTTTTACTACTGGTTTGGACGAACCAGTAGCATTTTTTTACTACTGGTTCGGGTGAACCGGTAGCATTTTTTTACTACCGGTTCAGGTGAACCAGTAGCACTTTTTTACTACTGGTTCAGGGGAACCAGTAGCATTTTTTAACTACCGGTTCAGGCGAATCAATAGCATTTTTTTACTACTGGTTCGGGTGAACCAGTAGCATTTTTTTACTACTGGTTCAGGAGAACCAGTAGCATTTTTTTACTACTGGTTCAGGCGAACCAGTAGCATTTTTTTACTACTGGTTTGGGTGAACCGGTAGCATTTTTTAACTACTGCTTTGGGTGAACCGCTAGCATTTTTTTTACTACTGGTTCAGGCGAACCGGTAGCATTTCACCCCTGTATGCAATGATAGAGAGATCTTTCTTAGGAAACCACCCAGAAGCATCTGTGAACCAATGAAAAGGAACATAGTTCCAGTCGTACGGTTGAAGTTTAAACTTTTTTTTATCCACTGTACATGGCCATTTTAGAAGCTGCTGTTGGTAGTTTTTTTGCAAAACATGACAGCTTTAGGTCAGGGGATCTGTGCAGCCAAGAGCTGTTTGGGTCCAATTCCCAGAGGTTCTGATCTTCATGACCAAGAGTGAAGGCAACTGGGAAATTGCAATTTGTAGTCCCACCTAAGAATCGCAGCTCTCTTTTATCTTTTTCTCAGGATCTGCCGAAGACTCATGGATAGCCTCGTCCCCTTGGGAAAGGAAGGAGGCCAAATACAAATACTCTGAATTGATCTTTCAGCTGGATGGTTACGATAGCAGCACATTGTTCAGCAAAAACGGCTGTCCTTCCAATAAGATAGTCTTCTTTGACCTCAGCAACTTGAAGACGGGTGAACTTCAACTCCCAGAGTGCCCTGGTCTGCACGGAGTTGAAGTTCAGTCCCTCTTGAAATTGCTGAGATTGAAAAGCCTTTCTTTCTTTCCTTCTTTCTTTCTCTCTTTCCCTTCCTTCCTTCCTTCCTTCCTTCCTTCCTTCTTCTTTCTTTCTTTCTTTCTCTTTCCATTCTTTCTTTCTCTCTCTTTCTCTTCCTTCTTTCCTCCCTCCCTTCTTTCCTTTCTTTCTTTCTCTTTCCATTCTTTCTATCTCTCTCATTCCCTTCCTTCTTCCCTCCCTCCCTTCTTTCCTTTCTTTCTCTCATTTTTCCTTCCTTCCTTCTTAAAAGTTTTCACACCCATTTCATTTAAGTGTTTTGGGCAATTTACCACATAATAGGACAAAACGTAAAGACACAATAAAAGCACAGATTTAAAACGGGGTTAAAACTTACAGGTTTTTTTTAAAAAAAATCCAAGTTCAAAAATCCAGAAGGCTAAAATGCTATCAAGGCAGCTGGAAGGGCTGTCAAGCCATCCCAATGGTTTCCTCACACTCCTAGACACCCCCTTCCCCTATTAATTTGCAGATCCAGGTCTTAGCCCTCTTCTGGAAAATCAGAAGAATAGAGGCTCACCTCACCTGTTGTTCCAAAGTGAGGGGGCCACAGCAGAGAAGTCCCCTCCTAAGCAGGACATTCATTCATTCATTCATTCATTCATTCATTCATTCATTCATTCATACACAGACTGATGGGAATTTATTTGGATTTGGATTTATTGGACATTTATAGGCCGCCCTTTTCCCTGAGGGGACTCAGGGCGGCTTACAATCACAAAGGAAAGGGAGTGTAGGACAATACAAAAAGTAATGTGAGCAAAAGTAAATTAAACAATAAAACTCAACATTCACTCAACATTCGGGAGGGGCGAAAATAGACTTATCCCCAGGCCTGACGGGCTAGCCAGTTCTTGAGGGCTGTGCGGAAGGCCTGGACGGTGGTGAGGGTACGAATCTCCACGGGGAGATTGTTCCATAGTGTCGGAGCCGCAACAGAGAAGGCTCTCCTCCGGGTAGTCGCCAGTCGGCACTGACTGGCGGATGGAATACGGAGGAGGCCAACTCTATGCGATCTGATGGGACGAAGGGAGGTAATTGGCAGAAGGCGGTCTCTCAAATAGCCAGATCCACTACCATGGAGCGCTTTATAGGTGGTGAGTAGGACCTTGAAGTGCACCCGGAGATCGACAGGTAGCCAGTGCAGCTCGCGGAGGATCGGTGTTATGTGGGCGAACCGTGGTGCGCCCACGATCACTCGCGCGGCCGCATTCTGGACTAGCTGAAGTCTCCGGATGCTCTTCAAGGGCAGCCCCATGTAGAGCACATTACAGTATTCCAGCCTGGAGATCACTAGGGCTCGAGTGACTGTTGTGAGGGCCTCCCGATTCAGGTAGGGCCGCAACTGGCGCACCAGGCGAACCTGGGCAAATGCCCCCCTGGTCACAGCTGAGAGATGGTGGTCAAAAGTCAGCTGTGGGTCCAGAAGGACTCCCAAGTTGCGGGCCCTTTCTGAGGGGTGTAGGTTTTGTCCCCCCAGCCTGAGTGATGGTATGTTGGTCAAATTTTTGGGAGGAAAACACAACAGCCACTCGGTCTTGTCTGGGTTGAGTATCAGCTTGTTTGCTCTCATCCAGTCTTTAACGGCTTCGAGACCCCGGTTCATCACGTCTACCGCTTCATTGAGTTGGCACGGGGCGGACAGATACAACTGTGTATCGTCCGCATATTGGTGATATTTTATCCCGTGCCTTCAGATGATCTCGCCCAGCGGTTTCATGTAAATGTTAAATAGTAGGGGGGATAGGACCGACCCCTGCGGCACCCCATAAGTTAGGGGCCTCAGGGACGATCTCTGCCCCCCCACCAACACCGACTGCGACCTGTCCGAGAAATAGGAGGAGAACCACTGCAAAACAGTGCCGCCCACCCCTATCTCCCGCAGTCGTCGCAGAAGGATACCATGGTCGATGGTATCGAAAGCCGCTGAGAGGTCCAGGAGAACTAGGATGGAAGCATGGCCTCCATCCCTAGCTCTCCAGAGATCATCGGTCAATGCGACCAAAGCGGTTTCTGTGCTGTAACCGGGTCTGAAGCCAGACTGGAAGGGGTCAAGATAGTTAGCTTCCTCCAAGGTACGCTGAAGCTGGAGAGCCACCACCTTCTCAACAACCTTCCCTACAAAGGGGAGGTTGGAGACTGGACGATAGTTATTAAGAACAGCTGGATCCAAGGACGGTTTCTTCAGGAGGGGTCTTACCACCGCTGTCTTGAGCGCGGTGGGGAAGTACCCCTCCCGAAGGGAGGCGGTAACAACCGCCTGGATCCAGCCTTGTGTCACCTCACTGCTGTTGGCAACCAGCCAGGAGGGACACGGGTCCAGTATGCAGGTGGAGGCACTCACAGCTCGCATAGCCTTGTCCACATACCCAGAGGCAACTTCCTGAAACTCAACCCAGAGATGGTTTGCCAAGTCTTCTCCTTGTGTCTCGGCTGGATCTACTGGGGTGGAGTCCAGGTCCGCTCGAAACCGGGCAACCCGGAAACCCCTCTAGTCCCCTGAATTCGTATTCTGGTTTTCCGTCTGTCAAACTAATCTTCTGTAAACCTCCATCCTACCAGCCTAAACTTCTGTTCAACTTAACATTTTTGGAAATCTTCCAAGGCGCTGGGATAAATGAGCTCATCCTGTATATTCTCTGGGTTGGTTCACAGTGGATAAGATCAGCTACTGGATTTTTACCCCCTTGGATTTGAACAGCTGCCCTGAGCAAACAACCCACGATCATAAATGTCAATTTAGGTTTTTGGTTTTTTTCAGGCTTCGAAAAACTTGGTTGGAGAAGGTGAAACTAGAGAATATAATATTTCATTTGCGAGGGTTTCTCAGACGTGAAGGTGTTATGACCCACCAAAGTGTTTGTCCAATGACCGAAGTCCGACATGGCAACCCAAAGCTTTCTCCGTGGGCACGCAGGTCATTGCCAGCTGCTCTTCTGGTTTCCAGCACTCACATGCACGCTGGCCAGCTGGTCTTCACGGTTGCTGGGGTGCTGGAGAGCAGCCTGAAAACAGGCCATTTTGGGGGCATTTTCACGTTGTTTTTAGGGCATTTTGGGGGCTGTTTTCAGGCCGTTTTTCAGAGATGCCCCTAAAAATAGTTTCAAAACAGCCTGGAAAATAGCCTGAAAACAGCTCAAAAGTCAGGCATGTGGGTGCCAGCCAGTTGGTCTGTATATTTACGGTGCTCGGGCGCATACGCATGGACATTCTGATTTGGGCACTCGGTGCCAAAGAGGCCCCCCATCACTGACCTAAGACATGGATTATTGAATGAACTGCAATGATTGGCTTATCTAGCACGCTTATCAAACACCCCGCATTATTGTGGATTAGTGAGATACATAAAATATGTTGGCAACCAGTAGCTCTCTCATTAGAAACACCCTTAGTCACCTCAGCAGGTTATGAACAGATAGTTTTATAGAGCTCTGTTCATAGGAATATATTTACGTAATCGAATTAAACATCAAACCAACCCAGAAGATTTAAAATCTTGATTAAAAACAGCAAAGAGCAAGTCAGGCATTACCCCCAGAGTGGGGGGGGGGGGGAATTGCGTATTAATTTTGTATTACTGGCAGAAACAACATTAAGAAAAGGAAGACCATTAAATCTGTTGACCAAAGAACTAAATTTGAAACTCATATTTTTTTTTAAAAGAAAAAAAATAGTCCTGGCAAACCTCCAGGTAGAAAGTCCATTTGGCTGCTTGGAATGTAAAACCAACTGTCAATATTGCATTTTCCTTATCTAATGTTGACAGAGAGTGACCGAGAGAAAGAGTTCGGAATAGGGCTTGGCCAAGAAATCTTGGCTTAAAATGCTCAGGAGTTTCTCCAATCAACAGGCCTTCCCCAATCTGTTGATTTAAACTCCCAGTATTCTTTCCATATCAAAACAAATCTTTATTCTGTCGTTTTTCACTAGGCAATAACCTGGCGTTGCCCGGGTATTTATTTATAGGGGAGGGAAATGTCTGGACGAAATGTAATTTCTAATGTTGGATTTTCCCCCTTACCAGAGGAAGCCCCCTTGTGGAGTACTGTGAAGCTGTTACCATGGCAACTCTACTGCGCTGTATAGTAGAAGCCATTTTAAGGCAGTACGATAGAAGCCATTTTGAGGCACAACAGGCTGTATCTTAACAGAACACCCCCTCAAGGTGTTCTGGGGCTTTAGGGGTGTCTTAACCCCACAATATTTTTCTCCAGTCATCTGTACCAAGTTTGGTTGAAATTGCTCTAGGTGTTCCAGAGTCTAGCCTTAAAATGGCTTTTACTGTACTGCTGTAAAATGGTTTCTACTGTGCACCACAGTGGAGTTTCCATGGTAACGACTTCACAATACTCCACAAGGCAGCTCCCTCTGGTAAGGGGGAAAATATAACATTAGAAATTAAGTTTGATCTGGACATTTTCCCCCTATAAATAAATTTCCAGGCAACGCCAGTTATCAGCTAGTATAATGTAAAAGGTTCGTGATTCCCTGGCAGACAATTTTCCTGCAAAGGTCATCCAGTTCTGGAATGCCCTCTGGAGTCAAAGAGACTGGCCATTTACTTTGGTTGCTTTCCACTTGCAATGTGGGTTTTAAATTTTCCTTCCTTTCCTTTTCAATCGTTTATTTTTTTTTTTAACCTCAGGTTTTATGCGGCAGTGGGTTGTTTTATTTTTTTAAAAAAAGATATTCTGATGCATCGCTATTTATTATGGTTATTTACCTACTAAGCATTGCAGGCTGCTGTTTTTCATTTAAACAGTTATATCAGTTATATTAAAAGTGACTGCAGGAAAATATTCTTTGGAAGGGGAGCGTATACATTTTAAAAAATAAAAAATAAACAAAGGATGGTGTGCCAAAGTCCACATGGATTCCGCCTGGAGGCTTGTTTGCACAAGTCTTCCAAGGCTTCAGTGGGAAGGCCAATTAAATTTTCATACCGGTATGATTTTATCTCGGGCAGCATTTGAATCAGATGCATACCATTATTTAGCTATTTCGTTAACCTATTAAGTTGCATAGTAAAAGTCAGAGACAGTTTCATCATGCCCAAAGAGCGGGCGGGAGGGGAGGGGGGGAAACATGGAAATTTAAGTTGTGACTTTGAACTAGCCTTGTGCTATTTATAGGTTTGATTAAGCTACTCTTACAGATTGGTATTTCAGCAATATAACGGGTTTTATATATTATGATTATTTTGGCTATACTGTTTTATGATTGTAGCTACAACAATAAACTACACACACACACACACACACACACATATCGCATACATAGATATAGAGATAGTTATAGTGTTAGTGATAGCTATGGATAGATGATAGATAGATAGATAGATAGATAGATAGATAGATAGATAGATAGATAGATAGATAGATAGAGAAAGGGATAGATAGATAGATAGATAGATAGATAGATAGATAGATAGATAGATAGATAGATAGATAGATAGATAGATAGAGCTACTGCAGATAGATACTGTTGATAGGTAGGTAGATGATAGGTAGGTAGGTAGATAGATAGATAGATAGATAGATAGATAGATAGATAGATAGATAATAGAGAGATAGATAGAGAGATGATAGAGAAAAAGAGATAGAGGTAGATAGATAGATAAAGAGATAGATAGATGATAAGGAGAGAGAGAGAGAGAGAGATGATAGATAGATAGATAGATAGATAGATAGATAGATAGATAGATAGATGATAAAGAGATAGATAGATGATAGATAAAGAGATAGATAGATAGATAGATAGATAATAGAGAGATAGATAGAGAGATGATAGAGAAAGAGATAAAGAGATAGAGATAGATAGATAGATAGATAAAGAGATAGATGATAAGGAGAGAGAGAGAGAGAGAGAGAGAGAGAGATGATAGATAGATAGATAGATAGATAGATAGATAGATAGATAGATAGATAGAGTGTGTGTGTGTAATTGCTATATATACACAGAGAGATTATAGCCTCTAGCCAGGAAATGGTTCCTGTCCAAGTTGGGGAAAATGGTGTTTCCAGAAGCTTTTTCAGGAAATTATTTTTTTAAAAATCTGATTCATTCTCTCTCTCTCTCCCTCTCTCTCTCTCTCTCTCTCTCTCTCTCTCTGTTTTTCCCCCCAAACCTCCAGTAGCCTGATGGGCCCTTTTTTTTTCACCCTCCCCGGGTTCTGGAGGCTTTCCTGGAGCCCGGGGACAGCCAAAATGGCCTCCCCCAGTCCCCTGGAGGAAATACCAAGCTCTGCTTGGAGGTGAGCAGTGTGGCACGCTTGGGGGGGGGAGGGAATCGTAGGGGATTCTTTGCACACATGCGCATGTGGGGGGGGGCTTTGCATTATGGGTGCTGACATACACATGCGCTATCACGCAAGCGCGCTCAAATTTTTGGCATCCAACAACAAAAAGATTAGCCATCACTGTCCTATTCTATTTCATTCCATTCCATTCTATTCCATTCCATTCCTTATTCTATTCCTTATTCTATTCTATTCCATTCCATTCCTTATTCTATTCTATTCTATTTCTAGTCTAATTGATGATTTTGTTGCTGCCTAAGCAATCAATCTCTTGCAGGTGCCCTCCCTACCCTCCACCTTTTTGGAAACCCACTCAAAACCACGTGCCTTGCTCTGGAACATTTAACCTGTTTCACTCGGGGGAACAGGATAGGATTAATATAAACCCTTGAACCTGACCCAGCTGGCACCCTGCGACTTTTCTCACCCATAGGAAATAATACGGGGAGAGGTTCTTTTCCTTCTCCCCGCCCTGAGTTTCTTTTTTTAAACTGGATGTCCAAATGGCCGCTCTAGTAATGTGTGAACTGAGGACAAGGTCACCATCAGCAGTCGGAGTAGATTAGAAGCACATCCAAAGTAAAGAGAGAGTCTGGCAACCAGCCATGCCACTTCTCCTAAAGACGGAAGGTGGAGGGGAGGAATTAGAAGGAATGCTGGTTTGTTGTTGTTTTTTGTACAGAAGGGTTACAAAATCAAGTCGTGCTGATTTAAAATCATATTTGGCCCCAGCCAGTAGTGGGATTAAAAAATATTAGCAACCGGTTCTCTGCCCAATTGCTGGATGAGCGTGGCCACTCGGCCTCCTGCAGCATTGGGGGGGGGGAATTTTCATACGCCCCAGTCTCCGAAGGCTTTCTCCGAGCCTCCTGGAGAGCAAAAATTCCTTTCCCCAAGCTCCGTAGACTCTTCGGAGGCCAGAAATGAGAGACCACCTCCTGTCGATTATCTCCCATAGACCGATCAGATCTCACAGGTTAGGCCTCCTCCAGATTCCATCCGCCAGCCAATGTTGGCTGGCGACCCCCCGGGGGAGAGCCTTCTCTGTTGCAGCTCCAGCCCTCTGGAATGATCTCCCTGTCGAGATCCGGACCCTTACTACCCTCCCGGCCTTCCGCAAAGCCACCAAGTCCTGGCTGCTCCAGCAGGCCGGGGGGCCTGTGAAACATCCAGCCCCGCGGAAATTGTGAATGTTGCGGTTTTGTTTTTTAAGTGTTGTCTTTGTCTAGTTTTCCCCCTTCCCTGGTCTATAGTGAGCCACCCGGAGTCCTTCGGGAGTGGGCGGCATACAAGACAAATAAATACAAATACACTTCCAGACTTCCGGGGGTGGTGGTGGTCCATTTTTCTCCCAGAGCCTCCACATGGACCTTGCACTTATCTGGCATGATGGATGGACCGCATGGAGACTCCTGGAAGCGGAGGGGCAGAGTGGGTGTGGCCAGCCGGTCCTTGCAACAGAGTTGGAAGGGACCTTGGAGGTCTTCTAGTCCAACCCCCTGCCCAGCAGGCCACCACAGATAGATCCTAGCTACGCTTTTTTCCAAGGACTTGATTTACATACATGCAACTCACCATGGTTTGCATCAGCCAGATCAGGGGTGGGTTGTAGCCAGCATTACTGCTGGTTTGCTCATGCACACCCTTCGCACGCATGCGCCGTTCAGTTGAAATTGCTTTGTGCGTGCACAGAACTCCAAAACAAGATGGCGGTGGCGACTGTGGCGACCGGGAAAACCACTCTGATGGCATGGCCAGCCTGGGCCGCTGCCGGTTCTGTGACCCAGGACGGTATACCACTACTGGTTTGGCCGGATCGGGACGAACTGGTAGGAACCCACCTCTGAGCCAGATTCAACCACTTTGGCCATCCCTGGTCCAGATGTCAAAAATGAAGTGATCACCAAGTACAACACACCCACGCATCCAAAAAATTAAATGAATATCCAGGAATTCAAGCGATTAAATTTAAGACCTAGAATCTTTGCAACTTTGCCAAGATTGAGAGCAGTCAATCTGCAGCTCCATTACATCACCCATACCTTCCTTTCTTGATTTCCCCCCGCCTCTCTGTGATCGCAACTGCCAAAACATGCAGCACGGTTTCTCACAGAACTCATGGCACAATTCCTCACCAAACTCCGGCATCTGCTAAGGCCTCCAGAGAAAGCTCTTGTGGGTGTGTCCATAACTCTCTTAAGAACCGAAATCCTTTAATTGTCACATCGTACCTCTCCGGGTTCTTAAGCTGCACCCAGCAACGGGAGGCGTTCCGTGGCTGTCTTTAGCCATGAGAGAAGAGGCGATCAGTATAAGCTGGGTTCTTTTAAACCAGGTTGCTTGTCTAGCCTACATCCGAGGAGACCCAGGAAGAGTGGAAGTTCACTTAAAACAAAAGAAGATCCAGTAGGTTATCTGGTCCTGTTTTCAGATATGATATGTGTGCTCTGTCTATCAGATGCACGGTTGCTTAGCAACCAATCTGTTTACGTCACTACAGGTAATAAAGTCAACGTACATTCATGCGAGGTATCGGATTGAATAAATACCATTGTTTGGTGGGGGGAACCTTCAGGCTGGAAGAGAATTTCATTTGGAAACCTCGTCTTCTGAGTGGTGGGGCTCAGCGGAGGTACAGCAGGGGTCCTTCAAGAATTAGCAACTGGTTCCTGCTCCTTCTCCTCCTTGTTATTTAAATAGGCACCGGTATAGAATAACGAACTGTATTTTTAGTAGGATGCCATCAGGAAATTTCTAGAGGAGGGAGAATCTGCAGCAATAAACTTCTTCGGGGACTGCACTGAATCATTATGAAAAAGTATGGAATAACATGTTAGGGACACGCTGGCTCAGTGGCTAAGATGCTGAGCTTGAAAGGCCAGTGGTTTGGTGGTTCGAATCCCTGGCGCCGTGTAACGCAGTGAGCTCCTGTTACTTGTCCCAGATTCTGCCAACCTAGCAATTCGAAAGTATGTAATAATGCAAGTAGAAAAATAGGTACCACCTTTGGTGGGACGGTAACAGCGTTCTGTGTACCTTCGATGTTTAGTCATGCCGGCCACATGAGCACGGCGATGTCTTCGGACAGCGCTGGCTCTTTGCCTTTGAAATGGAGATGAGAACTGCCCCCTAGAGTCGGGAACGACTAGCACATCTGTCAGAGGGGAATCTTTGCCTTTTATATAGTAACAAACTATTTTTAGCATGATGCCATCAGGAAATTTGTAGCGGCGGGAGAATCTGGAGCAATAAACCTCTTCTGGTACTGCGCAGAATCATCATGAAAAAGTATAGAATAACATGAGTATATTTGGCACATTATGTGTAACTACAACCAGTTAGTAGGAAATTCTGGGCTGTTCAGTCTTGAACTCCTGGTTTAGGGAAAGCTGTGTGGCTGTATTTGATATTTTAAAAATAGAGCAATTCCCCAAAATTACAGTGCTAAACAAGCTGCAATGAAAATATAAAGATGGTAGTTACTTTTTATTAGTATCCTTGAATTTTATCCTTCTTGCATTTGGCTAATCTCTGCTAATTTTACGGTGTGATCAGCCTCTCCCTTTTTAAGTAGCAGTCTAAGGAAGGCTGAGCACCAAAGAATGGAGGCTTTTGAACTCTGGTGCTGGAGAAGACTCCTGTGAGTCCCTTGGACTGCAAGGCGATCAAACCAGTCAGTCCTAGAGGAGATCAACCCTGACTGCTCTTCAGAAGGCCAGATCTTGAAGAGGAAACTCAAATACTTTGGCCACCTAATGAGAAGGACGGACTCCCTGGAGAAGAGCCTCATGCTGGGAAGGATGGAAGGCAAAAGATGAAGGGGATGACAGAGAAGGAGGTGGCTGGATGGAGTCACTGAAGCAGTCAGCGTGAGCTTAAATGGACTCCAGGAGATGATAAAAGACAGGAAGACCTGGAGGAACGTTGTCCATGGGGTCACAATGGGTCGGACATGACTTCACAATTAACAACAACATCTCTCATTCAGCAAGGACGTGCTGGTTTACCAAGGGTTTCTCCATCCATCGGTCCCTCCATCCGGTGTCTCCAAAGTGGTATTTCCCTGGTTGGGAAGAGACTAAAGATCCATCCACTTCCGTTTTCTCATCCTCTCAGGAAAAGGTCAGGATTTATTTTTTCATTCAACAACTGCATGTGATTTCAAAACTCTTCCGCCGCTTTCAGGGTTCATTAAGTGATCCGATTGCTGGAAAGGTCAATCAGATCTTATGAAGGGTGTGCTTCAAATCGCTTTAATGAAGTGAAAATTCGGAGAGAGAGAGAGAGGGGGGGGGAGGGAGGGAGGGAGGGAGGGAGGGAGGGAGGGAGAGAGAGAGAGAGAGAGAGAGAGAGAGAGAAAAGAACCTCTCATTAAGTTTAACCTTCCAAATCTTGGCTTTCCAAATCTAGCAGAAAGGGAAGGAAAATTAAGCTTCCACATTTTTAACAGGTATTAAGAGCCAAGAAAAAACTGGCAGGTGTGCAGTTTTCCTCCTTTCTCCCGTGATGAAACGTCTTCTAGGTAACACTTAAAGGGTCAGGGGTCAATCATGATCCTATGCATCAACTTTAAGTTACCTTTAAATTACAATAATTTTGAATCCCCTCCTCCCTCCGTCCGATCCACATACCTTTTCCAGCTGTGGATTTCAACTCTCCTCTTGTCCACCCGCCATGATGAAAATGTAAAAAATTAAATAAAAAAGCAACTTACTTAGGCAAGGCATGATTTGCTGCTCCCAGATCAGGAGGTGGGAGAATCACATGCCTCCTTTGCATAAGGAATTTTTCGCCTTTTAACCCTTGGTTAACTCTGAGCAAGGGTTAAAAGGAGAAAAATTCCTTATGCAAAGGAGGCCCATAGTTCTCTCGCCTCCCCCTACAGTTAGCACTAAGCAGACTCAGAGTCACTGTGACTCTGGAGTCTGGCAGCAACTACCTTAGCCTTTTTAATTATTTTAAATATTCTTTTCTTTTCCTCATGACACTGGTGAGGCACCGCCTCTCCTGGCTGCACGTCCCTGCCTTGGGCCCTCCAGACCCTTTGGATTTCAACCCCTTCCGACCCCAGCCAGCAGAGCCAATAGTCCAGGATTATAGGAACAGTAGTCCAGAAACATCTGGAAAACATCAGGTTGCTTTATCCTGCAGTGTGAAGCCTTGGTGATTCCTTTCATAACAAAGAGAATCAATTAATTGGTCAATTAAGAGTCACTTACGTAGAAATGTTATGCAGGTGCTGAAGTCCAAGAGGCAACTGATGGAAAATAATCAGGGAGAGATCCAACCTATAACTAAAGGGAAATTTCCTGATATTTAGAACAGTTAATCAGTGGAACAACTTGCCACCAGAAATTGTGAATGCTCCAACACTGGAGGTTTTTAAGAAGAGATTGGACAACCGTTTGTCTGAAATGGTATAGGATCTCTTGCTTGAGCAGGGAGGTGGACTAGAAAACCTCCAAGGTCCCTTCCAACTCTGTTATTCTGTTACCTTGTGTGGCTAACCCACCCCTGGTTTTCAAATGTTTTGGTAAGTGGTCACTGCTATAATAATCTCCACTAATGTTCTGAGGGGCATGGTAGGTAATTATTATCATGGGGGTTTCTCATTGCTTGTTACAATCCTAGAATGGGCTGCAGAAGCCAATTCATTTTGCAAATTCATTTAAAAACAGTTGACTTCTATAGATGCCTGTATTGTAACCACAAACCGCGCAAAACAATATTGTACTTATTTTAAATATTTAGGATATGTTTAGGTCCCCAAAACACCATACAAAGGAGGCCCAATTTTTGTCATTTTAAGATGCTGGCTAGCACTAGGGAGTTTCAGGTTTAAGTCCATCCTCAGTCATGGGAATGGACAAGGCTGGACACACACACACACCAGCCAAATCTATTTCATTTTAGGCTTCCTAAATAATCTGAAATTATGGTAGGATGTCTAACAAACAAGCAAACACTCTGCATATAAATAAATGAGGGAGAATTGCAATAGGACAAACAGGGCTAAGGCCATGGGACTTTTGATCCTCAATACCAGCTCTGGCAAGGCAGGATATTGTGAAATACATGAGGAATAAATCATAATATAGAATTGGCCAAAGTTTCAAAAACTAACCTTTTTTCCCCCCATAATAACCCTGTTTTCCTGAATGGCTATCAGCTTCTTCTCATCAAGATGTGGAAGGCTAGTTTGGCGGGCGGGGAAAGACGATGCCAGTAAGACAACATCCAGTCCTCTCTCTCCCCTAGTGCAACATGGGGCGTTCCCCCCGTATTATCTCTGCAGGTACTCTGGATGTGGGGCAAGGGAAGGCTGCTTTCTACCTTAGGGAGGTCCGCTGAAGTTCTCAGGGAATGGAGGGAAGCTGGGGGATGGAGAGTCTCCTCCTCAGACCCATTTGTAAGTCAAAAACTGGAGCAGCAATAGGACAACAATTGTTGGGACAATTTAATGATTTTAGACTCCGGAGTTCATTATTTCTTGGGGGAGCCTCTTTGTATAGCCATGTGTATGACTTCAATTCTAGAATTGCAAGTATCATGTCTCTTTCCCTCCGTGTTCCCTTTCTCTCCCTCTCTCTCCCTCCCTCTCTCTCTCTCTCCCTCCCTCCCTCCCTCTGTCTCTCTGTCTCTCTGTCTCTCTGTCTCTCTGTCTCTCTGTCTCTCTCCCTCCCTCCATCTCTCTCTGTCTCTCTCCCTCCCTCCCTCCATCTCTCTGTCTCTCTCTGTGTGTGTGTCTCTCTCTCTCTCCGTCTCTCTCTCACACACAAACACACTGCACATTTTACGAGTGCTCCTGCCTACGTCAATACAGCAAAACAAAGCAAAAGGCTCACCAGCCACTTCTCCTGTGCCGCTGATATTTTCAAATACGTCAATCAGAAGACAATTATGATTACAGAAAGACAACACACACACACACACACACACACACACACACACACACACACACACAGAAGCAGTTCCCTGAAGCATCATGATGTTTGGGGTATGCATGTTTAACATGAACCATCGCCTGCAAGCATGGCATCTTTTTGTTGAATAATAATAGACAGGAATTCAAGGAGGCTGAAAAACAATAACAATCATGTTGTGGGGCTTTTGGGTTCCCCATTTGCTGAGGTCACAAAATCTGAAGCATTTGGGTGTCATTGGATGGGCCTGGAATTGCTGGATTCTGAAGCTTAACTACAGTTCTCTTCTACCACCAGCTATGCTCCAGAGGTTTTGCAATATTTCTGATAGAGGATGATAGATAGATAGATAGATAGATAGATAGATAGATAGATAGATAGATAGATAGATAGATAGATAGATAGATAGATAGATAGATAGATAGACTGACTGATTGACTGTAGATACATAATGTTGATTGGTATGTTGGTAGGCAGGTTGGTAGGTGATAGATAGATAGATAGATAGATAGATAGATAGATAGATAGATAGATGGATGGATGGATGGATGGATGGATGGATGGATGGATGGATGGTTGGTAGGGAGGGAGGGAGAGAGAGAGAGAGATGGTACTTAGCTAGGTAGGTAGGTAGATAGGTAGGTAGGTAGATAGGTAGGTAGGTAGGTAGATAGATAGATAGATAGATAGATAGATAGATAGATAGATAGATAGATAGATAGATAGATAGATAGATAGATAGATAGTAGGTAGGTAGATAAATGATGGATGGATGGATGGTGGGTGGGTGGATGGATGGAAGGTAGGTAGGGAGAGAGAGAGAGAGAGATGATAGGTAGGTAGGTAGGTAGGTAGGTAGGTAGGTAGGTAGGTAGATAGATAGATAGATAGATAGATAGATAGATAGATAGATAGATAGATAGATGATAGATAGATAGATAGATAGATAGATAGATAGATAGATAGATAGATAGATGATAGTAGGTAGGTAGATAAATGATACATGGATGGATGGATGATGGATGGATGGATGGATGGATGGATGGATGGATGGATGGATGGATGGATAGATAGATAGATAGATAGATAGATAGATAGATAGATAGATAGTAGGTAGGTAGATAGATAGTAGGTAGGTAGATAAATGATGGATGGATGGATGGATGGTGGGTGGATGGATGGATGGAAGGTAGGTAGGGATAGATAGGGAGAGAGAGAGAGAGAGAGAGAGATGATAGGTAGGTAGGTAGGTAGGTAGGTAGGTAGGTAGGTAGGTAGGTAGATAGATAGATAGATAGATAGATAGATAGATAGATAGATAGATAGATAGATAGATAGATAGATAGATAGATAGATAGATAGATATTCTCTCTTGCAACTGAGATGAGATGCATCGTTTTGGGGTTAAATTTCCAGGGAGCGATCTGAAAGGATTATATTTCTGGGAAACCAGATGCTTCTACCAAGGGATCCCCAATGAGAAAAATAAGCAGAAGGCCTGGGAAGTAAACACATCTTTTCGTAAATGTGGTCAGGAGCACTTGATTGAACGCTGCCTCACTCAGGCCTTCGCACGAAAACAAGCAGGCTCGGGCTTCATAAGTTCTTAAATAAAACGGATTTGTTTTTTATTTGTGCCTTAAATAAAACAATTTTGCATGCTCCCTTGAGAAAGGATGCTTCTATTTTATGATGAGCGCTGTTAGCCAAATCTCCGATAGGCAAGCACTGTTTTCTTCCATTCCTTATAAAGAACGTAGGATTCACATTTTTAATTTGGTCACCAATTCCCTACTGGCTTCATTCGTTCTGGGAAGGAAGAAGGCAGCCGGCCAACCTGAAATTTCAAATTGCTTTGTGTTGTTGAGAACTGGTTTATTTTGGTTCTTTTTCAAGGTCACCAGCCATGGCCGCTGTTCAGAACTGGCTTTATGAATCAATTGACAATCTTTCTCCGTTGCAAAGTGGTAAGAGTCCAATGACGTATCGAGTCACTTGTCAAATTCCCAACCTTCTATGCTTACTGTTTGTAACTTGTGTGAATTTCAGCTCAAAAGTTTCTTTGCCCATAGAAGAGAATATGTGTAACTCAAGAGTTGAAAGAGGGAGTGAGTGAGTGAGTTAGTTAGTTTACTTTATGGTCACTGCACCTTGTGCAACAAAATTAAAAGCCATTTTCAGTGTACATTAAAACTATAAAAATAAAACACAAACATACATCCTTCACATGCTATTATATTGTTTCCTAATATGATTTGATTGCATATTTGTACCCTATGAATATAATTAAGTGTTGTATCTTATGATTCTTGACAAATGTATCTTGTCTTTTTATGTACCTTGAGATTTGCACCAAAGCAAATTTCTTGTGCGTCCAATCACATTTGGCCAATAAAGAATTCTATTCTATTCTATTCCTATTCTTATTTCTATTCTATTCCTATTCCTATTCCTATTCCTATTCTTATTTCTATTCTATTCCTATTCCTATTCTTATTTCTATTCTATTCCTATTCCTATTCTTATTTCTATTCTATTCCTATTCTATTCATATTCTTATTTATATTCTATTCTATTCCTATTCTTATTCTTATTTCTATTTCATTCTATTCTATTCCTATTCTTATTTCTATTCTATTCTATTCCTATTCTATTCATATTCTTATTTATATTCTATTCTATTCCTATTCTTATTCTTATTTCTATTTCATTCCATTCTATTCTATTCCTATTCTTATTTCTATTCTATTCATATTCATATTCTATTCATATTCTTATTTCTATTCTATTCCTATTCTTATTTCTATTCTTATTTCTATTCTATTCTATTCCTATTCTTATTCTTATTTCTATTCTATTCCTATTCTATTCTATTCATATTTTATTTCTATTCTATTTCTATTCCTATTCCTATTCTTATTTCTATTCTATTCATATTCTTATTTCTATTCTATTCATATTCTTATTTCTATTCTATTCATATTCTTATTTCTATTCTATTCTATTCTATTCCATACAATTGAATTGAAAACCCCTGATATTGTATTAATATTGCACTTGGTGAACAGCAACTTTAGTGATTAAGACCCCTGCTTATAGACTGCTCCTCCCTAAGGAAGCTCATCGGGCCCAACTGTGTAACTTTTTAAAAATTCTATAGATGAAACTAATAAGTCTTTGTTTCCGGTATTTTACATTTTAATGGCTTATTCAATAATGTGCAACAGTTTCCCTAGAGATTTGCTTAGCCCTGTTCAAGCTTTTGGAAATCATATTTATTGCTCGTTTGTTTCAATGCAGGTGTTGCTCACCTCCAAAGCAGCTCTGGGCAACCCACAATACAACAAGCAATAAAAATACAATACAGAAGAAACCAAGATGGGATCCAATTGCTTAAAAGGAAAAAAAAAAAAAAAACACAAATCCTTCCCATAAGAGGTGCCATCCATCCTGACCTACATCTTCCTTTTTAAATGGGTCTTTGAGGATTGTGATGCCTAGTGGGTAAAACATAAAGTGTTTTTCCTCTTGTTTTGGCTGCACTGCGTTGCCTCTTGGTCTTTTGAGACGGCTCAGCTGAGCTCACAATACACCCCCTTGTCTCCAAGTTGAGAGTGGGACAGGATGGAAGTGTGGCTAGTTCATTAACCACAAGACGTAACTCTGCCTTGGCACATTTTTCCTGCACTCCAGTCGTAGTTTTATCTTCTTAATCTTCTAATTTGTGATGTGACTCGAGAAGATTCGCTTTGTAAATCAAAAGGCAGTTTGAGCAACAACGAAAACGATGGGGGTGTTCCTGCAACGTTTGGCGCTACCACACTGCCCTCTAGCGAAATTCCAGCCCCCCGTTTCTTTTTCCCCAGGGTGCAACTTTGCAAAAGAAATCAAAAAATGACTAAAAAGGAAAAGCAAGCACCCACTCGCAAGGGCTTCTCCAGGGGGAATCCAAGCTTTTACCACCAGGTGAGATTCCACCTCAGTCCGAGAAAAAAAAGGTTTTAGAACAAAGTTGGGAGAGAACAGTCAGATTCACACTTTCAATGTGTATTCCCCATGCATGCTTGTTTACTCTCTTATAATCCCTTCTTCTCCCATGTAAATGCACACATTAATTCCAACTTGCTAATTTTAGAACAAAGTTGGGAGAGAACAGTCAGATTCATATTTTCAATGTGTTTCCCCATGAATGTCTGTTTATTCTCTTATAACCTCTTCTTCTACAATGTAAATGCACACATTAATTCCAACTTGATAATTTTAGAACAAAGTTGGGAGAGAACAGTCAGATTTACACTTTCAATGTGTATTCCCCATGCATGCTTGTTTACTCTTTTATAATCCCTTCTTCTCCAATGTAAATGCATACATTAATTCCAACTTGATAATTTTAGAATAAAGTTGGGAGAAAACAGTCAAATTCAAATTTTCAATTTGTATTCCCCATGCATGCCTGTTTATTCTCTTATAATCCCTTCTTCTTCAATGTAAATACATACATTAATTCCAATTTGCTAATTTTAGAACAAAGTTGGAAGTGAACAGTCAGATTCACACTTTCAATGTGTATTCCCCATGCATGCTTGTTTATTCTCTTATAATCCCTTCTTCTCCCATGTAAATGCATACATTAATTCCAACTTGCTAATTTTAGAATAAAGTAGGGAGAGAAGAGTCAGATTCACACTTTCAATATGTATTCCCCATGCATACCTGTTTAATCTCTTACAATCCCTTCCTCTCCAATGTAAATGCATACATTAATATCATCTTGCTAATTATCCCATCATTGGGATGAACATTGCAAAGGGCTGGGTAGGGGAAAGTACTGTATGAAACTGATTAGTTTTGTCACTTATAAGCAGGAAGCTCAGTTGCAATCACACAGTCACACTTTGTGACAGCGGTTGCTAAACAAGGACTACATGTAAAGTTCTTTTCCAGTTTTACTCTGATACCAGATGTTAAATTTGATGTCTGCCAAGTGCAAAGACATGACAAAGGAGTTTTACTGAGCTCCAGAAAAACATGGTCAAAATTATTATATGTTTATTATTTCATTTAATAGGTTGTAATGTACATTTTGGGTTGCTTTATTTACCATCCCTTCCTTCTTTTGTAACACCTCCTTGTTTTCCCTTTCTTTTCTCCCTCCCTCCCTTCTCTACTTCCTTCCTTCCTCCTCTCCTTTCCCTTCCTTCTTCCCTTCCCTTTCTCCTACTCCTGCTCTTCCTCTTCCCCTTCCTACCCTCTCTCCTTCTTTTTCTCTCCCTTCCATCCTCCTCTCCTTACCTCTTTCTTCTTTCCCCCGTCTTCCTTTCATTCTCTCCTCCAATGGTAAATGTAAAGAAGAATAACAATTATGTGAATGTATACCGGTACTTAAAATGGTGTGTATAAGAATAAAAAAATAAATAATTCTTTGGAAAAAAAGAATTTAAAAAAATATATAAAAGGGGGTGGGGAGGGAAACACGGTCAAAATATTTTGCCCCAGAAGCAAAAAATCAATCTGTCCATTATACAACCTGGTAGCATACAAAAGAAACAATTTCAAATCTGCTTGAGTGCAAATGTGTTTTATTGGCATAAATACAAAGAGGAAACCCTTTTATGTAGCATTGGGTTAATCATGTGCTTTCTGCTAAGTACATTTCTTATTAAGTACATTTGATTTTTGTAAACAGATTCTGCCAAACAATCTGCGTTAGAGTGGCACCCATCAAGGAAAGACTGAAACAAAGTGAGGCAAAAACGAAAAGTGTACAAAATACTCAAAAACTGGAGGTACATTGCGGGGGGAAAAAAGCATTTTCAGACTAGAGGTGTCTAATCAAAGATTTGGGAAGAAGGAAATTAAAAAGAGGCACCTAGAGACCTAATATATAGCAGTGCATATAATTTTTCTGAAGCATCTAAATGTGATTATTTATTATTTAACTTGGGGAACAGACAAATCATACATTTCAAGAAGAAATATCTTCCTTGTCCAGCAATGCAAATCTCTCTTTTGATCCATCTAATAGTCACCCATTCTTGGTGGAGGAAAAAGATCTCTATGCATCTGATATCCAGAACATGAGTAATTTTCACTCCACTGCCAACGGTTCCACCACAAAACTGCGTTCGACTAAACCGCGCTCGATGAAACCGCGTAGCTGACGTCATCAACAGGGTGACAACAGCGCGGAGACAGAAGCACGCTGTAAACGCTAAACCTAAAATTAACACCTAAACCTAACCCCCCTAAACCTAATCCTAAACCTAACCCTTAACCTAACCCTAAACCTAATCCTAACCCTTAACCTAACCCTAAACCTAACCCTTAACCTAACCCTAAAGCTAACCCTAAAGCTAACCCTAAACCTAACCCTTACCTTAAGTTGAATCGGCTTGCTTTCAAAGCGCTATTTAAAGCGCCCTTCTTTCTCCGCGCTCGCTGTTGTCACCCTGTTGATGACGTCAGCGACGCGGTTTAATCGGGCGCGGCTTAGTCAAGCGCGGTTTTGTCATGCCACGACTGCCAACAAGCCCAAATGTGACCTTCATTAACCATATATAACTTCTCATCAAGGTGCAGCAACTGGACATTAACAGAAAAACAGAATAAGAGTTGGAAGGGACCTTGGAGGTCCTCTAGTTCAACCCCCTGCTCATCTGGAACCTGTACCATTTCAGACAAATCATGCTTACCCAATCTCTTCTTTAAAACCTCCAGTGCACCCACAACCTCGTTCCATTGATAAATTGTTCTAACTTTGGCTGGGAGTAGTGGGGACTGTAGTCTAATACAATCATGGGGGTCAAGCAAGATTGATAAAGGTCACCAGTTCACAAGCCTGATGTAATTTAAGTAACATCTGCAAGTAAGAATGCATTTTGTAAAAAAAAAAATTAGCTTAATCTAAATAGTGTAAAATACAAAAGTGGTAGAAATCTGGGCCCATCTCTGTTCTGTCTTGCCTTAAATTTCACATGGTGTGGTCTTCAGATCTTAAAGATTTATTAAACGGGAACAGAAAGATTCACATTCAACTGAAGTCTAATTTTTTTTTTCTAGCTGCCTTCCTGTAATAGGTTTAAGCAGAGGTAGATTTGTAAGGTCAACCATGAAACTCAGGAATCTAGTCGATTATCACAAAAAAAATTCATATATTCTTGGGAGTGAAGACTAAAAAAACAGGGAGGTCCAGATGTTGTCCAAAATGCCAGCTGGAAGACCCCCTTCGCTGCTGAGAAAGAAGAACAGGTCTAAGGGCCAGTTCACCACACATGATTTCAGGAAGGGCCTTGCATATCCAAAGACTGTAGGACCTTTATATTGCTTTTGATGGGATTTGCGAGAGGCTTCCAACAAACCAAGTCAATGGATGGAAACCAGATTGGCTTAATGACCATGCAAAGCCACTTAACAAAGAAAAAAGGTTGTAAAATCAGGTATGACTTACTAAATGACTATATTGTTTAGCACTGGAAGTCGCAATCCCAATTGTTTTCATAAGGCAAGGACCACCTGCATAAAGTTGCTCTCCTTGGTCCTGAAACGTTGAGCCTATGGGGCTTAGTAGAGCCCAACCACAACTCTTAATGACCCGTGCTTCTTCTTGCTTGAGCTATCAAGGTCTAAATGTCTAAAGTCATGATGAAACAAGACTATTCAACGTTGCGTGTGACCACAACGGGGTTTTTTTCCCCCATCTTCACTGTTGGCATGTTATCTGCGTAGGCAAGTCATCAGACCAGGTCGATTTTGCGAATAAAGCTGCAGCCCTACCAGCTGGTAGTAAACTAGCTCAAAAACATGAAGCTCGTTCTCTATAGTCACAGTATCCACTCGGATGTGTAAATCAAAAAATACCGTCCCAAATGATGGAAGCCATCTCTCAAATGCCAACCATTTATCAAGGGGCCCTAATTACCTATGGCCCTCGTTCCCTGTTCATAATGTGTGAATAGACCCTTAGGGTGCACTGTCCTGCTCTGGAGATGAGTGGGGGGCACAGGTTAGGAGGAGGAGGAACCTGGTTCAAAGCACAGCAACTCATGCATCTACATTGCCTTTATTATTATTATTATTATTATTTTATTATTATTAATATTGCGTGGTTAATCTTTGGTGAGATTCACAGCCTTTGGGGCTGGTTGGTAGCTCAACAGCTCGAGTCCTAACCAAGGACCTAGGAACTGTTAAGGTAACGTCGCAGGATATAAGCTGTTCCAAGTAGGGTGGTTTTTGGTAGAATCAGAATGTTCAAGTCTGATAAATTTAGAATTTCCAAATAGCGAGGTAGCCCTTTAGGTATTGCTCCAAGGGCTCCAATTACAATCGGGACAACACACGATTTCTTTTTCTACAGTTGCTCAAGTCCCGGTACTTTGTGATTTTTTCCTTGCTGTTTATCTTCAATCCGTGCATCTCCAGGTATTGCAATGTCAATGAACCATACTTTTTTCTTTTCTTTTATTTCTTTTATTCTTATTCTTATTCTTCTTATTATTATTATTATTATTATACAATTGTATCACAGCGGCCAGTTGTTTCGCCGGATTTGGCATTGGTTACTAGTCGGGCCCCACCCAGGGGCCTAGGACGTCGTAACGTATTTTCGTAATATGCGTGCAGATCCAAGCAGTGCGGCTTTTTGCATTTGACTGATGGTGATTTTTTCAATTTTTAGCTGTTTTAAATGTAATTCCAGTGCTTTTGGAATAGCACCCAGTGTGCCAATTACCACTGGAATTACCACTGCTGGTTTGTGCCATAATCGTTGAATTTTGATTTTTAAGTCCTGGTATCTTGCGATTTTTTCATGTTCCTTCTCGGCGATCCTGCTATCACCTGGTATTGCGATGTCTATGATTGTGACATTTTTCTCAATCAGTGTGATGTCTGGTGTATTATGCGCCAGTATTTTGTCAGTTTGTATACGGAAGTCCCACAAGATCTTGACCATCTGATTTTCGGTGACTTTTTCAGGCTGATGTTCCCACCAGTTTGTTGCTGTTTTAATATTATATTTTTTGCACAAATTCCAATGGATCATTTTTTTTAATTATTATTATTATTATTATTATTATTATTATTATTATTATTATTATTATTATTAGCCAGGGGAAGCTAACCTCTTCATCTTATGACTCACGCAATCCCCTTGGATGGTGGCCTGTGTTTCAGACAGACCTCCTCCTAATCAAAATAAGACTTTAAGGTGCCACGGCGACGAATGTCACAGGTCCAGCAATGGAACCCTCCTCCCAAAGAATTGGCGTGACGGATGTTCACTTTGACGGTTGAAATGCCTGCAGGCAAAAAAAAAGAGAGAAGGCAATTTCTTGAAGGTAATTTCCCCACCTCCTGTTCTGGTCCACCAGCAGAGCTGGGAGCAGATTCAGATAGTGAGGAGGTTGGGGAAGATCATGGGTCAGTCCTGGAATCTGGGGAAGGCTCTGATGAGGGCTTTGTGTCGGAGGCAGAGAGGGGGCCAGGGCCGTGTGCCAGTTCTCAGCTGCTTTCAGAGTCAGACATCAGTGAGGAAGACAAACAGCTGGAGCCTGTTCCCAGTGTGCGCATGCGCAGAGTTGCCAGACAAGGGAACAGCTAAAGAACAGGGGTTGACTTGGAAGTAAGGCCACAGGTGGACGGTGAACGGCCCCTCCCAGAGGAAATAAAAGAGGAGCGAAAGGGGAGTGGAGTTTGCAGGAGACAATTAGTTCGCTTAATTAGTTCGTGACTCTTCGAGACTCCTTGCCAAGTTCTGCAGAGATTGGCCTGGCAGCTCTCCAAGCCAGTCAAGGTCTGTGACTGTAAATCCTCCCTGGAAAGACTTTGTGGGATGTGAATGAGAAGAGTTCACAGTAAATTAATTAAAGGGGTTTTTTTGTCAGGACTTGCTTCAAGCTCTTGGGAAACCTCGGTCAGAACATCTTCCCATGGAATTAATAAGAAGACAAACATGGGCATACACGGCCAAAGCAATAGTAATTTGTAATTTAATAAATTTGTATGCCACCCAATCCCGTAGGACTCTGGGTGGCTTATAGGCTTTCTAGTTATGATTTTGCATGTAAGCCTTGGGTAGAAGACTCTATGAAGGTCTCAAATCTCATGGCGCCAACGTCTATGCAATCAAGGAGGGGTCATAGCAATAACACTTAGACTTATATACCGCTTTACAGCCCTCTCTAATTTGTTTACAGAGTCAGCCTGTTGCCCCCAACAATCTGAGTCCTCATTTTACCAACCTGGGAAGGATGGAAGGCTGAGTCAACCTTGAGCCACTCAGAACCGAAATTCTGGAGTGAGCAGCGAGTTAGACTGCAGTACTGCATTATAACCACTGTGTCACCACGACTCCTACATCTTGCATTCTCTTCTCTTTTTTTCCAGGGCTGATCAGAAAGATGAAGTGGTATCTCTTTGAGGGAGACCTCACATATCTCTAAAACATAAAGGACATCTAACCTTCTCTTGACCTTGAAGAAAGATCAGGGTGCAGGCAGAGATCTGGAAGGTTAGGAGGCCAGCCACATCTCCAGATCTCAAAAGGACTGATCAAGTGTAAAGTTTAACATTTTTTTTGCCTACAACAACTTTGGCTGACTTGGGGGCCTTCAGAAATGCTGAACTTCCAAGCTCCAACTTCCACTTTGGATCTAGAAGAGATTCACGCTTCTGGAAGACACTTCAGTTGGAGAAACACTGAGTTGGAGGAATCTGGGTTAAATTGTCCTTAGGAAAATGTGTGCTCTGCAGAAACAAACTCTGAAAATGATTCTTCCATGAAATGTTGGCCCGTTTAGCTAAATCGGTCTTACCTAGGCTTTCAAAGAGCTTCTGGATCGGGATTTCGTTGGCATCTACCATCACGCGTTTCTCACCCAGCATCAGGACGTTCATGGAAAGCCACTTGGAGGACATCCACAGCGGATGATCTAGAGATGAAAACATTAGGCAGTCATGGATGCCTCCCCCTGCAACCCTCCCAATGGAATGTTGGCTTCCCAAGCCAAACGAAGCCAAACCTACTGTCAGGGATGAGAGGAAGTGGTGGATGAAGGATGGTCCAGCCTGCCTTCTTGAAGAGATCAATCTAAGAGAGTCAGCGGAGAAAAACAGACAGCTTCACACTGGGAATCATATTGCTTCCTACATATGTTCTCCCGCTGTGCACTTCTAGTAAGTCTGTTAGTTTCTCTGCCGTGACATAAAAATGATGAATGAATCAGCAGTTTAATCTGCCCAGCAACTAACTAACTAACTAACTATCTCTCTCTCTCTCTCCCTCCCTCCCTCCCTCCCTCCCTCTCTTTGTGCAAAGTCCGATTTCCTGTGTGCCTATGGATGTAATGGAATGTGGGGTTGACCTTGGGGAAGGAGGGAAAGAGATGTTGCCTAGGACAGTGTTTTTCAACCTTTTTTGTGCAAAGGCACACTTTATTCATGAAAAAAATCACGAGGCACACCACCATTAGAAAATGTTAAAAAAATTTAACTCTGTGCCTATATTGACTATATATAAAGTAATTTTCCCACGGCACACCTTACACTATGTCACGGCACACTAGTGTGCCACGGCACAGTGGTTGAAAAACACTGGCCTAGGAAACAGATAAGAGAGGCAGGAGCCCCCAGTGGCTTAGTGATCAAAGGGAGAAACTTAAGAAGGATCCTCCTTCCTTAAGGATCAAACAGTTAAGACTGTCAGTGGGCAGCTGTACTTTTGCATTGGCAAGAATTTGTTAATGTAGCCTTACTATAAAGTAAGAATTGGTTCATCTATTCCTGTTTCCTTTCTGGTTTACCTGGGGAGAACTGACAGTGTCTTTTTAAACGTTTTTACATTTCTTTTCCATTCACAGTCCAAGTTTAGTTTCCAGGCGCGGCGGTTAGAGTGCAGAGTACTACGGGCTACTTCTGCTGACTGCCAGCTGCCTGCAGTTTGGCAGATCGAATCTCACCAGGCTCAAGGCTGACTCAGCCTTCCCGCCTTCCAAGGTGGGTAAAATGAGGACCCAGATTGTGGGGGGAAAGAGGCTGACTCTGTAAACTGCTTAGAGAAGGCTGTAAAGCGGTATATAAGTCCAAGTGCTATTGCTATCTACCCTCTGCTGACACTTTTTTAAAGCTGCAGCAAGAATGGGGAATTGCTGAAGTCCTCAGATGCAACCCTCAGTCTTTTAATTGCATTAAGTAGAGATAAGGAGGCTGAAGAACAAAGATTGCATCTGCATAACACAAGTAACCCATAAATCCTGACTAGCAAACCATCATCATCTTCATTGTCCTTTAATGACCCCTTAATCCCTTGTGGACTGGAGTTCTGGGCAACTGAATGGAGCTAGTAGTGTGTTTTAATGGCCAGATGCCCTTCCCGTTGCCAATGTGGAGTTTTGTTCAGCACATATATTCTCAGTATGCCCAGAGAGAGAAATAGCTGCCTCTAACTAGGATCGAACTCACAGCCTCCTGATTTGTAAAAAGTTTTTTTTTATTTTTCCTTTCAAATTCATTCTTAGATATACATCCTTATAATTGTTATTTAACATACGTCAACTCATATCATTTTTCCGCCTGTATATTTACATTTTAATATTTTCTTATTTCCCCTCCCCCTATATTAATCATGGGTGGTCTGAGATACTTATTTCATGTTTTGTTCCTTTTTCTTTGTATTTATACCCTTTTTCAAATCACTTGTCAAATCACCCCCATGTCCTGTAATACACTGATTCCTCTTTGTCCTTTATTCTCAATGTCAACCTGTTCATTTCTGCACCATCTAATACCCTCTTTATTACTCCCCATTCTGATGGGATTTTTTCTGCTTTCCAGTTTTGTGCAAATACAATTCTGGTTGCTGTTATGATTTGTACAATCAAATATGAATCTTCTTTACTGTATTTCTCTGGTAGAATACTCAATAAAAATATCTCTGGCTTAAACTCTATGGGTTTATGTATCATTTTCTCTAACCATGTTTGTATTTTAACCCAATAGCTTTTTGCATCCCTACACATCCACCACATATGCTAGTATGTTCCTGGCAATTGGTGACATTTCCAACATTTAGCTGATTTATCCTTAAACAGTTTTGCTAATCTTCCAGGTGTCATGTGCCATCTATAAAACATTTTATATAAGTTCTCTTTATATGCTGTCCCCATTGTCAGATTATAATTCCTTTCCCTTAGTTGTTGCCATTTTTCTAGTTCTATTGACAGCCTCCTGATTGTGGGGCCACACACACACACACACACACACACACACACACACAACCTGCTATATTATGATTTCATGCAATGGAATAATTTCACCTATTACGCCAGGAAGATTTTTTTTTAATGCCATAGATGATGTGGTTTGCGAATTGTATTCCTATCATTTGGCGTGTTGTGGGAACACAACGAAGATTGTCCATCGCGAGAAACAACACGCACCAACTTATTCCTCAGATGTGAATAAGCACTTCAACAAATGGAATAGCTCATCTATCTTTCTTAGCTCATCAAAATTAGCTCATCAAACTCACAGGCTTGTTCCCACACCCAAACTCACTGTACAAAAAAGTTCATGTCTTGGGGAGGAGGGGCCAAAGTTGTGTCAAGACGACGTGCGATCTCAATGCTCTGAGATCGCAGTCGATACTTTTATCACTGCGGGGTCCCAACGGACCTAAACCATCCAAAGGGCGGCTCCAAAACGGGACGATGTGGAAAAAGAAAGTGTTTCCAGCTGGTGAGGAATTTTTATGGTTCTAAAAAAAAGGGACTGCCTATAAAACTTAAAAACCGATTTCAATCAAAGAATAGAAGATCTTAGAGGCAAATTTGAATTTTGGAATGGTTTTGGACAGTGGTTATCTTACTTTTTAAATGTTATTTACATGGATTGAATCTAAAAAAGTTCGCGTCTCTAGGAAGGCAATTTTTTTCAGTGCCGCTGTTACTTAGAATGGTTAGAAAGGTTGTAAGTCAAGGACTACCTGAAATGCCCCATTCCTCTGTGAAGCTCCCCTTACAGTACCTCATTACAGGGACGATCTGGATTAGAAAGCACGAGCCCAGGACCAATGATATTAAAAGTAGCATCGATGTGCATCGGGTTGGGGTCTTTGAAAGAAATAGTATGGACTCTATAGTCCGGAGCAAGATGTCTCCTCATCCACTCAATGCCCATGAAATTTGTAACCTGCAACAATGGAGAAAGGAAAGCATGATAGTGTAGAATAATCATATCCAAGGACCAGTGGTGGGTTTCAAAAAAATTTGGAACCTCTCCTGTAGGTGTGGCCTGCTTTCCGGGTCCACTGGTGGAACCTCTTCTAACCGGTTCAGTAGATTTGACGAACCGGTTCTACCGAATAGGTGCGAACTGGTAGGAACCCACCTCTGTACTGTATAGATATTTAAGGGAAGATTTCCTTCCCTTTAAGGAAATTTAGGGCGGGGTCTTAATTTACTCACCTGACTCCTTTGCACAAAGATATCTCTTCCAGCTCTTATGAAGTCTGCAGCATCAAAACATGGTTCAAATTCAGTGGTAACGAATTTCCCCTGGGCAGCCAACCTGTGCCTGTCCTCCACTGTGAGGATGGGATAATCCTAATTTTTAAGACAGACATAGCACATAATCCCTGGGACCCAGTGGAGGCCAAAAGCGTACAGCCTTAGAGAAAAACTGCAGTGGCCAGAAGAGAGAAAGGCACTTGTATATAAACAAACCCCCATTCCCTCCCAGCACTGATAATGTTATC
This sequence comes from Thamnophis elegans, assembly GCF_009769535.1. Lineage (NCBI taxonomy): Eukaryota > Metazoa > Chordata > Lepidosauria > Squamata > Natricidae > Thamnophis > Thamnophis elegans. The sequence goes on along the minus strand of NC_045556.1, from coordinate 10,959,077 downwards.
GAGTTGGGTAATGAAACGTCTGAAAGAAAATAACCAAGTTCAGAGAGCACCAAAGACACCCACACCCCCAGTCATCATCATTGTCCTTCTCCTTCCCCTCTTCCTTCTCCTCCTCCCTCATTCTTCTCCTCCACTCCACAAACCCCACTGCCTTCTAGTACTAATCATGTTACCTAGTTGGGTAACGAAACGTCTGCAAGAAAACAGTCAAGTTGAGAAAGCATCAAAGACCCAACAGGCATTGTCCTCGTCCTCCTCTTCCTCCTTCTCCTCTTCCTCCTCCCCCTTTCCCTTCTCCTCCACTCCACAACACCCCCCTCTCTCCTAGCACTGATATTACCCAGTTGGGTAATGAAATGTCTGCAAAACAACCAAGTTCAGGGAGCATCAAAGATCCCACAGTCTTCCTCCTCCTCCTCTCACTTTTCCTTCTCCTCCACTCCACACACCCTACTCCCGTCTGGCATTGATGATGTTACCTAGTTGGATAATGAAACATCTGCAAGAAAACAGTCAGGCTTAGGGAGATCCCCAAGGACTCCAGAGCTCAAGCCTGATCCCCAAATATCTTCTTCTAGTCAGAAAATCAGAAAGGAGAATCAGAAAACATTACTGGCTTTTGACAGCTACCTGGTCGTAAAGTTCATCAGACATGGTGGGCTTCGGTGCTGTTGTCCATTTGGCTCCCTGGTGAAAATACTCTTTAATGACTGGGCGATACGCTCTATATTCGAAGAAACGGGCACGCCAAGCCATCGGTGCTTCGATGATTTCGTTCCCAATGACAAGTAAAATGTCTCTCGGCATAGCTGCGTACATTCCTGGCAGGGAAATCAACAAACACACAGCCTCTTATTCCATCTCTGTGCTTAGCTGCTTGTGTGCAACGCACTCTGCTGATACACAACCACAAAGTTTCCAGCATGCTTGCTATTTTTATGGTGCAAATTAAATGAAAAATATTGCAAGGAGAATCGAAATCCCAACGGAGTTTTTTTCCCCAGTTATAAAAGAAAACACGAAGGTCAGCAACTCACGTAGAGTGTGTGTTTTAGAAAAGTAAGTGCAACAATTGATATGTTCACTCACACAGGTAGGTGCATGAAATTAATCTTTTGGTGATACCATTAATTTAGCAGATAAACTGGATAAGAACAAAGAACAGGATGAGAAATCAGACCTGTTTCCAGACACACTTATTATCCTAAATATTTCCATCCTGTTTTTATCCACTCACAATTGTAAATACATTGTAAAATAGTTTTCAAATTTGAAGTGTTTTACTTGGCCTTCCCTTTCTCTTTCCTGTGGTATTCTCCTAAACATTCCCCCTTGCTAATAATTTTCCTTAAGGTAAAGGGAAAGGTTCCCTTTGCACATACGTGCTAGTCGTTCCCGACTCTAGGGGGTGGTACTCATCTCCATTTCAAAGCTGAAAACGTCTCCGTGGTCATGTGGGTGGCATGATTAAATGCCGAAGGTGCACAGAACGCTGTTACCTTCCCACCAAAGGTGGTTCTTATTTTTTTACTTGCATTTTTACATGCTTTCAAACTGCTAGGTTGGCAGAAGTTGGGACAAGTAATGGGAGTTCACTCCATTACACGGTGCTAGGGATTCGAACCACTGAACTGCTGACTTTTCTGGTCAGCAAGCTCAGCGTCTTAGCCACTGAGTCACCATGTCCCTGTAATTTTCCTTACCTGTTATATTTCCCTTGCTGTTTTCATTTTTCTACATAATGACTTTTTGAACACAGGTAATCTTTGGCTTACTATAGTAGTGATCCTCTGCAGTTACAACAGCACTGAAAAAAAGTGATTTCCGACCACTTTTCCCACTTCCGATCATTGCAAAATCACATGATCAAAACTCAGAGGCTTGGCAACTGGCATATACTTATGACAGTTGCAGTGTCTTTCTGGGGGTCACATGACTCCCTTTTGCGACCTTCTGACAAGCCAAGTCAATGCAGGAAGCCAGATTCACTAAACAAGCATGTTACTAACTTAACAACTGCAGTGACCCACTTAACAACTCTGGCAAGAAAGATCATAAAATGAGGCAAAAAAAGTCTCGCTTAGCAACAGAGATTTGGGGCTCACTTGTGGTCATAAGTGGAGGACCATCGGCAGTTAAAAAAACCTTGTTTCTGGGACATAATGGGTGGCTTTGTGACCCAATATTTAAAATAATAAATAAGGTGCCTCAATAATCAAGAAGTAGATAGACTACAGAAAATGCAGAGACGTCGAATAGAGTAGAATAGAGTAGAGTAGAGTAGAGTAGAGTAGAGTAGAGTAGAATAGAATAGAATAGAATAGAATAGAATAGAATAGAATAGAATAGAATAGAATAGAATAAGAGAGTCGGAAGGGACCAGGTCTTCTGGTCCAACCCCCTGCTTAGGCAGGAAACCTTACACCATTTCAGACAAATGACTATCCAACATCTTCTTAAAAACTTAAAAAGCATTCACAACTTCTGGAGGCAAGTTGTTCCACTGGTTAATTGTTCTAACTGTCAGGAAATTCCTCCTCAGTTCTAAGTTGCTTCTCTCCTTGATTAGTTTCCTCCCATTGCTTCTTGTCCTGCCCTCAGGTGCTTTGGAGAATAGCTTGACTCCCTCTTCTTTGTGGCAGCCCCTGAGATATTGGAAGACTGCTACCATGTCTCCCCTGGTCTTTCTTTTCATTAAACTAGACATAAACTAGGCATGCAAAGCACTAAACTTTGTGGAGTATTCAACTATTCAGTAAAAAGTACCCGTAGATTCAAAATCAGGTGTTTTATATCGAGTTGACCAGTTGAGAACTTCTGGCCTCTTCACAATCACTCCCTCCATCTTCAAAATATTGCACATCTCTTCAATCTCAGCAATTGCTTTCTTGATGTAATCCTCAGGAAAACTCTGGCCTCCGTACTTCTGATAAAATTCCCAGTACTTATTGTAGGTGTTAGCCTGGGGAAACGACAAAAAAAAAAGTGGTGGGGGGAGCAAAGTCGGTCTGAAACAAACAACTTACAAGCAATTGCGCAAATGTTTTTTTCCGACAGAGGAACAAAACATGATTTCTTCTCCCCACAGAGAGGAATCGACGGCTTCCCTCAGAAGACGGAATTCATTATCGCACCGTTATGGTGTGTTGAATAAATCACGACTGGGTTCACAAACGTTAATAGCAATACTCTACATGGGGCTGCCCTTGAAGAGCACCCGGAGGCTTCAATTGGTCCAGAATGTGGCTGCGCGGGTTATCATGGGGGTACCTAGGTGCTCCCATGTTGCGCCCCTTTTAGGCAGCCTGCACTGGTTTCCGGTTGTCTTCCGGGTGCGATTCAATGTACTAATTATGACCTTTAAAGCGCTCCATGGCTTAGGCCCAGGGTACCTGCGAGACCACCTACTGCCACCGGTAGCCTCCCATCGTCCAGTGCGATCCCACAGAGTTGGCCTCCTCAGGGTGCCGTCGGCCAGACAGTGTTGGCTAGCGACCCCCAGGGGGAGAGCCTTCTCTGTGGGAGCACCTTCCCTCTGGAATGAGCTGCCCCTGGAACTTCACATAATCCCCGACCTCCTGTCCTTCCGACGCGCCCTAAAAAGTTGGCTTTTACAGCAAGCCGGCCTGGCCTGAACAATATAAAATAAATTATTGATTATTGTTAATTTTAATCAAATTTTTTAAATGTTATTGTTAATCTTAATTGGGTTTGTTTTTTGGATACTCTAATTTTTTTTAACTTTTGTAATATGTGTTTTTTTAATGTTGCACGCCGCCCTGAGTCCTTTGGGAGAAGGGCGGCATATAAATCCAATAAACAAACAAACAAACAATACTTTTTATTGTAAGCCGCCCTGAGTCTTTCGAGAGTGGGCGGCATACAAATTAAATAAATAAATAAATAAATACTTACACTACAGTTTAAGTCTTATGAGTATACAGTTACTTACCCCCCTCTTTTCAAAGTGTGTTAACAAGTTCAGCCAAAAGAAAGCATGTGTGAAAACAGGAGTATAAATTAAAACAAAACCTCCATAGCAATAGCAATAGCAGTTAGACTTATATACCGCTTCATAGGGCTTTCAGCCCTCTCTAAGCGGTTTACAGAGTCAGCATATCGCCCCCACAGTCTGGGTCCTCATTTCACCCACCTCGGAAGGATGGAAGGCTGAGTCAACCTTGAGCCGGTGAGATTTGAACTGCTGAACTGCAGATAGCAGTCAGCTGAAGTGGCCTGCAGTACTGCACTCTAACCACTGCACTCTAACCTCGGCTCTAATGCAGATAGTCCTCTCTTAGCGACCATTTGATGTTTTCACGGATACAAACACATTATTTTTTAGATTATTTTTTTTAAAAAAACCCCACCTTTATTACTTTACAAGCAACTCAAGATGGTGATTCTGTCTAAAACTCCTTTCTTCTGCTATTTTCCCCTCAACGACAGCCCTGCAAGGTGGTTGGGTGGACAGACATGGACTGGCCCCAAGTCACCCAGCTGGCTTTCATGTCTAAGATGGAACTAGAACTCATTGTCACCTGGTTTCTAAGTCAACACCTTAACCATTCCACAAAATCCCTTTCATCTCTTCCCGCGGTTACATTAAATTGGCTTTAAAGGTTGTGTTTAGACATGTGGAAACTGCGTAAAACAGAGAATAGAAGGGAGAGAAAGAGAGCGAAAGGAGACAGGAGAGAGGGAAGTAGAAGAGAGGGAGAGAGTAGGAGAAGGTGTGGAAAGAGAGGAGAGGAGAGGGAGAGAACAAGGGGAAGTAGTGAAGAGAGAGAGGGCCGAGGGAAGAAAGGAGGTAGGGAGGAGGAGAGAGGGAGATGAGAAGAGTGGGGGATGAAATAGACTATAATATGGTGTATGGAAAGGAGAAGAGCAAATAAAAATTGAAGAGGCTTAATGGCAGGAGGAATTGATATATTATTGAATATTCAAAAAAATGTTTGTTAAGATGTAATGGTATATTTTGGATAATATTATATGTATGTTAAAAAAACGTTTGGCAAAAAAAAAGACATGGGGAAACTGGAATTGCCTCCTACTCCAGTGGTAGCTCTAAATAAATTTAACTTATCTAGTGACTGTTACCCAGAAAAAAGAAACAGAACACATAGGAATAGGACGTAGACTTCTATACCACTTCACGGGGCTTTCCAGCCCCCTCTAAGGGGTTTACAGAGTCAGCCTATGCCCCCCCCACCAATTTGGGTCCTCATTTTACCTACCTTGGAAGGATGGAAGGCTGAGTCAACCTTGAGCCTGGTGAGATTCTAACTGCCCAATTGCAGTCAGCCAGCAGTCAGCAGAAGTAGCCTGCAGTACTGCACTCTAAGCACTGCGCCACCACGGCTCATTAAACTGATAGCTATGGTTGAGATGGCACAATTATCAAATTCATCCAACAGGTTAAGCCCAAATTAGCACCATTAGGCTTCTGTATAAACCAGGTAAAAATGTCAGGATAGTCTGAAAACGTCAACATGAGAAGACAGAAGGAGGAGGAGGAGGAGGAGGAGGAGGAGGAGGAGGAGGAGGAGGAGGAGGAGGAGGAGGAGGAGGAGGAGGAGGAGAAGAAGAAGAAGAAGAAGAAGAAGAAGAAGAAGAAGAAGAAGAAGAAGAAGAAGAAGAAGAAGAAGAAGAAGAACAACAACAACAACAACAACAACAACAACAACAACCCAACTAGGTAACATCATCCTTGCTAAGCAGGAGTGGGTTTGCCTTCTAACACTGATGATGTTACCTAGCTGGGTAATGAAACCTCTGCAAGAAAACAACCAAACTCACGAGAGCACCAAGCACCCCACAGCCTTCCTCTTCCTTTGCAAACCCCACTCCCTTCTAGCACTGATGATGTTACCTAGTTGGGTAATGAAACGTCTGCAAGAAAACAGCCACGCTCAGAGAGCAGCAAGGACTCTTCAAATCAACCCTGAGCTACAAATATTCTCTCCTATCGAAATTCATCTGTGCATTTTAAAACTCTGAGGGGATGGAGTGCATGCGCGGGGACAGGGCACATGCGCGGGGGCAGGGCACATTGTATTTGGAGGGGGAGGGTTGGGTGCGTATGCACTTTGGGCACTAGGTCTGGAAAAGGTTAGCCATCCCTGTTCTGAGGTGGGTGTGCAGAGAATGCAGGTTGTGGGCAGCCTTGCACAACAAGTGTAATAGTTAGCATATCTGCACCACAATCACAACAAGGGGAATTGCCACTTAAATTGTCCATTGCCACTGATACAGGGCAGAGGTGCTTCTTCCACCTCTGGACTAATTCCACCAGGATTAGTCACAACTAATTCTGTTCGATTTCACCTAGACAGAGGAAAGCAGGGGATCCTCCTACCAGGTGGTTTGATAGAGGGATCACGCATGGTCAGGCCACGAGGAGGTTCGAGAAGATACACAGCAGTGGATCCAGGAGACTTTTCCTTAGAAGACTTTCCTAGAAAGGGTGATAAAGACTAGAGAACAGGCCATTCCTGCTCCAGAAGACCCCTCCCACAGGTCTCAACTCCATGCCCCAATTGTTGTTGACCCTCAGGCTGTGAGGTTTGTGCAGCTGGAATTATCGCAGTGGCTGTTTCCATCACGTGTCTGGTTCAAGGGCCAGGAGAGGTTTTCCAGAGACAAGGAATAGTTCTTAAAGCCTGCAAGATAAGTTGATGTCATGCAGACTGGACCCCAGAACAGCCAGCTCAGCAACTTTCAACTTGTGTTTTCATTCATTTGTTTTTGGCTCTTCTAAAGGTCATCTGAGACCTTCGCCATCGCCATGCTTGCAAATGAGATGACTTCAGCTTCCACCATCCATGCCCTCTGGACTTGGATCCATGAAAGCTCAAGCAATCATCCCTCTGTTGTTTTTTAAAGCAGAATAATTGCTTTTGCTGCAAAAAATAATAATAATAAGATTTCCAGTCTGGAAACTCATAAAAAGGTAAAGGTTCCTGACTCTAGGGGGCGGTGCCTATCTCCGTCTCAAAGCTGAAGAGCCAGTGCTATCCGAAAATGTCTCCGTGGTCATGTGGTTAGCATAACTAAACACCAAAGGTGCATGGAACGCTATTACCTTCCCACCAAAATTTTTCTACTTGCATTTTTTACATGCTTTCAAACTACTAGGTTGGCAGAAGCTGGGACAAGTAATGGGAGCTCACTCCGTTACACGGCGCTGGGGATTCAAACTGCCTAATTGCCAACCTTTCTGATCAACAAGTTCAGCATCTTAGCCACCGAGCCACCACGTCCCTTTGATTTGTGGAGAGGAGGAGGAGGAGGAGAGGAGGAGGAGGAGGAGAGGAGGAGGAGGAGGAGGAGAAGAAGAAGAGGAGGAGGAGAAGGAGGAGGAGGAGAGGAGAAGGAAGAGGAGGAGGAGGAGGAGAGGAAGGACAAGGACGAGAAGGAGGAGGAAGAGAAGAAGAGGAGGAGAGGAAGGACAACAACGAGAAAGAGAAGAAGGAGAAGAAGGAGAAGAAGAGGAGGAGGAGGAAGAGGAGAGGAAGGACAAGGATGAGAAGGAGGAGGAGAAGGGGAGGAGGAGGAAAGGAAGGACAAGGACAAGAAGGAGGAGAAGGAGAAGGAGGAGAAGGAGAAGGAGAAGAAGGAGAAGGAGAAGGAGAAGGAGAAGAAGAAGAAGAAGAAGAAGAAGAAGAAGAAGAAGAAGAAGAAGAAGAAGAAGAAGAAGAAGAAGAAGAGCCAACATGCTATAAGGCTGTTCTGCCTCAATGTTTGGAGATATAAAAAGCAGCCTCATCACATTCAAAGTTCCTTGAACTTCAGAGCGTAAAGACTCACCTTGACCTCCACTGTAAAAGGAGGAACACGGGCATTTTCGGCTCTCCCCACAATGACTTCTTCCAGTGGGTCCCATTCATTGTAGGAGCAGACAGGACAGTTCTCTGGACTAGGAACAGGAACTTTGGGGGGTTCATCAGCAGCAGCAGGGGGGCAAGGAGAATTGGAGGCCGCTGCAGCCTGGGTGCTCTGGAAAGTTCGCTGCACCCATCCTGTGACGACTCTTCCAAACTTGAATTTAAAAGCAAACACAACAAATCAGGAGGAGGAAAATCATAACAGTATGACTAAAAGGTAAAGATTCCCCTCGCACATGTGTGCTAATCGTTCCTGACTCTAGAGGGTGGTGCTCATCTCCGTTTCAAAGCTGAGAAGCCAGCACTGTCCGAAGACATCTCCATGGTCATGTGGCCGGCATGACTCAATGCCAAAGGCGCACGGAATGCTGTTATCTCCCCACCAAAGGTGATTCCTATTTTTCTACTTGCATTTTTACATGTTTTCGAACTACTAGGTTGGCAGAAGCTGGGACAAGTCCCTGGAGCTCACTCCATTACGCGTTGCTAGGGATTCGAACTGCCAAACTGCTGGTCTTCCTATCAACAAGCTCAGCATCTTAGCCGCTGAGCCACCGTGTCCCTTAGCAGTGTGACTAGATGGTGCCTATTATAAGATTTTGGCTTCTAGGGGAACAATAAGGTGTTCAGGATCCAGAAGGCCATCTTGAATCCCCCCCCCCACTTTTATCAACTTCACTAACTTTAAGAATTGGTTTCAGCATCCAGAATTCTGCACCCAACAGAGCCATTGCTGAGAAATCTGGGAAATCTGGGGCGTTCTAATCTCGGGGGGGGGGGGGGGGGAATGATGTTCCAGAGAGAGGGAGCCACCACGAAGAAGGCCCTTCTTCTAGGTCCCATCAGGTGTATCTCCCTCAGGGATGGGACACACAATATTCCCTGCCTCCCTACTCTAATGGATCGGGTAGATGTGACTGGCAAGAGATGGTCCCTCGGATAATCTGCTCCCAAACCATGAAGGGCTTTAAAGGTGACAACCAGCGCCTTGAATTGCGCCTGGAAGCAAATCAGCAACCAATGCAGCTCCCGTAGGAGAGGTGATACATTTGCACCCACTGGAATTGCGAATGATGCTTTGTGGATCAGTGCATGCCACACATACCCATCCTTTTCACAGTGTAGCGATGCAACTTTGCTTAAACAAACCATAGCTTATTAGCCCAGTCTGGGAACGAGGTCATGAAGAGCAACCGAAAGCATGGTGTTGAATCAGCCGGCCTAAGTTTCTACATCAACCCAGCATCCATCCATGTTGGAATTAATCACTGGCTTCTCCACCCGCCACCTTCAAACATTCTGGGGCTGCAAGAAGAGAAGGTTCAACTTTTCTCTAAGTTCTTCTACTCAAGCCAAACCCCCTCACAGAAGAGGCTCCACTTGTTCTTGACCAGCTGTTGGGGAAAAATTAGACTGACAAGTTGCCGAGGAGCAAGTATGCCCTATCATCTTGCAGAGTGCATTCCCAGCCCAAAATGGGAGGATAGGCATGCGTGCTGGGTCAGCAGAAGGTTGGAGAGGGGGGGGGAAGAGCTGCTGCTCCCCCGCCCCACCTCCCCAGCGAAGGCATGTTGGAGCATGGAAAGGGAAGATTCAAAAGATCTCAAACTCGTTTTTTTGGTTCCACCACAAAACCGCGTTCGACTAAACCGCGCTCGACAAAACCGCGTAGCTGACGTCATCACAGGGTGACGACAGCGCAGAGACAGAAGTACGCTGTAAACACTAAACCTAAAATTAACCCCTAAACCTAAACCTAACCCCCCTAAACCTAATCCTAAACCTAACCCTAAACCTAACCCTAAACCTAACCCTTAACCTAACCCTAAACCTAACCCTAAACCTAACCCTTAACCTAACCCTAACCCTAACCCTTAACCTAACCCTAAACCTAACCCTAACCCTTAACCTAACCCTTAACCTAACCCTAACCCTAACCCTTAACCTAACCCTAAACCTAACCCTAACCCTTAACCTAACCCTTAACCTAACCCTAACCCTAACCCTTAACCTAACCCTAAACCTAACCCTTACCTTAAGTTGAATCGGCTTGCTTTCAAAGCGCTATTTAAAGCGCCCTTCTTTCTCCGCGCTCGCTGTTGTCGCCCTGTTGATGACGTCAGCAACGCGGTTTAATCGGGCGTGCTTTAGTGGAGCGCGGTTTTGTCATGCCACGGGTTTTTTTAGAGTTTGTCCATCTCATGGAGTTTAGGTCTGACTTGAAGGAAAAGGACAGCTAGATCTACCGAGATCCCGAGCAGGATTGAAACATCAGTGCAAGGATAGAAACCATCTCAACAGGTCCAATGCAATCCACACTCATGGGGGGAAAAAATGGTATGGATCATAATAATGTCACAATAACCCTTTGCACTAGCAACGCAGGGATGAAAGCACCTGAATCCCGTTTTCTAGGGTGATGCTGTGATATTCATGTCTCACATTTATGTGGCTGCCCGCCTTACAAAAAGCAATTGTAGATGGACTCAGGATACGTTTTCAGTTGCTCCCCACCCTCCATCCTGACACCTATGTTAGGGGGAAAGGAGTGAAAATAGACTGGGGTCTCCTGCCAATTTCCTGGACAGAAAGTTCCTTGCAGATGCAGCCAGGAATTTTCTGGCTTTATGGTTGCAGTGGTGTGCAATTTCCATGTCCCTCGCAAATCTGAAAGCAGCCATACCCAGCCTGAATGACTACAGACCCATTGCATGAGGTCTATAGCTGTGATGGTGAACTATGGCACATGTTCCAGAGGTGACATGCAGAGATCTCTCTGTGGGCATACATGCCATCGCCAGCTGCTCCTTTGGATTCTGGTCTTTGCAGGCACTGGTCTTTGCAGGCACTGGAGAGCTGGAAAAATGCCTGAAAACCAGCTGGAAAACAGCCTGAAAAAAAGACTTGAAAACAGCCCCCAAAAATGACCAAAACCAGACTGGTTTTTTGGGTCATTATTAGGCCATTTTTGAGGTTATTTGCAGGCTGATTTGGGGGCATTTTAGGCTGTTTTCCAGGCCAAAAACAGCCTGAAATTGGCCCCCAAAACAGCCAAAAACAGCCCAAAAAAAGGCATGCGCACACCGGCCAGCTGGTCTTGGGGTTTCTGGACCTGGCACATTCATGCACATTCCAGTTTGGGCACTTGGTGCCGAAAAGGTTTGCCATCACTGGTCTATAGTGATGAAGTGCTTGAATCAATTTCGTATACATGATGTACAATGCCAATAAAGGCTCTCGCAGGTCTGTCTTTCCTTCCACCCTTCCTCCACGCATCCCCACTGAATTCTACATTGGAGTTGCATTTGAGGAAATCTTGGGCCTTTTAATAAAAACCTGTGATTTTTTTCCACATGCTTCCAGTCTTCCGATTTTTGGCGCTCCGCTAGACTATCACGGGTCTCTTCCTGCAAAGGCACAGTTTTGGGAGTACAGGTGAGGTGAGGAATCTCAGCTGGCAGTTAGCACATTAGCTAATAACCGTCTACCACAATTAAAGCACGTTTTATCTAGCTCTGGAAGCTGCTTCCTTTCCAGTAATGAAGAATCCCTTGCCAAGACAAGAAAGGAAATGAGAGACTACGTGATGCTGTTTTTCCTGTCTTTCCACTGCAATCTTCCTGCCTGGGCAATGAACTTCATTTTTCCTTCCCTTAAAAAACTCTTTTTAAAACAGAAGTTTCCTTGTCCATTTTTTTCCTCACACTGCTGTGCTTGCAGAAAGAACAGATGACGATGGGCTAGATTTGCCCTCTCCAGTTCTGAAATACCACATTTGTTTAACAGATTATCAGAGTTGGAAGGGATCTTGTAGGTCATCTAGTCCAGCCCAGCCCCGCCCAAGCAGGAGACCTTACACCATTTCTGACAAATGGCAGTCCAATCTCTTCTTGAAAGTCTCCAGTGATGAAGCTCCCGCAACTTCTGAAGGCAACTTCTGTTCCATGGGTGGATTGTTCTCACTGTCAGAATATTTCTCCTTATTTCCAGGTTGAATCTCTCCTTGTTCAGTTTCCATCCATTATTCCTTGTCTGGCCTTCAGGTGCCTTGGAAAATAGCTTGACTCCTTCCTCTTTGTGGCAGCCCCTCAAATATTGGAAGACTGCTATCCTGTCTCCCTGGTCCTTCTCTTCACTAGCCTAGCCATGCCCAGTTCCTGCAACCGTTCTTCATATGTTTTAGCCTCCAGTCCGCTAATCATCTTTGTTGCTCTTCTCTGCAGTCTTCCTAGAGTCTCAACATTTTTTTTTACAGTGTGGTGACCAAAACTGGATTCAGTATTCTAGGTGTGGTCTTACTAGGGCTTTATATAAGGCTTCAAATGGCATTTGAAAGCCATTTCGAGCAGAAGACTTTTTCAAATGCCCAGCATCTCCTTCTCTGCATGAGCATGTCCACAACTTACAACAACAAGAAAACATACCACAACAAACTTGTGTTTGAATCATGGTTGACTCTTGGCCACTGGCTGGATAGGTTTTCTTGGCAAGATTTCAGAAATGATTTGTCATTGTCTCCTTCCCAGGGGAATGGTCCAAAGTCACCCAGTTGGCTTCGTGACCAAAACGGAACTAGAATTCACAGTCTCCCGGTTCCTAGCCTGCTACCTTAACCACTACTGCACCAAACCGCCTCTCTGTTTCGCAGAGCATATAAAGAATGAGTTTGTTGACACCTCCATCCTGAGTTTAAACTTTGGCACAGAAACATTCACTGTCCCCAAATTTGCCCAGGACAACAAAGATAGGCAGCTAAATGACGTATGTAAATTTAGACTCTGGACTTCAAGGTTCAGGGATTGGGAGGGGTGGGGGAAGGTGAGCGGAATCTTTTTTTCCCCAAGGAACAAGTCAAAATCCAAACTTTTGTTACAGACTTTAGGCCTATGGAATAGATCAGATTCGATGCAAGTGAACAGTTTACTAGTTCAAGAGGGGGCTAAGTTAGAGTTAATTTTCACCACTTGTATGAATGGAATGAAGGATTTAACCAAAATCAGCCAAAAGGGATCAAGGACAGATCGGAGTTGAAGCTCTTTTGAGAGGAAGGGGAAGACAGGCATTTCAAGGACATTTAAATTTGATCGCCAACATGCGCCACATTTTTACAAACAAAAATAAAAACCCCTCTCTGAACTTTTCCTTCCAAAGTTGCAAACTTTTGCGACTTGCTTGGACCAAAATTGACCTTCAATGCCAAGAAACCCCCCAAAGCAAGCTTAGAAAGTTTGCTGTGAGGTTTTTCTTTTTTAAAAATTGATTTTCTATTAAATATTTAATAAACATTGTGTGGTCTGGGTATTTAATTTGCTTAACAATACAAATTTACATTCTTCATCTCCACCTCTTTTTTTCCAACTGTTTGGTAAAATAGATTCGGTGTTTGATCATATTCTACATCTTCTTTCTGTTTAATTTTCAGTGTCAATCTATCCATTTCTGCACAATCTGGTCTCTTCCTGACTATCTTTCCATCTCGTTTCTCCTTTGTTTTTATCTGGGTTTTTAAAATCCTAGCTTCACTTCAGGGGAATCCCTGGGAAGTGGGATCTCGCCTTCCAGCTGCACCTCCTCAAAATCACACCAACCAGCGGTGTATTAACCATTAAGCAGACTAAGTACTGCTTAGGGCACCAGGCCCAAGGGGGCACCACAAAGTTGAGAAAGAAAAAAAAGACAATGAAGATTTGTACAGTATGTAGGAAGGAGCTGGGCACCAAGATTTGTCAGTGCTTAGGACACCAGTAAGCCTTAATCCGTCACTGCATCAACGCAATTCCCTGCGCTCACCTGACTTTGCTCATGGAAGATGCTTCCCCGGCGCACACACACACACACACACCCCAAGCAATGGCTGGCATTGCTCGGATCGCTATCTAGGATCGCTGCCACCCGTCCCCTGAGTAACAAGCGCTCTTGATTCCGATCCTGGACGCATCTCTCCCGCTTGCTCAGACTATCCCAAACCCGCTGAATCAGGTCGCAGCCACAGTTTGAATTCAAACGACATGCTCAGCTGGGGTCAGCTTCAACTTTGGTTAGGGGCGCTTCCTGCGAGTTCAAGGAGCTGCGCCAATTCACAAAAGCGGCCGTTTCCCTTCGGGCACCGGGCTCAGCGGGTTGGGTGAAGGGAGCCAGGGGGCTTCCCCAGCCGGCTGCAGGGGGCGCTTACCCTCGACCCAATGTAATGCACGGCTTCGGCCCCTCGACTGCCTCCGCGCAGGCACCGGACGCGCAACATCCTCGCTTTTTTCCCCCCCTGGGCTGGTTCGGATCCCGTCCGGAGCAACCGAGCGAGCGCGCGCAACCGATGAGGCTAACACCTATGGCTAAAGCCAAAGAAGACTTGTGGGGTGGGCGCTTTTGAACGCAGTTTTGCGCACGCCCCTTGCGCGGCGCCCATTGGCTGGCCCGGCCGGGAGGGTGAAAGGGGAGTGGGGCAAGGCGAGCACAGTCCCAACTTAGCCCGGGGCTGCATTCCGCCTTCTTGGTTGCTTTTTATAGCTGGAATGAATGGGGAAGGGTCCTGCGCGCTGCCTCGCGTTCTCGACTCTCAGCAAGACGCGCGGAGACGCCTAACCATCGGTTGAGTTAAACCCTAGCCAGACCCAAAACAAACCGGAGCCTAGCCCAGCTGAGGGATAACATTCTGCTGGGCGGATGGGACAACTGGCCACGGCCAACTCACCACGGCCAACTCGCTGCAGGACAACTCGTTGTGGGACAATTTAACAAGTCTATGTGATTATTTAAAATAAACATTTTTTTATTTTGGTCATTCACATTTCGTTCTGTCCCTCCTTTTGCATCCTTTCTTTAATGATTCTATTCCACCATTCCTTTTCCCACAGCAAGTTGGTCCATGGTGAGTTGGCTATGACAAGTTGTCCTGTGGCGAGTTGGCCGGGGTGAGTTGGGAGTTGGCCATGGTGGGTAGGCTGCGGTGAGTTGGCCATAGCAAGTTGACTGTGATGAGTTGGCCCTGGTGAGCTGGCCATAGCAAGTTGACTGTGGTGAGTTGGCCATGGTGAGTTGGCCATAGCAAGTTGACTGTGGTGAGTTGGCCATAGCAAGTTGACTGTGGTGAGTTGGCCATGGTGAGTTGGCCATAGCAAATTGACTGTGGTGAGTTGGCCATAGCAAGTTGACTGTGACAAGTTGCCCATAGCAAGTTGACTGTGACGAGTTGGCCATGGTGAGTTGGCCATAGTAAGTTGACTGTGACAAGTTGGCCACAGCGAGTTGGCTGTGGCAAGTTGTCATAGATCCGATGTGGGATCCAGGTTTGGTTCAGACATGGTGCCCCATCCTATGCCAGGGATAGAAGCTTCTGGATGAGTCAGTAAGCAGATGATCCAGTTCCTGGAAAATGCTTCATTAGGTAGAGTTGTAATTCTCATGTTTTCTTTGTATATATGGATTTTTTTTAAAATTTATTTTCTTCTTATTTGGGGTTTGTCTTTTTGGGGGGTGTATAGCAAATGGTTTATGGGGTCCTTGGTGCTCTCTGAGCTTGGTTGTTTTCTCGCAGACATTTCATTACCCAACTTGGTAACATCATCAGTGCTAGCTGGGAAACAGGGATATAGAAAGTACATCTCTGACCACCAAGAACTGTATGCTTCTCTGCAAACCCTTTGCTCTTTTTTGAGTTCCAGAGAAGATGACACTATTTTTTTTATTTTTGGGTCATTCAACGCTCAATGTTTCAGAGGTGCCCAGAATTTTTGTGATGTATATTTTTGATACCTTGGCTTGACATTCATTTCACTTTCCTGTTATTCTGGAAGGCATCCCAGGTGAGGGAAGCTGGGAACAACGCCAGGAAAAGCTGACAAAAACTTGGCTAGGCTGGTGCACCTCTGGGCATAATTGAATTCCAGGGACAGCAGAAGGCTGGAATTGAATTAAGAGGTGCTTGGTCATCTCCCTTGATTAAATTTAAAGGAACCAGCTTTGATTTAGCAAGTTCTGGTTAAAGTGGGCAATGGGTCAGCAGGAGGAAAGACTGGCAGAAGGTCCTCAGACCTTCATTTCACTTTTCTGTTATTCTGGAAAAACAAAATATTACGTTAATATGGAAGGCAGCCCAGGTGCTTCTCTGAGATTAGTTGGGTTTTTTTTTGCAGATGTTTCATTACCCAAACTAAGCTCTGATGGTGTTACCTAATTCGGGTAATGAAAGGTCCTCAAAGAGTTAAAAAAAGTTTTTCTCAAACTTCATGGGCAGATCCAAGGATCTCTCTTCTTCTTCTTATGCCATATCCGTCATCGGATGCTGGCGATCCTAATTTTATCAACAGCCGCACGAAAAAGGGCCGTTGAGTTTTGTCCAAACCTGTTCCTTAGATTTTGAAGCCATGATGGTCTTCTTCTGCCTGGACCTCATTTGCCTTCAATCTTTCCTTGGAGGATTAAGTGAAGGTTGCCATATTTTCCTGGGTGTCACATCCCATGTCCAAAATATTCTAACGTTCACTTTTTAATGATTTTTTCATGTTTCAAAAGTTTTGTTTTCTTTTAAAACAAACATTTCATCATTCCTCAATCAGTGAGACATCGGAGTACAATTTTTTTGTTTGTCAAAATAGTTCTAGTTTACCACCAAATTCTTGTCTAGCCTAATGTATACCCCTCCCTCCCTCCCCCCTCCCCCCCAACCCCCTCCTCCTTCCCCCCCCCCCGACTTCCCAGAACCTGTACACAGTATGGATTTTTAACAAACACAGTCTAAAATCTATTGAGAAAAAAGAAATAAAGAAATTAATGACATTCTACATTGACCTTAGCTTCTTCTTGCTGAGCTAACTTTAAACAATTTAAATCATTTCTGATCTTAAGCATAGGCTAACTGGAATTTCTTGGTCCCGTATTTATTTTGTATATAGTCAACCCATTTTTTCCAGTCTTGTTTATATCTCTCATTTGAGTGATCTTTAAGATATGCCATCTTTTTTATGATTTTTGATGGTTTCCCTTGGTTTTCCCAGGTGGCTTATCACCTCCTCTTTCCTGATTTTGTCAACCCAACTTATACATAACAGCCACCTGTAAATCCAACATTTCAAATGCTTCTAGCTTCTAGATGATTGAGTCTTCACTGACCTGTTTCTGCAAATCAAGGGGTGTATGGGGTGTTCAGGGAGAGGTAGGCCCTCTGGTGTCGGGGCATGTCATGTCCTTTGAGGGCAGCCTTTGGGGCAGGTCGTCCACCTTTGGTCCCCACCTGTCGCTCAGTTCTCACCTGTGGCTCCTAGTAGCTGTAGCATGTGCAGCAGGCCACACTTTGGGCAACAGCTTCAACAGGTTGGCCAAACCAGGTTGAGAGTAGCCATTGAGTCGTTGACCTTCGGTGAGATAGGGACTTGTCTATCCTGAGCATGTGAAGACAGATGCCGGGGGATTGAGCGGATGAAACCTACTAGAATAGGACGATGGTCATGAAGGCTGTTTCTGCAAGCAATGTGGTATGCTAAGAGCATGGCAAGACACGAAGGACGCCCTGGTCAACCATTGAGCCCAGCCCATCTCCAACTGTCTTGACACTTGTCTTGCTATTGGAGCAAGATGGAATCTAGGAAGAGAGAGTGAGGCTGACTCTGCGCACCTCTCCCTCACTCTAATCCAATTCATGCATAAGTCTTGACATCCCAGATGTCAAGGTCCTATTCGAATACAATGGAGAAACATCTGCAGACCAACCAGAGGTTTTTTAAGGAGGCAGACGACAGGAATGAGACTACCGATCCATCTAAGTCCTGCTTTTGGCACGAACCACATTTCTCCAAGGTTTCAGCCTAGTTGAGGGGAGGGGGGGTCTTTCCTCATCCTATTTACAGATGCAGAGGATTGATGAGGAGTCCACGTTCTGCACGCCCAGAAGATGGCCTGCTTCCCAAATTGCCGATACTCATTCCCGTAGAGCAGATGCGCTGTGGGCCACGAATACAGGACTGACATCTTACACCCTGCTATTCCTTAAAGGCAGCCGTGACCCCTGCATAGCACAGTGGAAGTTGAAGAAGCCAAATTTGGCGGGTGAGGGGGTAGATTTCATTCATGCCAACATCCTCCAGAAAATTTGATGCAGGCAGCCTGGGAATAAGACGAGGAAGACATCAACAGTGATTTCCAGCAGCTCATTTGTTGCAAGAATAATGTTGTCCCTGGAGGGGCTTCTGCTGTGCAGAAATATTTCTGGTATAAGTGCAGAAAGACAGATTGGTAGAGCTTTGAAGGTTGCTTGGTATTAAGTGTCTTAGGATCAGTTTATCCTTAATAATGTCGAGGAACAACATTATAAAGCAATACCGTAAAAAGTCCCAAGAGATTTTGGTGACTTCAGATGGTTTTAGTAGAGAGAAGCTGTTAGCAGCTGATTTTATCTTGCTGGAAGCTAAGCAGGATGGAGCTGGGGACGTGTTTGATTGTGACACTGCCAGGACTGGAGGATAGTTAACAACAGCTATGTAGGGTTAAGGGACGCGGTGGCTCAGTGGCTAAGATGCTGAGCTTGTCAATCAAAAGGTTGGCAGTTCGGCGGCTCAAATCCCTAATGCCATGTAATGGAGTGAGCTCCTGTGACTTGTCCCAGCTTCTGCCAACCTAGCAGTTCAAAAGCATGTAAAAATGCAGTAGAAAAATAGGAACCACCTTTGGTGGGAAGGTAACAGCGTTCCGCGCGTCTTCGGCGTTTAATCATGCCGGCCACATGACCACAGAGACGTCTTCAGACAGCACTGGCTCTTCAGCTTTGAAATAGAGATAAGCACTGCCCCTTAGAGTCAGGAACGACTAGCAAGCATGTGCGGGAGAACCTTTACCTTTAAGTAGGGCTGGTCTTGGTTACTTGAATGGGTAACCACCAGAAAAGCTTTGAACATTTAGCTAAATTGAGATCTGGAGATCTGTGAGTCAAAATCTACAAGGTGGTAGATGTGGCATCCCAGTTGAAGCCCCGCCCCTTTCAGATTTGCGTGTGATGTTGCTGCATATCGTGGTGGCCTTAGTGGTGAAGACACTCAAAAGGTTGAGAGTTCAATCCTAGGTAGCAGCAGATGTTTCTCTCCTAGGGCACAAAGAAAATAATATCTGCTGTGAACTCCACATAAGCATCAGGAAGGTCTTCTGGCCAGTAAATACTCAGCTCCATCCAGTGGCCCTGACTCTACCCTGAGTAGAGACTACAGGGTTGTAAAACAGAGAGTTTCTGCAAACCTACAATGGAAAGGGCTTCACTTCTGACATTGCACATTTCTAACATGTACATTTTCCTCCCACCCATACTGGCATAGAATTATTTAAATAGGTCACACATGGTTTTTACCTAGAAAACTATATGGGCTTATCCATCAATGTGATTTAAGTTCCACGATTCATTGTGATTTACCAATTGCTAAAACTCAATGGAATCACTGCTGGGTGTTGAAGGATCTTCTCAAGTCAGCAAGGGAGCCTTGTAACTGTTCTAACCGAGGCTTTCCAAGAGCATGAAGCAAACTCCTTGTCCTGACAAAAAACCCCTTTTAAAATTTGCTGTGAATTCTGCTCATTCACATCCAGCAAAGTCTTTCAAGGGAGGATTTACAGTCACAGACCTTATCTGGCTTGGAGAGCTGCCAGGCCGATATCTGCAAAACTTGGCAAGGAATCTCAGAGAGTCACAAACCAATGAAGTGAACTAATTGTCTCCTGCAAACTCCACTCCCCTTTCGCTCCTCTTTTATTTCCTCTGGGAGGGGAAGTTCATCGTCCACCTGCGGCCTTACTCCCAAGTCAAGCCCTGTTCTTTAGCTGTTCCCTTCGTCTGGCATCTCTGCACATGCGCACACTGGGAACAGGCTCCAGCTGTTCCTCTGCCTCACTGATGTCTGACTCTGAAGGCAGCTGATAACTGGCATACGGCTCTGGCCCTCTCTCTGCCTCCGACACAGAGCCCTCATCAGAGCTTTCCACAGACTCCAGGACTGGCCCATGTTCCTCCCCAACCTCCTCACTGTCCGAATCTGCTCCCAGCTCCGCTGGCCGCTAGCAGGCCACAACAGTAAGTTCCCCAGGAAAAGAAGGAGAAAACCTCTCATCAGGAATCCAGTCCAACTACATGCCACATAAGCACTACATGACAGAAAAGAATGCCTTCCTAAGGTGGGACAGTTATTGGAGTTAGCACAATCTCTTTCTGCCATTGGAAGGCTAACTCTTGGCCGTGTTTCTTCTGAACTCAGTGGTTGAACCACTAGAATTTCTCTTTCAATGGTATGTTAATAAATAACCAGAAAGTATTTTTTTTAGCTTTCTGGGGGTCTCCAAAACATGTTGTACATGGGGGGAAACATTCCAGTTAAACCAATTAAGGAACAAAAGAGGGGAAAAAAGGAGGAGCATCTGAGAATGTCAGAGAATAACAAGCCATAAAGTTTTACATGAACCGTACAAACTTTATTGGCTTCTTCAAAAAATGTGATGTACCAAGAGGAAAAACAGAGAGAAAAAGCCTACGGTTACCCCTTCCTAAACGAATTGATCTTAGTGTTAGACACGTCTTTGTGTTGTATTTCATAACTGAACGGCTAATATTGAAATGGGATGGGATAATAGTGGAGGAAGATGGGGAATTAAACATATATTCCAACATTTGCGAACATTCTTCCATTCGCAACGTTCTTGGCCCTAAAAGGTTAGTTGAAATAGAGCAAGGGAGATGCAGTCTTAAGATTACGGTATTGCTGATAAAGGATGTTTTTTCCACCCTTGTAAAACTAGTATCTGTTTTTTCATGGTCATAAAACTGCACCCTGTCTATTCCATTTTTTTTCGTGTTCCCAAACCACCAGTTTTGTGTGTGTGTGTGTGTGTGTGTGTGTGTGTGTGCGTGTGTGTGTAATAGTGCAGCGATGGTGAACCTTTTTTGGCTCGCGTGCCATAAGCAGGGGGGCACAGGGGGCTCGTACACGGGCGTGCCACACCCATAATGCAATGCACCAACCCCCCCAGCACGCATGCACGCATGACAGGCGCGACCCTCCCCCCATTTTTTGAAGGTTTTTTTCGCCCTCCCCAGGCTCCAGAGGCTTTCTAGGAGCTTGGGGAGGGTGAAAACAGCCTCCCCCGTCCTCCCCGGAGGCCCTCCGGAGCTTCCCTGAAGCCTTGGGAGAGCAAAAAAATGGCCCTACGGGCAAACCTAAAGTTCGGGAACAGATGTCCAGTTTGCTTGTAGGACCAGTTTAAGCCTTCCGGAGGCTTCCCTGAAGGCTCCGGAGGACGAAAAACAATCTGTGACTGTAAATCCTCCCTTGAAAGACTTTGCTGGATGTAAATGAGCAGAATTCACAGTCAGTTAATAAAAGGGGTTTTTTTTTTGTCGGGACAAGGAGTTTGCTTCATGGTCTCAGGAAGCCTCGGTCAGAACACAAACCTCAAAGGTTTCCATGAAACTTCTTCTGAATAATTATAGCAATAGCAATAGCAATAGCAGTAGACTTATATACCGCTTCATAGGCCTTTCAGGCCTCTCTAAGCGGTTTACAGAGAGTCAGCATATTGCCCCCAACAATCTGGGTCCTCATTTTACCCACCTCGGAAGGATGGAAGGCTGAGTCAACCCTGAGCCGGTGAGATTTGAACCGCTGACCTGCTGATCTAGCAGTAGCCTGCAGTGCTGCATTTAACCACTGCGCCACCTTGGCTCTTGTGCACAAGATTGGGGGGGGGGGGGGGTAGATGTTTTCCAGACACCGGTTCTTATTGCTGAAAGCAAAGACTCTGACAACCAGCAGCAAATCAGGCCCATGAAATGGAAACGTGACTGTTGGTAAATATTATCCCCTTTCCTGTACCAGCTGCAACCTACGGCATGCAGAATCTCATAATTCTTGACCTACTGTAAAAAAAACAAAAAAAAAACATGGCATGCAGTAGAGTATCATTCCTGTTCAGGCCTAAAATAGAAGGACCAAAGAAAGACCTGGCACAAAAGCTGGCGGGCATACAGATAATATCATTGATAAAAAGCTGGCTGGCACACCACAGTTCACTAATGCATGGCTGTAAGTAGAACTCAGATCAACTATGTAAACTCCACCATAGCTGAATTAATCTCACTCAATAAGAGAGTCTTGGACTTAAACTTTTTGGTTGTTGTTAATCCAATTGTCAGCGTTTCAAATACCATGTAGAATCAAATCAGAATCGAAGGCAAAACTATGCTTAAAGTTCCAATTTAATAAAGCAGGCATGTTGGCACATAGCTGTGGGGATTCCAACTCTGGAAGTTACATCAGAATCCCACCCGGTTAAAAGTTCATGATCTTGTCCCCACACCCACAATCCATCACATGGTCCAATCTCCTTCTTCCACACTGGCATCCATGCCCAGCTTCTTCCGGTCAGGTGTGAAAGTGCGGAGACAAAGGATGACTTCTAGCAAAGAATGAAAAACAATACATTCCAAAATCCTACTCCTTCTAACCCCCCCTCCCATTGACTATACTTAAAGAAACAGCATAATGAAATAAGAGAAAGTGTGGCAGGCCCAAATTCTAAAAGGAATATAAATGCAGGCCTGACCCCATTTTAGAGCCCTATCCAATTCAACAAGTTGTTGGCTCCAACCATAAGTACCAACATTACATTTATTATAAGACTAGGTGATAACCCGGCATTGCCCGGGTATTTATTTCTCCTAATTCTGTATTAGGTTGGAGCCCCCTTGTGGAATACTGTGAAGCCGTTACCATGGCAACTCCCCTGTGCTGTACAGTAGATGCCATCTTAAGGCACAACAGGCTGTATCCTAACACTATCACACTAATGCTCACTATCATTGTCAAAAGTACTGTGATTTGACACTATAAATAGAATTCATTCGTTTTTGTTTCAGCAGCCCAGGTGTTCCAGAGTTATGCTGGAACACACATACAGACACACAGAGAGACACACAGAGGGGTGTTAGGGGTGTCTTACCCTCACAGTATTTCACACCTGAATTGTTTCTGTGGGCTAAGATGACTGTTATCTAACCCTTGCCTAGACCACTGCTCCTCTTCTTCCTCCTCCTTTTCCTCTCTGTCTCAAAAGATATTCTCACAGATCACTACAACAGAATAGGGCCACTTAAGTACAGTAGCATACAGTATTAGAAATCTTTATGAATATTTATTTTATATGCAGAGATTTATAAACATGGGGCACCTTAAACCCATCACACTAAGCCATAAGACACTTATATGCACTTACTTTGATCTTGCATGTTAAGCCTAACATCTAAACATTGTCGGTTGCAAATCATGGTTCAAGAATGAATGTGATATACGATCTTAACTAATACTATTTCATAATATTTCTAACACTTGATTGAATTAGCCATGACTTACCACACTATCTGGACACCATCGGGGACAGCACAATCAGTGTGTAGGAAAAAGATAAGCCTACACAACAGGAATTGCGCATAGAATTTGAAAGTCAGAGACTATGGCTGGAAATGCAAGAAAACCCTATAAATTCACACACACACCAAAAATAGGATTAAAAATCAAGCCAAGGAAAATATACCTTACAAACTCCAGACTTTTATGTTAGCAAGCCTTGACATGCTTAATCCTTAACATTCAGTTTATCTTGGAGCAATCTAAAAACTTGTCTTTCAATAAAAAATTAAAGGGAAAATGAACGTAATTCCTTTCCATTCCAAGTTTCGTGATTAAATAAAAATATTCATGATCATTGCAACAATTAAACACAAAAGCAACTGAACTTGCTTAAGCCCCCCCTCTCTCTCACACACACACACTCCCCATCTCTCTTTCTCTCTCTCTTTCTTTCTCTCTCTTTCTTTCTTTCTCTCCCTCTTTCTCTTTCTCTCTCTCTCTCACACACACTCCCCATCTCTCTCTTTCTCTCTCTCTCTCTCTCACACACACACATTCCCCATCTCTCTTTCTCTCTCTCTTTCTCTCTCTCTCACACACACATACATTCCCCATCTCTCTCTCTCTCTCTTTCTCTCTCTCTCTTTCTCTCTCTCACACAAACACTCTCCCCATCTCTCTTTCTCACTTTCTTTCTCTCTCTCTCTTTCTCTCTCTCACACACAAACACTCTCCCCATCTCTCTTTCTCTCTCTCTTTCTCTCTCTCTCTTTCTCTCTCTGACACACAAACACTCTCCCCATCTCTCTTTCTCTCTCCCCCATCTCTTTTTCTCACTCTTTCTTTCTCTCTCTCTCTCTCACACACACACACACACACATTCCCCATCTCTCTTTCTCTCTCACACACACACACAAACACTCTCCCCATCTCTCTTTCTCTCCCCCCATCTCTTTTTCTCACTCTTTCTTTCTCTGTCTCACTCCCTCTCTTTCTCTCTCCCTCCCTCCCCATCCCTCTCTCTCACTCTCTTTCTTTCTCTCTCTTTCTTTCCCTCCCTCCCTCCCATAAAACATGGCTCACTTTTGGTTTGTTGTTGTTTTACTACTTCCACATGCTGATTACAATATTTGTTATTGAACTAGGTATTTGTTTAAAAGAAACTGAGAATTCACAGTATAATATTCCCCCTAGTGGACATCTAACAGTCTCACAAAGTATCCATCTATATAGGACATGGTTTCTAGCATTCATTTTTTTATTATTACAGTTTTATTAAATATTTTGACAAAGAAAAGTGATGAAACTCCCACAACTTCTGAAGGCAACTTCTGTTCCAATGGGTTGATTGCTCTCACTGTCAGAAAATTTCTCTTTGTTTCCAGGTTGAATCTCTCCTTTTTTCAGTTTCCATCCATTATCCCTTGTTTGGCCTTTGGGTGCTTTGGAAAATAGCTTGACCCCCCTTCCTCTCTGGGGCAGCCCCTCAAATATTGGAAGATGCTATCGTGTCTCCCCTGGTCCTTCTCTTCACTAGACTAGCCATGCCCAGTTCCTGCAACCGTTCATTGTATGTTAGAGTTTTGCCTCCTAATCCTCTTCTTTGCTCTTCTCTGCACTCTTTCCAGAGTCTCAACATGTTTTTTGTATGATAGTGACCAGCGGTGAAACTCTTTTTTTTTTTACTACTGGTTCTGTGGGTGTGGCTTGGTGGGCGTGACAGGGGAAGGATACTGCAAAATCTCCATTCCCACCCCACTCTGGGGCCAGCCAGAGGTGGTATTTGCCGGTTCTCCGGACGACTCAAAATTTCTGCTACCGGTTCTCCAGAACCTGTCAAAACCTGTGAAATTTCACCCCTGATGGGGACCAACAAAGCTCAAAAATAGCCAAGGAAGAAGGACAGCCAAAGGAGCTACCATAGGCCTCCCTCAACCCCCAAGAGGCTGGCGTTGGTGCCTGGAAGAACACTGTCCACCGTCAGCCCCAAAGCCCCACCCCAACAGCCAAGGGGGAGGTCCGGACCCCTCCCTCAGCAGCTGAGAAAGGGACGGCAGCAACATTCACCTTCCTCAGCCTGCAAGATGTTGGCCTTCCAGAGCCCCAGATGCTCCTCTGGCAATCTGACCCAGAGTTGCTCACATTGAAAGCATTTCAGAGGCTCGGTTTACACCTCTTGGTGGGCGTCCCGGCAAGGGGGGTGAGAGAGGGGGGGAGGGACGACGAGGAGCTGGAAAAGCACCTCCTCCGGTGCCACTGCCCCCCCCAAGCACTGGTTGGCTTCTTCAGTGCACCTGTTGCCAGCTCAGCCAGTCAGTCATGTTCTTGGGCCTCTGCACAGTCCGTGGCACACCTGGGATAACGCTGATTTGCCGTATTGAAGTTATGTATTTGAAAGTCTTATATAACCACTTATGTACCGTAACTCAGAAAGAAAGGGGGCTCACAAAACAGCAGCAAAAACACTGAAACACCCCCCCACACACACACACCCAAAGGAAATACTGTACTACACCTTTAATCCACCGATTAATTGTTCTCACCATCCAGAAATGTCTCCTTAGTTCTAGCTTGTGTCTCTCCATGATGAATTTCCATTTCCTTGATTTTTTTAATCTGTGTGGCTTCATTCTCCATACCAATAGTTAGCAATAGCAATAGCAGTTAGACTTATATACCGCTTCATAGGGTTTCAGCCCTCTCTAAGTGGTTTACAGAGTCAGCATATTGCCCCCACAGTCGGGGTCCTCATTTCACCCACCTCGGAAGGATGGAAGGCTGAGTCAACCTTGAGCCGGTGAGATTTGAACCACTCAACTGCGGATAACAGTCAGCTGAAGTGGCCTGCAGTACTGCACCCTAACCACCTCGGCTAATAGTTCAGGTTAGATTGTTAAATTGTACTGAACGACAGAAGACTCCATCTGTGTATATGTCACCGGACATTTGCACCAGTTTCCCTTTCTCATTACTTGACACAACTATTGTTTCCGTCCCGTTCTGCAGCGGGATCTGCTAAGCAGAAAGATTAAGCCTTGGGACGCTGGACAGGGAACAAAATAAATGCAGTCCATGACACGCACCTGGGATGAGGTTGATTTATGTTACGGTAGTATTGATGTTATGTATTTAAAAGGCTTATATAGCCACTTATCTTAAGTACCGTAACTCGGAAGAAAAGGGGGCTCACAAATCAGCGGCAAAAACACTGAAAAACGATGGCATCATCGTTACATAACATCCTGCCCCACCCCACTCCAAAGAAAATACTTTACTACACCTTTATTGGATCCCAGCCTCACTCTACCCCAACGCTGGTGGGAAGATCTCACTCTTCAAGGTCTTCCAAAACAGTAGGAAAAGAGGCAGCCAGATCTTTCCCCAAACCTCCACAACTTTAACCTTTGACTGTCTACTGTGGACCTCACCCCATTCCTAAGAGATCTGTAAGGGGCATGCATAAGCACACTGCATAAGCACACCAATGTGCGTACCGTCCTTGTCCTAACAACCCCATTTATTCATATCCATTTGTTGCATTCATAATCTTGTATATACTTACATCTATTATAGCAATAGCAGTTAGACTTATATACCGCTTCATAGGGCTTTTAGCCCTCTCTAAGCGGTTTACAGAGTCAGCACATTGCCCCCACAGTCTGGCTCCTCATTTCACTCACCTCAGAAGGATGGAAGGCTGAGTCAACCTTGAGCCGGTGAGATTAGAACCGCTGAACTGCAGATAGCAGTCAGCTGAAGTGGCCTGCAGTACTGCACCCTAACCACTGCGCCACCTCGGTTCTTGAATGTATTATCTTACTCACGCTTAACAAAACAAATAAATAACTAAAATAACAATAAACAAATCTAAGGGGAAGATCGCCCTACAGGGCAGGGGCTGTTACAGGGAAGGCAGGCTTCTCACTAGATCACATTGAAAAGAAGAGACCGGATCTACCTTTACTACACCTTTACTACACCTCTATTGGATCCCAGCCTCACTCTACCCCAACGCTGGTGGGAAGATCTCAGTCTTCAAGGTCTTCCAAAACAGTGGGAAAAGAGGCAGCCAGATCTTTCCCCAAACCTCCACAACTTTAACCTTTGACTGTCTACTGTGGACCTCACCCCATTCCTAAGAGGTCTGTAAGGGGCATGCATAAGCACACTGCATAAGCATACCAATGTGCCTACCGTCCCTGTCCTAACAACCCCATTTATTCCTATCCATTTGTTGCATTCATAATCTTGGATATACGTATATCTATTCTCTTCTAGAGGCTTGAGAAAACAAATAAATTAAATACAAATAAAAATAAGGAAATGGGGGAAGATCAGGCTGCAGGGCAGCGGCTGTGACAGAGAAAGCAGAGTTCCCAGTTCTCACTAGATCACATTTTTTTAAAGGGATCTGGAGCGAATCCATTCTATGCGCCCTGGCGGGATAGGCAGACACCCGGAGGGAGAGGCAGCCCCAGGAATAACTTCGCCACCAGCCTCACCTGGGTCGGCCACCGAGACTTTGCAACCCACCCACCCACCCCCCGACTTGGAAGATGCGCACCAACGACCGTCCTCGGAGCTGGAAACGCCCCTCCTCCTGTGCCACTGGGTCCCCCGAGCGCCTTCAGCGCACCTGTTGCCAACTCGGCCAGCAGGGACGGGCGCCTGTCATGCTCTCGGGCCTCTGCACAGCGCTGGCGGGGCTGCTGCTCCTGCCGTTGCTGGCCAGGCTGGCGTGCCCTTCTTTCTTCCAGGACCTGTGGTTCTTCTTGAAGCTGGTGGCCGTGGGGCGGCGGGCCAGGCAGGCAGCGGCGCGGCGACCCCCGCGCACCTTGCTGGAGGTGTTTGGGCAGCGGGCGCGTCGGGCGCCCGAGAAGCCGATGCTGCTCTTCCGAGATGAGGTCTACACCTACGGGCAGGTGGAGCGGCGCAGCAGCCAGGTGGCGCGGGCTCTGCGGGAGCACGCCGGGCTCCGGCAGGGAGACGTGGTGGCCCTTTACCTGGGCAACCAGCCCGCCTACCTCTGGATCTGGCTGGGCTGCGCCAAGCTGGGCTGCGCCCTGGCCTGTCTCAACTGCAACGTCCGAGGGCGCTCGCTGGTGCACAGCTTCCAAGCCAGCGGGGCCAAGGTCCTGCTGGCCGACCCAGGTGAGGAGAGGGTGTCCTTTCCCTTCTCCAGGGGTTTGGGTCTCCATCCGCCGAACCCCAGCTAGGTGCGGAAGGGAGGTTGAGGCTGGGGGGAAAGGCTGGAGAGGACGTGGGGATGGACAGACATCTCTCAGGTTCCTAGCCAGCCCCCCAATTCTGAGAGCTGGGAAGGAAGATTGGGTTCATACAAGGGGAACCTCATGTTCTCAGTGGCTCTTAAACCCTTCTGAATCTGAGAATGAGAACTTATTGTGTTTTTTTACAAATTTTGTTGCCATTTTTTTCTTTTTTCCAAACATACATATTTTATGGACAGAGCGTTTATCAGGTCTCATCTTATACATCACCTTTATAATCATAGTTTCATTGTATTCTAATCTTCCCACTTTTGTCAGTATTCATCTCTTTTATCTAATCCTTTTCCCCCCCATCAATTCATTTAGTCTTAGGTATCATTGCTAAATGGCTTTTCTGTTTGTCTTCAACTAATTACTGTTAATTCACCTTAACAAATTAATCATTTATCACAATATCTTTGCGATTAACTGCAACAATATTATTCTCTTTACTTAATTCTTTATCATTTCTTATTCAATTTTTACACATAGTTAACATCACTGTACGCTCTGTATCTCTTCTGGTGTTTTTTTTTTACAGTTTTTTCCAATTGTTTACCCTATTTCTTCTTCCCAAAAAATATCTCACAAATTCCCCTTCCCCAATCATTAACATTTTAAATTCCCAACTCTAGTTTACATTCAGAATTAATAATATTATTAAGTTGTCTACTTTCATATTCCCATCTACTGATCTACCTTATTATATACTGTATATTTAGTAAAATTAACCCTATTACTATGCCTTTTCTATTTTCTATTGACCTTTTCCTGATGATCCATCATCTCTTACTCTTTTAAAGATCCCTTTTTAATCTGCCTTTTATCCCACTCTCTTGAAGAGAGAATGAGAACTTCATGAGAATGAGACTTTCTCCCATCCTTGCTGTCCATGGTCCCAGAATCGTCCCACTAAAAAGGGAAAATTATTAAACTTTCAAATCTACACCCTCCGCTTGGGATTTTCAGAATAACAGAGTTGGAAGGGACCTTGGAGGTTTTCTAGTCCAACCCCCTGCTCAAGCAGGAGACCCTGTACTATTTCAGACAAATGACTGTCCAATCTCTTCTTGAAAACCTCTGGTGTTGGAGCAGCAGGGGTAGGATTCAGCCAGTTCGCACCTATCCGGGAGAACCGGTTGTTAACTTTCTAAGCAGTTCGGAGAACCAGTTGTTGGAAGAAATCTCCTTTTGTTTTTTTCCCCACTTTACAGGGCTAATCCTGTAAGGAAGGCAGGAAGGAAACATTCTGGTGTTGTTTCTAGCCTCATCTTGATTGCCCAGCTTACAGAAACTGCCTCTCCGGGTTAACCCTTATTACATTGTAACAACTAAGGCGAAGTGCCCATCGACCTGAATGACATTGACTTGGCCATGCCCACATGATCACATGACCATCGAGCCCCGCCTACCTAGCTGGTCATTAGGGCAGAGAACCAGTTGTTAAATTATTTGAATCCCACCACTGTGGAGCAGCCACAATTTCTAAAGACAGGTCATTCCACCCATTCATTGTTCTCACTATCCAGAAATGTCTCCTTAGTTCTAGCTTGTGTCTCTCCATGATTAATTTCCATTTCCTTGATTTTTTAAATCTGTGCGGCTTCATTCTCCATAGCAATCATTCAGCTTAGATTGTTAAATTGTACTGAACGACAGAAGACTCCCTCTGTGTATATGTCACCGGACATTTGCACCAGTTTCCCTTTCTCATTACTTGACACAACTATTGTCTCCCTCCCGTTCTGCAGGGGGATCTGCTAAACAGAAAGACTAATCCTTGGGACGTTGGACAGGGAACAAAATAAATGCAGTCCATGACACACACCTGGGATGAGGCTGATTTATGTTACGGTAGTATTGATGTTATGTATTTAATAGGCTTATATAGCCACTTATCTTAAGTACCGTAACTCAGAAGACAAGGGGGCTCACAAAACAGCGGCAAAAACACTGAAAAACGATGGCATCATCGTTACATAAAGTCCTGCCCCACCCCACCCCACCCCAAAGAAAATACTTTACTACACCTTTATTGGATCCCAGCCTCACTCTACCCCAACGCTGGTGGGAAGATCTCACTCTTCAAGGTCTTCCAAAACAGTAGGAAAAGAGGCAGCCAGATCTTTCCCCAAACCTCCACAACTTTAACCTTTGACTGTCTACTGTGGACCTCACCCCATTCCTAAGAGATCTGTAAGGGGCGTGCATAAGCACACTGCATAAGCACACCAATGTGCCCACCGTCCCTGTCCTAACACCCCCATTTATTCCTATCCATTTGTTGCATTCATAACCTTGTATATACTTCACATCTATTATCTTACACACGCTTGACAAAATAAATAAATAACTAAAATAAAAATAAATAAATCTAAGGGGAAGATCGTCCTACAGGGCAGGGGCTGTTACAGGGAAGGCAGGCTTCTCACTAGATCACATTGAAAAGAAGGGACCTGGAGGGAATCCATTCTATGCGACCTGGCGGGACAGGCAGACACCCTGAAGGGGAGGCAGTCCCAAGAACAACTTGGCCACAAGCCATTTCAGGTTTTCAAAGTGATATCCAGTCCTTTGAAGTACAGGTTGAATTGAAGTTGCCAGACCTGAGGGATGTGTACCTCGCCTTTAAAGTTCCCCCCAAAAAAGGCAAGTCCAAAGCGAGTAGAACTTTATTCATCCTTCTCACCTGCAAGCCAGAAGGTTGGAAAAGAAAAAATGCACAGAAAATGGGATTGCTTGGCCTGACGCATCGTTTCTTCAGTTTCAGACACTCAAAAGTTCTACCAGACAAACCGTAGAGGGATCCCTGTTCATGGGAACAGAGAGGTGGAGGGATGTATAGATCAGGCTACATTTGATACTGGCTTTCAATCTGAATTTGCAATAGGACTGGATTCAGATTTCTGGTCCTGAAAACGACCACATCCAGGAAGTATTTGAATCCATCGGGATATTTTTGGAGGCACCCCCTATTATTCAGTGGTTTCATATCCACTTGGACAGTGTGGAGGACTGATTTGATTCAGAAGTTTTATTTTTGTTTATAGCTCCTTTTGCAAGTTTTAAAAGAGAGAGAGAAAGAGAGAGAGAAAAAGAGAAAAAGTGTTAATGCAGGATTTTAGAAATAGTAAATGAAAGGCCAGTATGTGGTTATGTATTAAATCTTGGTACATTTTATGATGAAGGACATTTAAATAATTATAGTCAAATGGAAATGGAGATATGATGATGGTAACATGTATAAATATCTGAGTTAAAATACTTGAGTCAATATGAATTATGTTTGTTGACTGTGGAAGAGATGCACGAAAACCTTTTGTAACCAACTGATACACATTCTACAGCATGTAAAGAAGGATGCGTTGTGTTTGTTTTGAAAATAAATAAAAAATATTATAAAAAAAGAAAGAGAAAAAGAAAGAAAGAAAGAAAGAAAGAAAAAGAAGAAAGGAAAGAAGGAAAGAAGAAAGGAAGGTAGGTAGGTAGGTAGGTAGGAAGGAAGGAAGGAAGGAAGGAAGGAAAGAAGGAAGAAAGAAAGAAAGGAAGAAAGAAAGAAAGAAATACTGATTAAATAATTTTCCTCTTATAAGACCACAGCTGTGTACGTTCTCATTGTCCTATTATATGGGGAAAAGAGACTCTATCTGTGGCAGCTCCATTTTGCCATTAATTTAACTTACCATATCTTTGTCTCGTCGAAAGGCAAAGTCCAAAATGCATGGTCATTCAGATTGCAATGAATAACCACATAAACCAGTCTTTTGTGGTAATAGGTTACCAGATATTTTTCAACTACATTATTACAACATCATTGGTGCCAACGGTCATGTCATCTTGGAGGGGGGAAGGGTGTCATAGGAATTGAAATCCCAATATCTGGAGGGCACCAGATCTCCCCTGATCTAGCCCACGAAGGGACTCAAGATGAAACCTGCCCATTTCCGCATATTCCATCAGATCAGAGCCTACAGGATTTTAAGCGGTGATACATCTGCCTTGCCAACTCTTCGCGCTGATTGATTTACACAAGCTGCAGTCTGTTATTAATGACTTATTCTCTTGATAAAGCTTTCCAAAAAGAGAACAATGCCACCGTGGCTCTTTTGGCAAAGTTTCACAGAAGCGCAGGAATAATCCGCAGAATTATTGTTCATGTCATTATAGGAGTCTTTAAAAAAAAAAAACAGTGCATGAAAGAGCAAAGAAATTCCCTGGGATATTGAATCACCCTCACCTAGGAAATAGCTTAGCTCACTTAGAGATGGATAAGGCGGGGGAGCAGAGGAACCCTCCCTCTCCAGAATGAACTGGCACACAAGGGCCTTTTCAGTACAATGAAGACAAGGCGTTATGCAACGTCAGTGGATAATAACTGCTCCAAATGTATCGTCAAAATAAGATAACGTTAACTGCCATTTTTTTACTGCAAACACACCGACCCACATTAAGAATAAAATTCACTTTGCCTGCTCTTTAAGAGAAAGTGTACATCTACACAGACACATACATAACACACATGTACACATGCTATACACATACATAAATATATACCTGCACCATACATACATACATACATACATACATACATACATACATACATACATACATACATACGTACAAAAGCCCAACCAATGATTCTTGCTCCTTTGTTTATACTTGGAAACCACTGTTGGACTCCTTGCTAAAGACCAAAAGAAATGAAAATTTAATTTTGGGATTTGACAATTAGAAACTGTTTATGATTAAAGAAATGCCGTTTCTTATTGTTGATTTTAGATTAAGGGGTTAATGGGTTTTATACCTGTATCTGCACCGAAGAAAGTTGAGTTATTCTTTCTTCTTTCTCTTTTTCCCCCTTTTTTTCCTTTCTATTATACTTCTGATTTTGCTCTTTGGAACTTCCCTTTTCCCTAATACTTCTAGTTTGCCTCTTTCGTATTTTTACCCTTTGCAGAAACTTAATTTTAAAACAAGAAAAGAAAGGATATTTAATAATTATCATTGGGACGTTCATACTTTTAATCGTGCCTGATTGAATAAACCACAGTTGGCTAGGCTCACAACTTGATGCTAAGCGGTATGCCACGTTTTCAGCCCAATAGCTGAATTCACACATTGCAAAGCTAAATCCCCACAAAACCCTCCAAAATGCCTTCCCATGATCTGCCAATCCAGGCAGTACTTTTGATGACCATCTAAATGTCTATGGAGATTCTCAGCCTCCAGGTCATGGTTATCCCAAAAGTGCTGATGGCAGGAGCTGAAGAAGCTTCTTGGATGAGAAGCGAAATATCTTCAAAGAAAAACCAGAATGTCCAGTTAACGCTTGAAAAAAGCACCTTTTGGAGGACCATCTAAAGTTAAAACAAAGCACAGGTGCCAATGAATCAACTCCTTACTTCCTTCTTAACACGTTATCTTCTCTTCTTCTCTTCAAAGACTTAAAAGCATCCATTGAAGACATATTGCCCACCCTGAAGCAAGAAAACGTGCTTGTTTATTTCTTAAGTAGAACATCCGACACTGAAGGGGTGGACAGCTTCCTTGATAAGATGGAAGCTGCTTCAGATGAGGCTGTTCCAGAGTCTTGGAGATCCGATGTCACTTTCAAAAGCCCCGCCATGTACATTTATACCTCTGGAACTACAGGTAGAGTAAAAGAAAAGTCACTAAATTGGCTCCTGCTTTCTTAAGAATTGGACGTGGTGATTGGGAATGATGGAAGGTATTCAACATATTTGGGAGAACATCACCTTGGCCAAAGCTAGCTGAGGAGCAGGACTTGCGAGACAACTTTTAATGTATTTTACTGAGAAGTTCAATTGAACATTGAATCCAATAAGTTAAATACTCCCAAGTAAATTCATGTGTACTTGGGAAAGTACAGAAATACTGAAGATTGGATGGATGGATGGATGGATGGATGGATGGATGGATGGATGGATGGATGGATGGGCGGGCGGGCGGGTGGGCGGGTGAGTGGGTGGGTGGATGGAGTAGCTAGAGAGACAATAGATAGATAGATGATAGATAGATAGATAGATAGATAGATAGATAGATAGATAGATAGATAGATAAATAGATAGGAGAGAGAGAGAGAAAGATGATAGGTAGGTAGGTAGGTAGGTAGGTAGGTAGGTAGGTAGGTAGGTAGGAAGGAAGGAAGGAAAGTAGATAGATAGATAGATGATAGATAGATAGATAGATAGATAGATGATAGATAGATAGATAGATAGATAGATAGATGATAGATGATAGATGATAGATAGATAGATAGATAGATAGATAGATAGATAGATAGATAGATAGATAGATAGATAGATAGATAGATAGAATAATGGATGGATGGATGGATGGATGGATGGTAGGTATAGGATAAGATAGAATAGAATAGAATAACAGAGTTGGAAGGGACCTTGAAGGTCTTCTAGTCCAACCCCCTGCCTAGGCAGGAAACCCTACAGCAATTCAGACGAGTGGTGATCCAACATCTTCTTTAAAGCTTCCAGTGTTGGAGCATTCAACAGATAGATAAAATTCAGTAGATAGATAATAGATAGATAATAAATAGATAATAGATAGGATGTGTGTGAGAGAGAGAGTGGGGGTGGGGGAGGAGATACAGGATTTCTCTCAGACTTGCTAGCTGTTTAAATTAGAATAACTCATTTCAACATGATAAAGTGCTTTTTCCCGTATAAAGATTCTTCAAAAAACATATATATAAAGAAGATATACAACAGATGAATCAAACACCCCCAAATTAAAGAATAAATATTGCAGTGCAAAGATTCTACTCTATCGTGACCCGTCAAAACCGCGCTCGACTAAACCGCGCCCGATTAAACTGTGTCACTGACGTCATCAACAGGGTGACAACAGCACGGAGACAGAAGGGCGCTTTAAATAGCGCTTTGAAATAGCAGTTAGAAAGCAAGCCGATTCAACTTAAGGTAAGAGTTAGGTTTAGGGTTAGGTTAAGGGTTAGGGTTAGGTTTAGGGTTAGGTTAAGGGTTAGGTTTAGGGTTAGGTTAAGGGTTAGGTTTAGGTTAGGATTAGGATTAGGTTTAGGGGGTTAGGTTTAGGGTTTAATTTTAGGTTTAGGGTTTACAGCGTGCTTCTGTCTCCGCGCTGTTGTCGCCTTGTTGATGACGTCAGCGACGCAGTTTAGTCGGGCACGGTTTAGTCGAGCACGGTTTTGTGGTGGAACCCTACTCTATGACCTCCCTAAAGTCAATTAACCTCTTCCCTCCCCCCCCCCCAACATAGGTCTCCCCAAAGCTGCAGTGATTACTCATCTCCGTATATTATTGGCTTGTAGTTTGGTCATACTGAGCGGTGTCACTTCTGAGGACATTATTTATACCGTGCTGCCCTTATATCACAGCTCCGCCCTCTTGGTTGGAGTAAACGGTTGCATCTTGCAAGGTAAGAAGCCTAAATACTTTTTAAAAAAAAAACACCTATGTTTTAGACCAGCAAGATCCACCTTGACAATCACATAGTCAGGGGAGGGCTTCAAAAAATTTCTGCAACGGATTCGTTGCCTGGATGCTGGGTGGGCGTCGCCATGGTGGGCGTGGCCTAGTGCACGGAACACTGTTCCCTTCCCACCAAAGGTGGTTCCTGTTTTTCTACTTGCATTTTTACGTGCTTTCGAACTGCTGAGACTGGAAAAAATGTATCGATTATATACAAAATAAATATGGAACCAAGAAATTCCAGATAGCCTATACTTAAAATTAGGAATGATTTGAATTGTTTAAAGTTAATTTAGCAAGGAGGAGCTAAGTTCAATGTAAAGAGGTTATTAATTTCTTACTTTTATTTTTTATCAATATATTTTAGACTGTGGTTGTTAAATATCCATACCGTGTACGGGTTCTGGGAAGTCGGGGAGGGGTTGGTTTTGGGGGTTTGGGGGTGAGGGTGGGGGAGGGAATTATTCCAGGCTTGATCTTAAAGTAGTATGAGTGGACATGTATATTGTCTTCTTTTATAACATGGTATTGTCAATGTAATGATATACATGTGATTATATGTCATGGAAATGAAAATAAAATATTCTAACCCCGAACTGCTGGGTTGGCAGAAGCTGGGAACAAGTCACGGGAGCTCACTCCGTTACGCAGCTCTAGGGATTCGAACCGCCAAACTGCCGACCTTTCTGATCGACAAGCTCAGCATCTTAGCCACTGAGCCACCGTGTCCCTTTACTGTGTGGATAGATGTGTAAATATTTCCCATTTCCCCTTCATTCCCAGGTGCTACCCTAGTATTACGCTCAAAATTCTCCGCTTCTCAGTTTTGGGATGATTGTAGAAAATACAAGGTGACGGTCATCCAGTACATTGGAGAGGTGCTTCGTTATTTATGCCATGTGCCCGAGGTAATCCTTCTTTAGCCTCTTTTCCCTTATCCCCCTCGGTTACATCATCCCCGTTCACCAAACGGATTACTTCAACATGCAGAATAGAGGAAGGCGAGGTCCTCGGGGATCTCTGAGCTTGGCTATTTCCTTGCAGACGTTTCACGACCAAACTAGGTAACATTATCAGTGCCCTTCATTATTTAGTTTGATCACGAAAGACCTGCAAGAAAACAACCTCAGCTCGGAGAGCATCAAGGACCCCGTAGTTCGATCTGGAACTACAAATATTCTCTTCTACAGAGGAAGGTCCCTGGTGTTCTACTTTCCATGTCTCTTCTGATGTTATTATATGTGTAAAAGGGCTAAGAGTGGAATATCCAAAGGGCACTCCCTCTGGGACAGTGCATGCTAATTACCTTCAATATTGTTTTTAGCGGCTTTAAGAACGTTATGTGTCTTTTGATGTAGGAAGACAGATAATATGGAGGTTATAAATAGTGAGGCCTCTTCCTTTTTTAACTGTTCCTTGTGTGTGTGTGTGTGTGTGTGTGTGTGTGTGTGTCCCTGCTTCTTGCCAGTTCCCTGTTTTTTGATGTTTTGTGGTTCAATCAATAAACATCAAACCACTTTTTTTTTTTTGCTAGCTGGAATGAAAGGAGTGGGTGCTTGCCAGGGCTGGGTTTCGACCGGTTCGCACCGGTCCCTGCGATCCGGTTGGTCGCCGAACCCGGAAGTAAGTAACTTCCGGGAACGGCGAAGCCCCCCCCCGTGCCCGCGCGCGCCCGCACACCCGCGCCCGCTCCTTACCCGGTTTTTTCGAATTTCGTGCTTTCCACGCATGCGCAGAACGCCTGCGCGATCCTCCAGGAGCAGCTGGAGCATCGCGCAGATGCTAGTACGCATGCGCGCGCCACGCGCATGCGCGAGGACGCCGCGTGCGTGCGTGAGGACGCCGCCGGCCTCGTTCCAACCGATCCGGTTGGAACGGGGCGAGAAACCCACCCCTGGTGCTTGCCCTATATGAACAACCGTTCTAACTAAAACCAAAGAATTAAAAGCAAAGAATTCACTCAGCTCAAGACAATTGGGGGAAGCCATTTATCTGTCTGTCTGTCTGTCTGTCTAAATGGCTGTGTGTGTGTGTGTGTTTGTGTGTGTGTATGTGTTTTCTCCAGCATAACTCTGGAACGCCTCGAACAATTTCAACCAAACTTGGTACACAGATGACTTACTCTCTGGAAACAAATACTGTGGGGTAAGACACCCCTAACA
This sequence comes from Thamnophis elegans, assembly GCF_009769535.1. Taxonomy (NCBI): domain Eukaryota; kingdom Metazoa; phylum Chordata; class Lepidosauria; order Squamata; family Natricidae; genus Thamnophis; species Thamnophis elegans. Next base: position 10,920,910 of record NC_045556.1, on the reverse strand, counting down.
CCCCTTGTGTGGGGGGTGTTCTGCTAAGATACAGCCTGTTGTGTCTTAAAATGGCTTCTACTGTACAGTGCAGTGGAGTTGCCATGGTTACAGCTTTAATAGATAAATGTTGTTGTTAGTTGCGAAGTCATGCCTGACCCATCGTGACCCCATGGGCAACGTTCCTCCAAGCCTTCCTGTCCTCTACCATCCTCTGGAGTCCATTTAAGCTCATGCCGACTGCTTCGGTGACTCCATCCAGCCACCTCCTTCTCTGTCGTCCCCTTCTTCTTTTGCTCTCCGTCATTCCCCGCATGAGGCTCTTCTCCAGGGAGTCCTTCCTCCTCATTAGGTGGCCAAAGTACATGAGTTTCATCTTCGGGATCTGGCCTTCTAAAGAGCAGTCAGGGTTGATCTCCTCTAGGACTGACCAGTTTAATAGCCTTGCAGTCCAAGGGACTCGCAGGAGTCTTCTCCAGCACCAGAGTTCAAAGGTCTCAATTCTTTGGCGCTCAGCCTTTCTTATGGTCCAAATTTCACAGCCATACATTGCAACTGGGAAAGTCATAGCCTTAACTATATGTACTTTTGTTGGCAGGGTGATGTCTCTGCTTTTTAGTATGCTGTTTAGATTTGCCATAGCTTTCCTCCCCAGGAGCAAGCGTCTTTTAATTTCTTGGCTGCTAATTTCTGGATAAAATAAATAGACTGCCCTTTTGGCCAAATGGATCCCAATACTGAAGATTTAACAATGTTTTCTCCAGCACACTGTTAAAAGCACAATAGGTGCATAAACCACAAGACTGAATAACATGTATTTGTGATAATAATGTGGTAATATGATCCAAAGAGATTTTGAATGGTGGAAAGTGCTTAGCCTGCAGGTATTATAAATCTGTACCACTACCTAAATATTTTGTTATCGGGCAATTATACCGGGAGGCATATTGCTCAATTTCTATTATATAAACAGGAAAAACAGGATATTTTTGTACCTTCAGAAGTATTGTATGCAACTTAGTAGTAATTGGTTACCACATCTGAATAAATGAGTATGAATTTCTCAGGGCAGAGTTACATACAAGTGAACAATATATGTTGCACAGATGTTAATTTGCGGCCACAAATCCAAGCCATTTTGTTCTGTATTTTCTCTCTCCCTGGCATAATTTTACGGTGTGTTTCTTTTGTAGTTTTTTACACAGCCAGTTTTAATGGCAGCTGCTTTTATTTTTCTCCTTAACACACAAAAGGATTAATGAGAAACAAAAAACAAACTCACAGCAGAACCAGAGGTTGATAATAGTCTGTTTCCCCCCTAGAGAAACTTTACTACTAGATGGAAAAATTAATCTCAGAGGTCCACAATCAAAGGAGAAAAGGGGGTGAAAGCTAAGAAGGAAAAAAATGGCAAGCAAAGCGATAGATTCACCTCTTAAATATACCAGGTTATTTAGAATTAGCCACTTTTACCAGCTTGGATAAACTAAATTAACTAAAACAGATACACAATTTTTAAATTCTCCATGGTGTGTAAGAAAGCGTAATGGAACATGAATTCACAAGGACTCCCAGGTGCTTCAATTCAACACCTTAATGCACATTTAGTGAAGCGTGCTTAATGCCACTCTTTGTGGCTGCACCAGTGGAGTTAAAGCTTTTTCCTGTAGTTTTTTCTGTAGATGCTTATCAAGTTATTCTTCTTGGTATAGTTTACTGTTTCTCTACTTTGGCAACTTCCAAAGAGAAAGAGAAGGAGGAAGGGAGGAAAAAGAGGGAGGGAGGGAGGGAGGGAGGGAGGGAGGGAAGGAAGGAAGGAAGGAAGGAAGGAAGGAAGGAAGGAAGGAAGGAAGGAAGGAAGGAAGGGCAGAATTTCAATTGCATCATTATGGATGATATCTTGACTTTTTTTTAACCATATTCTATGAACATCCCTGAAAACATTCTTGTTTTCTGGCCCATTTGCCTAAAATTTCCTTTTTGAGTTTGAAAAAAACATTATAATTAATACAAATACCAAAAAAAGGGTTTTGTAGATTGAGTAGAGAGGGAGGGAGGGAAGGAGGGGGGGCAGAGAGAGAATCACTTTCCTGTTATAAGATCACAGCTTTGTACTGTAGGAAGTTATCACCCAGCCCTCTCCCAGAAAATGAAATGCCCTAGGAAATATTGAAAAGGCAGAATATTTCTCTGGGTGTGAAAAGAAAGAAACATGTTTTAAAAGACAGAGAATAGCTGCCTGTAGCTTCCTGCCCATCCCCACTTTGTTAATGGGCCATTAAGAAGGCCAAGCTAGTCCACTTTACATAATAAAGACTTCTCCACGTCAGCTACAGGTCATATTGGCCCCAACTGACCACATGGCATCTGAGAACTCAACCAAACCTCCATTCAAAACACAGCCTAGAGGGTTGCCCCTACATGGCCCCATAGGAGTCTGACAACCAATCAGAATACATTTCTTACACAGGAACAGGAAACAGAGAGGTGGGACTGAACAGGTTATAAAAAGCCTAGCAAGCCCCTCCCTCAGCCCTTCTCTTCTTCTCCACCAACATTGAAGCATGTGATCACCTTTTCTGTTCAGGGCTCAAGCCATGTGATCCTGTCCACCAATAAACCATCTTTCCAAACAGCCTCCATGTCTCCAGTGTCTTTTTCCCCACTTGGAGCTGAACCCAGGACATTTCTTTCATCAGTACCTTCCCATTGTTCGTATTATATGGAGAAAAGAGACTCTATTTGAAGAAGCCCCCTTTTTGCCACTAATTTAGCTTACTTACTCTGTCTAGAGACTGCAAAGAAGAATTAATCCTAGATTTATTTGGACATCCAAGGGGTCCTTGGTGCTCTCTGAGTTAGCAGTTAGCAGTTAGACTTATATACCGCTTCATAGGGCTTTCAGCCCTCTCTAAGCGGTTTACAGAGTCAGCATATTGCCCCCACAGTCTGGGTCCTCATTTCACCCACCTCGGAAGGATGGAAGGCTGAGTCAACCTTGAGCTGGTGGGATTTGAACCGCTGAACTGCAGATAGCAGTCAGCTGAAGTGGCCTGCAGTACTGCACTCTAACCACTGTGCCACCTCGGCTCCAGTTCAGTTGCTTTTTCCTTGCAGACATTTCATTACCCAAACTAAGTAACATCATCAATGCTAATAAGGACTCCTTATTAGCACTGATGATGTTACCTAGTTGGGTCATGAGACATCTGCAAGAAAACCACCAAGCTCAGAGGGCCCCAAGGACCCTTCATTTCAACCCTGAGCTGCAAATATTCTCCTTTTTGGTAATTCTAGATGAGCTGAGGGTCAGACCTGGAAGTCATCTTTCACATGGGGCCTTCAGGCCTGCCACATTTTCTACTGTGGGAAAATGGGGGGGGGGGTTATATGGAGCATGGGAGATATATAGTCAAAATAACATTCCTTTCTCAGAGAGTCAAGGACATCTTGCCCTGCAGCTGCAATGGTGTGGCTGGGAGGTATCTCCAGTTTTGGATGGCGCCTGATTGGACCATGTGATGGACATGTGGGTGCTGGGCAGGGATTTGGACTTTCTTTTGGGTGGGGAAAACTTGGAAGCTTTCAGATTCGTGTTTTCCCAGATGTGCCAGTATGACCTGATTTCCAATTTCCAATTTTAATGGATTTGTATGCCGCCCAATCCCGAAGGACTCCGGGCGGCTTACATAAAAACAGTTTAAAAACAAAATACTAAAAGAGTTAAAATACAAACAGAGTGAATTAAAAAAGGACACAACATGCACTCGATCTTAATGGGGTTGAAGCTCTCTAATCAAATGGAACTTTGAGTAAACTCAAGCCTCAAAGTCTTCTTTCGTTAGGGGTGTTACTTGGGACCAGTGGTGGGTTTCGAAATTTTTTAGAACCTCTTCTGTAGGTGTGGCCTGCTTTGTGGGAGTGTCTTGCCAGCCATATGACCAGGTGGGAGTGTCTTGCCGGCCATGTGACCGGGTGGGAGTGGCTTGCCAGCCATGTGACTGGGTGGGAGTGGCTTGCTGGCCATGTGACCGGGTGGGAGTGGCTTGCCGGCCATGTGACCGGGTAGGAGTGGCTTGCCAGTCATGTAACTGTGTGGGCATGGCCAACTTGTAAAATGTGGTGAAACTCATGTAACAACGCTCTTGTTTAGCAACCAAAATGTTGGCTCAGGAACTCTGGCATTTGAAGCACACAAGTCTTAAAGCTGTCAAGTTACAAGACTCTTGCACCCCTAACCCTTTAGAAAAAATAACCCCAGGGGTGTTCAAACTTGACAGCTTTAAGACTTGTGGACTTCAACTCCCAGAATTCCTCCTCTCGCTCTTCATCTTGATGATGTGCGGATGGGCGGGGGGAGGGAGCTGGAACCGCTCTAAACGGCACTGTAGATTTGTGGAACCTCTTCTATAGAACTGGCAGGAACCCACCCCTGCTTGGGATCCTGACATCGAGATCAATTCCAACAACTCTTAGCTATTCTTCCCTTGCTCACTGCTGAGAATTCTGAGAGTTGAACTCAAGACATCTGAAAGTCACGTGGCTTGAGAAATGTCAGACTAGCTTCAACAGGACAACATATTCTGTTCCCCAAATAAAGGTTCATTCCCTCTGGGAAATCAACATAGAAAGCTTCTATAACTCTAAGACTGATAGCCCTTTAATTTGTTTGCTCTCTACTGAGAAATCTGCTATGCTCTTCTGAAATTGTGATCGGCCTCTTTCTAGAAAGACAACGATCGAAACCACACGGTAAGACTTGCTGTGGGTAATGGCTTACGGGCTGATATTTGGAGAGAATTTATCAGAAGATTTGGAGACATGCGCATTTTTGAGTTTTATGCGGCCACCGAAGGCAACGTTGGATTTGCTAATTACAGTGGAAAAATCGGAGCTGTGGGAAGAATGAATTACTTCCACAAGGTATGAAAAAGTAAAGATGTTTGTCCTTTTAATTTGTATTTGCCAATTGTGGTTTTTTTTTGCCTAGCATTTATCAGTTGTGAACTTTGAACCTCCTTTGAAAAGTAATTTGTATGGGGCTTTCCTAAAAAACATAATTATAGTGGATCATGTACAAAGGGGGGAAAAAAGCATTTGAAATCTCTGTTTTAAACCCTTAATATATCAATGGTCTTATGCTTTCCTTAGAAAATAGTACAATATGAGCTCATTAAGTATGATGTGGAGAAAGATGAACCTGTCAGAGATGAAAATGGCTACTGCATAAAAGTTCCTAAAGGTACCTATCTTTTGATATCCTTAATTGCTATTGAAATTCAGCACCAGATAACATGCTTTGAACTGTCTTTATGCTTTTAGGAAGAATCAATGCTCTGTAGTCCATTGGAAAAAAACAGGCAAAATAGAGACTATTGCTTAAATATCCAGACTTTAAAAGTCAAACACATCTTTAGGAATATGCAGCAGAAGGAGTCCTGTAGTTCAGTGTTTTTCAACCTTTTTGTGCAAAGGCACACTTTTTTCATGAAAAAAATCACGAGGCACACCACCATTAGAAAATGTTAAAAAAAATTAACTCTGTGCCTATATTGACTATATATAAAGTAATTTTCCCACGGCACACCTTACACTATGTCACAGCACACTAGTGTGCCGCGGCACAGTGGTTGAAAAACACTGCTGTAGTTCATGGTTCAACAATTGATTGGATGTTACATCTTATATAATGTCATAAGAAACCTCCTGTCATTTCCTGTATCAGAGTTTGGAGCAAAACCCTTTTTACAATCAAAAATATTTACAGCAGGTAAGAGCTTAGATCCAAGGCTCCACACTTGGCAACTTTAAGACTTCTGGAAGTGGAAGTCTATGGAGATTCTCAATCATCCAGGTCATGGTTGTCCCAAAGGTGCTTTTTCAGGAGGCAACTGGGCTTTCTTGTTTCCCCCCACCGCCCCACCGCCCCCTACTATACAATCAGAGCTAAACAAGCTTCTCGGATGAGAAGTGAAATGTCAGAACAGGGGTGAAATCCAGCAAGTTCTGACAGATTCTGACAGGTTCTGGAGAACCGGTAGCGTAAATTTTGAGTAGTTCGGAGAACCAGTAGCGGACATTTTGAGTAGTTCAGAGAACCAGTAGTGGATATTTTGAATAGTTCGGAGAACTGGTAGCGGAAATTTTGAATAGTTTGGAGAACCAGTAGTGGAAATTTTGAGTAGTTCAGAGAACCAGTTGTGGAAATTTTGAATAGTTCGGAGAAACGGTAGCGGAAATTTTGAGTAGTTCAGAGAACCGGTAGTGGAAATTTTGAGTAGTTCGGAGAACTGTAGTAGAAATTTTGAGTAGTCCAGAGAACCAGTAGCAGAAATTTTGAGTAGTTTGGAGAACCGGTAGTGGAAATTTTGAGTAGTCTGGAGAACTGGCAAATGCCACCTCTGCCTGGCCCCAGAGTAGGGTGGGAATAGAGATTTTGCAATATTCTTCCTCTGCCATGCCCAGCAAGCCACGCCCACGGAATCGGTAGTAAAAAAAATTGAATTTCACCACTGTCCAAGACGCTTGTTTTGCTCTGACTATATGGTAGGGAATGTAAACCAGCTGGTTGAGGAATTCTGGGAGTTGAAATCCACAAGTCTTAAAGGTGCCAAAATTTTGAGACCTCTCATCTAAGATTTCAAAGCAAAGCATCACTAGTGCCACCACAAATCAAAGTTTCCACAAACTTGTATGAACAAGTCCTGGCATCAAGAACGAAGTTCATGATGGACTTCAACATTTAGCTATGTTCAAGGAGATGCTTAAATATTTGGAGCTCCTGACCGTCTCCTGATTTAAGTTGGTGCAGATCAGAGCTAAAAGTAAAAACTGGATTACTTAGAAGTTATGGTCTATTCCCAAGTAGACTATTACTCCCAAGTAAATATTTTTATATGTATGTCCAGGATATGTACACGTTCTTTAAATCTCTCCTAGGATGTCGGCGAACCTTCTCAAAATCTTGCACCAGAATTTTGATTGAAAATATTAATTTAGTTTTGGGGTACTGCAAATGCCACGTGGAGTATGTTAACTTTGGGGGGCGGGAAGAAAAATGTCATTTTGGTATTAAAATGGGCAGATGTGAGATATTCATTGCTGTTGCTATGTTTTTGTCAATTCCAGAACTTTTGCAGGGAGTCCTACAATGCTTTCAGGCAATCAAATATATTACTATTCAGCAGATTTTCTGTATCATTTTATTTGAGTTTTGTGGTTCCTCCTAGGTGAAGTGGGACTGCTAGTTTGCAAAATCACCCAGGTGACTCCATTTAGCGGTTACGCGGGATCAAAGAGCCTGACTGAAAAGAAGAAGCTAAGAAATGTTTTTCAGAATGGTGATGTGTACTTCAACAGCGGAGATCTCTTAATGGTTGATCGTGACAACTTTATTTATTTCCATGATCGAGTTGGAGATACATTCCGGTTTGTCTCTCTCTCTCCCTGTCTGTATGTGTGTGTGTGTCTGTCTGTCTGTCTGTGTGTCTGTCTTTCTGTGCCTCTGTCTGTCTGTCTGTGTCTGTCTCTCTGTCTCTGTCTGTCTGTTTCAGTCTGTCTCTTTCCCCCCTTCTGTGTCTCTCTGTCTCTCTCTGTGTGTCTCTGTTTCTCTCTGTCTGATTCTCTCTCTCTGTCTCTCTCTGTTTCTCTCTGTCTGATTCTCTCTCTCTCTTTCTCTCTCTGTCTCTGTCTCTCTCTGTCTCTCTCTGTGTGTCTCTGTTTCTCTCTGTCTGATTCTCTCTCTCTCTTTCTCTCTCTCTCTGTCTCTGTCTGTCTCTCTCTCTGTGTCTCTGTTTCTCTCTGTCTGATTCTCTCTCTCTCTTTCTCTCTCCGTCTCTGTCTCTCTCTGTCTCTCTCTGTCTCTCTCTGTGTGTCTCTGTTTCTCTCTGTCTGATTCTCTCTCTCTCTCTTTCTCTCTCTCTCTCTGTCTCTGTCTGTCTCTCTGTCTGATTCTCTCTGTGTGTTTGTGTGTGTCTCTGTTTCTCTCCGTCTAATTCTCTCTCTTTCTCTCTCTCTCTCTGTCTCTCTCTGTGTGTCTCTGTTTCTCTCTGTCTGTTTCTCTCTCTCTCTCTCTCTGCGTCTCTCTGTCTCTCTGTGTGTGTGTGTCTCTGTCTCTCTCTGTCTGTTTCTGTCTGTCTGTCTATCTCTCTCTCCCTCTGTGTCTCTCTGTCTCTCTCTGTATGTTTTTGTTTCTCTCTGTCTGTTTCTCTCTCTCTCTGTCTGTTTCTGTCTCTCTCTCTCTCCCTCAGTGTCTTTCTGTCTGTCTCTCTCTCTGTGTCTCTGTCTCTCTCTGTCTGTTTCTCTCTGTCTCTCTCTCTTCCTCTGTGTCTCTCTCTGTCTCTCTCTGTGTGTCTGTCTCTCTCTGCCTGTTTCTCTCTCTTTCTCTCTCTCCCTCTCTCCCTCTGTGTCTCTCTGTTTGTCTCTCTCTGTGTTTCTCTGTCTCTCTCTGTCTGTTTCTGTCTGTCTCTCTTCCTCTGTGTGTGTGTGTGTGTATGTGTGTGTCCCTCTCTGTGTGTTTTGTCTTCCGGTCAGCAGGAAATAAGTATAGATAGATCATAATATTTTGAAATGTGGCAGCTCTGTTTCAGCATTGAAGTTATAGTTTAATATTTAAGGAGACAGTCAGTCAATTCCAGCATGCTGAAAGAGCACCATGATTTTGTAGTCAAATGGTCTAAAATATTGTGTTGGGTGCTAAGCACTGATGTTGCACATGGCAGCACCGTGTGATGGCACCCCAAAACTATAGTTTAGACTAGACGTCTTCGCAATAGCATCTTCTGAAGCCAGCGGTGGCGGCAAACTTTTTGGCACCATGTGCCAAAAAAGGGAGTGTGCGCGTTCATCGGGGATGCCACCCGGAAGAGGAGCTATTCAGGGGACATGCACGGACCGGGAAATGAAATCCTGATTTCTGGTGCATGCATACACACTGACCAGCTGGTCTTCTGGTTTCTGTCACGCATGCATGTGTGACGATCAACTGGCTGGCATGCATGTGCACAATGGAAAGCGGAAGACCAGCTCTTCCAGTTTCTGGCACTGCTGCACACATGAAGCTCAGCTGATCGTCACATGTGGATGCATGCCAGAAACCTGGAAGAGGAACAGGCAAAGTCATGCATGCCAGGCAACATGGCTCCGTGTGCCATTTCAGGCACGCATGCCCCAGGTTCATCATCACAGTTCTGAAGCGGTTCTACAAGATAGAAGGAACCTTCCGTGACCTGAGGGTGTATCTTTTCATTGCTTGAGTTCTTTCTTCTGGATAGTTCATTGGCTCTGGGAAAGGATTGATTGAAGAGCCCTGATTGATAAGTCTCCCTCCAGCCTGGTCCCCCGAATACAATTCTTATATTTGAGTTTCCCCTTCAAGCAGGTGCTTGGGACTCATCTATGACAACAGTGTTGCTTTATTCTGTGCTTTTTCATATGAATCTCTGTTCCCTTAGATGGAAAGGAGAAAATGTGGCCACCACAGAAGTTGCCGATATTTTAGGACTGATCAACTTTATTCAGGAGGTGAACGTATACGGTGTATCCGTGCCAGGTATGGAGCAAAGACAGAGTACCGTATATACTCGAGTATAGGCCGACCCGAATATAAGCCGAGGCACCTAATTTTACCACAAAAAACTGGAAAAGTTATTGACTCGAGTATAAGCCTAGGGTGGGAAATGCAGCAGCTACCGGTAAATTTCAAAAATAAAAATAGATACCAATAATGTTTTTGAATATTTATTTCAAAGAAAAACAGTAAACTAGCGGTGTATTCAATGAAATACTTCACTCACCTCATGATGCTGATGTCCCGCTGTGATGATGATGTCCCGTGCAGCCGCGGGAGCGATGTCCCGCCTCCTATGACACACGGCACAGTGATTCCTATCATTGGATCACTGTACCAGAGGAGGTGGGACATCGCTATGTGGCTGCTTGCCATAACAAGGAGGAGGTGGGACATCGTTGCAGAGCGGCAGGAGGGGGAGGAAGGGGAATCGTAAGACAGCCCTGCATTACATTAGAACGTGAGGAGGGGGGATGGTGCGGTGCGCGCTGCGCGGCAAACTGACACAGAGGGAGGGGAAACTCACAGGGGCACTGGGCCATTCACGAGTGTCACCCAGCGGCATGGCCCCGCCCCTTTTTCTCCTCCATTTCGGGCAAATTTTTCACTGACTCGAGTATAAGCCGAGGCGGCTTTTTTCAGCCCAAAAAGTGGGCTGAAAAACTAGGCTTATACTCGAGTATATACAGTATTTTCCAGGGCAGAGGAAGGGAGGGAGGGAGGGAGCGAGGGAGGGATGGAAGGAAGGAAGAAGAAAGGGAAGGAAGAAAGGGAAGGAAGGGAGGGAGGAAGGAAGGAAGGAAGAAGAAAGGGAAGGAAGGAAAGAAGAAGAAAGGGAAGGAAGGAAGGAAGACGAAAGGGAAGGAAGGAAGGAAGGAAGGAAGAAGAAAGGGAAGGAAGAAAGAAGGAAGGAAAGAAGGAAGAAAGGAGGAAGGGAAGGAAGGAAGGAAGAAGAAAGGGATGGAAGGAAGGAAGAAGAAAGGGATGGAAGGAAGAAGAAAGGGAAGAAAGGAGGAAGGAAGGAAGGAATTAATTTCAATTGCATCATTATGGATGATATCTTGACTTTTTTTTAACCTTATTCTATAAACATCTCTGAAAACATTCTTGTTTCCTGACCCATTTGCCTAAAATTTCCTTTCTGATTTTGAACAAAAAAACCATTATAGTTAATAAAAATACCCCCAAAAAATGGGTTTCATAGACTGAGTGGAAAAAAAAGTTGAGAAAAATCAATATTAATGGCCATTCTCTTGTAGGTCGCGAAGGCCGAATAGGCATGGCATCCATACGACTAGCCGATGGTTGTGAATTTAATGGGGAAATTCTCTACAAACATGTGACAGATTCCTTGCCTCTATATGCCAGACCTTATTTTGTGAGGATTCAGGTAGGCCAACTTCCATCTGTAGTCATCTCACAATTGGATAGAAGGTGGCAGTCTTTGCATTAGAGAACGGAAATCGTAATTTTCACAGATGTATTGCATTGTTTAAAAGATCTCAGAACTTGCACACCTCTCATTGTGCTGTAATACAAGTAGTCCTCAACTTACAACCAATTCATTTGGTGACCATTCAAAGTCCTCAACAACTACTCACTGATGGCCAATGATTCCCCAAGGCTCCTTCTCCCAATGTCCTCCAGGTGCCCTGGGATCAATTCTCCGAATTCCCAGCACCCATGTTAGAGCAGTCTTTCTCCATCTCAACAACTTTAGCTGGGATGGACTTCAACTTCCAGAATTCTGGGGATTCTGGGAGTTGAAATCCACCCATCTTAAAGTTGCTGAGGATGAGAAACACTGCGCTAAATAGTTCAACTTCCAGAATGTCTGAAGGATGCCATGTTCAAGGATGCTTTCCATGAGTCCTTTTCAGATCTGTTACAGATGTCAAGTCCACTGAGCTATAACCTTGGGATTATACTCTAATCATCTTCATTTAACGACCCCATAATCCCATGTGGGGTGGAGCCTGGGCGACTGAATGGAGCTAGCAAAGTATTTACTGGCCCAATGCCTTTCCTGTTGCCAATGTGGAGTTTTATTCAGCAGATATTTTCTCAGTGTGCCCAGAGAAAGGAAAATATCTGCCTCTACCTAGGATCGAACTTACAGCCTCCTGATTGTGAGGCGAAAGCCCCACCTCTAGGCCAACGCACCACTCCTGGGATTATACTCTAATGATGGGTTATTATTTGGGTTATTATTTAAATATTTGCATAATGGGGAAACAAAAATTCTTACATTTGGAAAGGTAATTATTTTTAAAGTCCTTTACGCAACTTAGCATGGCTGTGCTGTTTCTTCTTGTTTTCATAGGATGCTCTTGAGGTCACGGGAACATTTAAATATCGGAAAGTGCAGTTAGCACAAGAAGGATTCAATCCAGCAGTTGTCAAGGATGCCTTATATTTTGGGGATGATAAAGAGAAGGCATACGTACCCTTGACAGAAGACATCTATAACTCGATATGTAGCAACAGATGGAAACTATAGTGCTTCTGAATGTGTTACTATTTTTTTTAAAAGTACGTTGTTAAATAATTTTAGAAAGTTATGGAAAATTGATTTTCAGTCCAATTGTACATTTATACCTAGATTTTCAAAAGGCCATGCCTAACTCATTTTGTCAATTTTTTAGAGGTAGTGACAATGACCTTGGAACAAAGGCTCCAAAGAAAATAAGACCCTGTCTTATTTTCAGGAAAACATGGTATATACCCCTTTACAGGGCTTTATAGCCCTCTCTAAAGTGGTTTACAGAGTCAGCATTTTGCCCCCAACAATTTGGGTCCTCATTTGACCCACCTCGGAAGGATGGAAGGCTGAGTCAACCTTGAGCCTGGTGAGATTTGAACTGCCAAATTGCAGGCAGACAGCAGTCAGCAGAGGTAGCCTACAGTACTGTGCTCTAACCACTGCGCCACCGGGGCTCGTATTATGCTTGACCACCGCTTGTTCTTTCTATCCCTTCTTTTAGAACACGCATGAGATGTCTGCAGTATGATTTTTAAAAAATTAGGATGGTACTGGTGCAGTGGTGGGTTTCAAAAATTGTTCGAACCTACTCTGTGGGTGTGGCCTCCTTTGTGGGAGTGGCTTGCCACCCATGTGACCGGATGGGAGTGGCTTGCCGCCCATGTGACCGGATATGAAGATGCCGACGACACTTGTCAGAACCACCTTAAATTACCTCACACACAGCACTGGCATGCATAAGAATAGGATGTAAACTTGTGTTTTTTAAAAGGCATCTTTGGTTTGCGTTAAAACAACTTCAACACACGCAATGTTCTGACTGCACCACAAACACAGTAGTCATCCTTACCTTTCACAGAGGCACTGAGTTTTATAAATAGGTGCATGATAGTGTAGAATAATCATATCCAAGGACCAGTGGTGGGTTTCAAAAAATTTTGGAACCTCTTCTGTAGGTGATGCCTGCTTTCTGGGTCCACTGGTGGAACCTCTTCTAACCGGTTCAGTAGATTTGACGAACCGGTTCTACCGAATAGGTGCGAACTGGTAGGAACCCACCTCTGTACTGGTGGTGCAATTGTGTTTTTGCTTTGCACTATCGCAGTTGCCATCTTCATTTTTTTTAACCACACTCTTTGGGCTGCCCTGTGGAGGGTAATTACTAATAGTTATTCCAAATCGATTACATGCCCCACTCAAAGGAAGACAATGGGTAGAATCTATCGAATGTTTGTATTTGCTGTGATTTGTGGCTTAGCGTTAATTTGACTAAGACCGGGTTATTCAATAAACCATGTCTCAACACACAGCGTGGACCAAATCAATAGTCTGTACATGGGATCAATACGACTGGAATGAAAACTGAAACTCTAGGTGCCAAGACTAAATATTTTATTTACTGTATGAACTTACTGGGTATACAGCCTCTCTTTTAAAAAAATAAGATCTGCAATTATGACATTACTGGGCCATAGATTATAATATTGCATATAAATAATCAGACTTTGGTTGCCGTGCTATGGAGGAAGGCTCTTAAGAGCTAGATAATAGTCTGAAGAGGGCAACACGGCAGCTGGAGGCCACACTGAATGGTGCATTCGGGAAAACTGGGCATGTGGTAAAACTGGGGTGGTTTCTTCAGATCTTCTTTCTTGACCATCAGGATTTCTTTCGGCAGCTTGGAAAAGAATTTCCTGCTAGCACAAGGTATGTTCTCGAAAGGGCTGTCCAAGCTGAAGGAACGGGCCGTTTTTTTCTTGCCTTGAGCTGATAAACTCAAGACGGAAGGCAAGTCGCAGTTGGTCAAACGCCGGCTGTTTTCTGTGAAGACCTCATCCAAATGAGGCTCTTTGGCTTTGGGGATGTATCCGTTCAACAGCGACAAAGAAGAGTTGAGGGACCCTCGCCGAGGCTGGGTCGTTATTCTGGCGAGAGGAACTATTTTAACTTTCTCTTTCTCGGTGAAAATAGGCGGAGGGATACAGGCCGCTTTTGAACCGGAGTGGATTAATTGGTTGGGGGCTGGGGCCTTCTCCTCTGGGATGAGGAGAGATTGACTGGAGATGTTCGCTGCTGTCTGTTGGATGAGGGCCCAGTCTTGTTGAATATCCTCTCGGGTGGTGAACTGAGACGTTACGGTGAAGCGGATGATCAACTTCTCCTGTACGGTTGCCGGGATGACAAACAGCTTTCCTGATTTGTTCAGGTCCTGTAAGAGCTTCTTGGTCATCCAGTTGGGACCCTGTTCAGAAAAGATGGGAGTTTCTCAGCATAGTCATTGAGAAAGAAACTTTCAAAGATACTCATTCACTCAATAGCCATTGAGAAAGATACTTTCACACACACAGACAACTGCTGAAAGACATGAATAATCCTGTTTTGTCTTTTTGTCATTTCACCACCATTCCATCAACCATTCATGGTTATGAGAGGCACTGTTCTGACCCAGCTCCCCAAAAACGACAAACCCTCTGACGTGAACTCAAAAGGTTCCGTTATTAGGAATGCCGGCAGCCCTGGTAAAAAGTGTTTTTTTTTCAGTTAGACTTATATACCACATCATAGGGCTTTCAGCCCTCTCTAAGCGGTTTACAGAGTCAGCATATCGCCCCCACAGTCTGGGTCCTCATTTCACCCACCTCGGAAGGATGGAAGGCTGAGTCAACCTTGAGCCGGTGAGATTTGAACCGCCGAACTGCAGATAGCAGTCAGCTGAAGTGGCCTGCAGTACTGCACTCTAACCACTGCGCCACCTTGGCTCTCTTAACAAGCTAACAAGTCCATCTGGGAAATGAATAGTTCTCTGCCACATCTATTCATCTCCACCCCCTGCCCAGAGCTACAGTGGGGGCTTTGCTCGCAGTGGTGGCTCTTCCGTCCCAAGGACCAGCCCACAGATTTCCACTGCTCTCCTCTCCTCTGCCTCCTCTGCATCTACGCGTCAGGCACTAGACCCAGCTGTTCCTCCTCTTCCTCATCAGTCAGACCTGGGGGCTGTTGACTCTCCATCTGAGGGATGACGGATGGTCCAGCTCTTCCTCTGTCTGAATCTCTGTCAGCTCCACTCCCTCTTCCCCTTCGGAGCTCTCAGGTTGCCCTGACTCACACACCTCCTCCTCCTCCTCCCCTTCTGATTTGGCTGCTGGAGGGGCTGGCTTGGAACGAACTTCTGGTTGGCCTGTTGGGCCTGTTTTTCACCCTCCCGAGGCTCCAGAATCTCTCCTGAAGCTTGGGGAGGATGAAAATGGCCTCCCCCAACCCTCCGGAAGGCCAAATATCGGCTGGCCCGCACACGTGTGTGCTGGAGCTGAGGGCTTCTGAAGGCTGCCAAGGGCTGCCATGCCAGCAAATATGGCTCTGTATGCCACCTGTGGCACGGGTGCCATAGGTTCGCCATCACAGGTATAGGGTCTCCTGTTTGAGCAGGGGGTTGGACTAGAAGACCTCCAAGGACCCTTCTAACTCTGTTCCTCTGTTAGATTCTGTTATAACTCTCAATTTGACATTGTTCTGGTGAGCTGGAATTCATTGTCATAATTCCCAATCAGCCTATTGAAGGAAAATGACGGGGATTGAAGTCCAACGCACAAGAGAATGGCATTAGTTATAGTAAAATACTATAGGGAAATGTTACCTTTAGACGAAAAACGACTAGTCCAAGATGCCTCTTCGCCGGGATCTCAAACAAGGGATTGCTTCTGAGCAGTGACTCAAAATACTTGGCCATTTCAGTGCCCTGGGATTTCCGAAAACAAAGCCAATAATTATTTCCAATACCGCAGCCATGGTGACAATCTTTGAACAGAACACAGGGCTGTCTGTAATTTGTAGGAGAGCAGACTGCTCCATTCAGGTAGTCCTTGACTTACGGCCGCAATTGAGTCCCAAATGTATGTTGATAAGTGAAACATTTGTTAAGTGAGTTTTGCCCCGTTTCACAACTTTTCTTGACACCGTTGTTCAGCGAATCGCTGCAGGTGTTAAGTTGGTAACACGGTTGTTAAGTGGATCTGGATTCCCGGTGGACTGTGCTTGGCCGAAGATCACAAAAGGGGACCACACACACATGACACACACACACACACCCCGGGACGTTGCAGCCGTCATAAATATTTGAGTCTTTTGTCAAGCATAACAATGTGAATCACGTGGTGATCTCCGAGCTGGAAGATTGCACGTTGTGTCGCTGCAACGTCAGCCCCGCCTCCCCCCCCCCCCCGGAACATGACCACGGGGAATGCTGCAAAGGTCGTTAAGTGTGAAAAGTGGTCATAAGTCACTTGTTCCGGTGTAACTTTGAACGGTTCCTAAATGAACTGTTGCAAGTCGAGAACTACCTGTATCTTGTAGGACTTAAGAAAGTTTCCTCTTAGAGCTTATCTCATAGCTGGAATTCCTCCAACGTAAAGATGTGATGTCCAGTTATATTTTTTTAATGCCAATTCCAACCTCAATATTCAGCAGAATTGACAGGTCAAAGACTGGTCCATCAACTGCTCTGATCAAAGTTGATCCTCAAACATCATTTGCCCAAATCTCCTGTTGTGCAGTTGAGCACAATTGGCTACCGAGGACATCAGTAAGGTATTCCTTTTTTTGAGGGGGGGGGAGAGTAAATTCATTTTATGCACATCATGCACATCACGTGTACAATAGAATAGCAGAGTTGGAAGGGACCTTGGAGGTCTTCTAGTCCAAGCCCCTGCCTAAGCAGGAAACCCTACACCGTTTCAGACAAATGGCTATCCAACATCTTCTTGAAGACTTCCAGTGTTGGGACATTCCCAACTTCTGGAGGCAATTTGTTCCACTGGTTAATTGTTCTAACTGTCAGGAAATTTCTCCTCAGTTCTAAGTTGCTTCTCTCCTTGGTTAGTTTCCACCCATTGCTCCTTGTCCTGCCCTCAGGTAGAGAATAATTTGATTCCCTCTTCTTTGTGGCAGCCCCTGAGATATTGGAACACTGCTATCATGTCTCCCCTAGTCCTTCTTTTCATTAAAATGTGTTAGTGCAAACAGTTTAATCTGTACTCTAGAAATTCTATTGTTTTTTTTTTTTGTATCTTTACAAAATAGATTTAAAAGAACTATTTGCTTTTAAAAATGTCATTCTGACATTAAGCATTTTCAGAATAATATTTGCAATCACCTATACACAAGAGATACTGTGGACAATTGGCATGTGAGTATTGTGGGTGAGTTACAGTTTCCTGCAACTGAAAATAATGAAATGAACAAAAACGGCATTTTCTGCATTTGTGAACTGACATTCCCTTAAATCTAAATGATCTTCCTGTAAACAAATTCCAAGTAGCTTAAGACAGAACTTTTAAAATAAAAATGGTAAGGTATTCTTATTTACGTTTATTTTTCTAATTCACTTACGTGTCTCACATGCTCCTGAAGCTTTTTCACACCAAAAGAGCGGATTACAAACCAGAGTTTTAGAGAGCGAAACCTTCGGCTCAGCGGGATTTGCCAATGCTGTAAAAGAAAACATATTTTGTAATAAGAATACATCATTATGAATAATAATAATAATAAATGCTGTAGAGTTTCCCGCTTGAGCAGGGGGTTGGACTAGAAGACCTCCAAGATCCCTTCCAATACAATACAATACAATAGCACAGTTGGAAGGGACCTTAAAGGTCTTCTAGTCCAACCCCCTGCCTAGGCAGGAAACCCTATACTGTTTCAGACAAATGGCTATCCAACATCATCTTAAAGACTGTGTTGGGGCATTCAGAACTTCTGGAGGCAACTTCTCTTCCATTGATTAATTGTTCTAACTGTCAGGAAATTTCTCCTCAGTTCTAAGTTGCTTCTCTCCTTGATTAGTTTCCACCCATTGCTTTTTGTCCTGCTCTCAGGTGCTTTGGAGAATAGCTTGACTCTCTCTTCTTTGTGGCAGCCCCTGAGATATTGGAAGACTGCTATCATGTCTCCCCTAGTCCTTATTTTCATTAAACTAGACATACCCAGTTCCTGCAACCGTTCTTCATATGTTTTAGCCTCCAGTCCCCTAATCATCTTTGTTGCTCTTCTCTGCACTATTTTTAGAGTCTCCACATCCTTTTTACATCGTGGCGACCAAAACTGGATGCCATATTCCAAGGATGGCCTTACCAAAACATTATAAAGTGGTATTAACCCTTCAGGTGATCTTGATTCTATGCCTCTGTTTATGCAGCCTAGAACTGTGTTGGCTTTTTTGGCAGCTGCTGTTTATTTCCAATTCTGTTATTCTATTAAATGGCTCACAGAAGAGGTGGGCAGCTGAGTGGAATTTATTGTTGAATTGAAGGACGGTATGGCGAGATTCACAGGCTAGTCTCAATCATGGTTTGTTTAACCAGGGTTTATTTCATGAATCGCAAACTGCATCATTACATAACTCAATGCACGAGCAACAGTTCTGAACCAACTGGCCTGAAGTGACAGCAAAGTTGGTTAAGATTTTGTTAAAAAATCACATATTAATGGAAAGCGTTAAACAAAAGCTAAACTTGACGTATTAGGCATCTGCTAATTTCTACTGTCCCTTTCGACTTGACAATTGTCTACAGGCATGCCCCTTCTATTTGAGTCTTGTGCAATAACAAATCCATAGATTGTGTCTAGCCGTAAAATAAGCTAGCTGCCCATTTTTCAAACGGGAGATGGGCTAGGAAAATGCTACCAGTCTACTCAGTGGTGGGTTTCCAAAATTTTTAGAACCTCTTCTGTAGGTGTGGCCTGCTTTGTGGGAGTGGCTTGCTGGCCATGTGACTGGGTGAGAGTGGCTTGACAGCCATCTGACTGAGTAGGAGTGGCTTGGCAGTCATCTGACTGGGTGGGCGTGGCCAACTTGTAAAATGTGGTGAAACTCACTTAACAACACTCTTGCTTAGCAATCAAAATGTTGGCTCAGAAACTCTGGCATTTGAAGCACGCAAGTCTTAAAACTGTCAAGTTACAAGACCCTTGCACCCCTAACCCTTCAGAAAAAAAAAAACCCAGGGTTGTTCAAACTTGACAGCTTTAAGACTTTAAGGTTTAGATAGAACTCAGGCGGGGTGATTGGTGAGCCAGCCAATCAGTGAGCGGCGGGCGGAGCAAACATGGTGCGGACGGGCGAGGGACGGGAGCTGGAACCGGTTCTAAATGGCATGGAAGATTTGTGGAACCTCTTCTATAGAAGAAGTTAGAACTGGCAGGAACCCACCCTTGAGTCTACTTCACAAATACCATTCCCTTCAGAATCCCATCCTGATTCCCTTATTTTTTGGGGGTGGGGGAGGGGGAAAGGATTTCTGCAGCCTATTCTTGCTTAAGGATAAGCCAGAGGATCTCACCATGAAATCAGTCGCTGATCCAGAATTTGGATGTCTGAGGTAGATGGGGTTAACACTGAACGTCTGCTGGAGCTTGTATTTATCTTTGACCCTTTTAGAGGAGGAAAAGAGAGAGTGAGGTAAGCTGATCGGGAAGAACTCCACCAATTGGGCCTGTCAGAACAGACGAGGGATGGAGAACACTTCTGGGAAACTCACCAGAACGCTGTGCAATCAAAGTGAACCATCATCCACTTGGAAGGATTGAAGGTAAACGAATCGGCATATTCAATTCCCTTGAGAAAAAATCGGTATTCTGGACATAGAAATGCTGTACCAGCATAGGCAGCGTCGACATGAAGCCAAAGACCCTCTTTAGCACCTAGAGAGAAATCATCGTCTTCTTTTAACAACCACATAATCCCTTGTGGGGTGGAGTCTGAGCAATTGAATGGAGTTAGCAGAGTGTTTTACTGGCTGGATGCCACACCTGTTGCCAATGCAGAGTTTTGTTCAGGATTGTCCTGAATGAAGGAGCTGCACTGAGAAATCACTCTGAAAGATCCCAAAATATTTATCTTTTAATTTTTTTTTAATTTTTACTATATAAAGAAAGAGCAACAGTTTCAATGTCTATATAAATAGCGTGTTGTCTCGTTACAGTTAGTTTGAGCGATGATGATGATGATGATATTCACCAGTAGTGATCTTATAGTAGCAGTATTTTCTCAACATAATGTTAATACTCAATTGTTAATACTAAATCCTATTAATAATAAACATATCATAATAAACCCTCATGGTAAAATTAATCCTTCTCTTATCCTTTTAAACGTTCTCACTTCTGTTTCTGTTACTTAACCACTGATAAAACGAATCTCACGTTTCGAAATATTCTGTATCTTCCTTCTCTTTTATTTCAAGTGTTAATCTATCCATTTCTGCGCATTCTACCCTGTTTCCCCGAAAATAAGAGCTCCCCGGATAATAAGCCCAATCGAGCTTTTGAGCGCATAAGCTAAAATAAGCCCTCTCCTGAAAATAAGGTCTCACTTAGCAACATACATTTTGGGCTCAGTTTTGGTCGTAAGTCGAGGACTATCTGTACTTGGAGGAGAAGCAGACTTAGTCAACAACTAGATTTCCCAGGGAGGACCTTTTAGATAATTATTGGTGTAGAATTACTTACATATTGGGCCGAGTTCGGAAAGGCAGTCAAAAGCACATACCCCAGTTGTTCCAAGAGTGGCACAAACCTAGAGAAAACCAGAGATTTATTAAAATGTTTCAAAACAAATAAATTAGAAACTTAAATAAAAGGAGGGGAGTTGGTAAAAAAAAGTCCTGTCCTGTCCTTTCCTCCTTTCCTTTCCTTTCCTTTCTTTTTCTTTTTCTTTCTTTCCTTTCCTCCTTTCCTTTCCTTTCCCTTCCTTTCCTCCTTTCCTTTCCTTTCTTCCTTTCCTTTTCTTTCCCTTCCTTTTCTTTCCCTTCCTTTCATTTCCTCCTTTCCTTTCTTTTCCTTTCTTTTCCTCCTTTTTTCTTTCTTTTCTTCTTTCCTTTCCTCCTTTCCTTTCCTTTCCTTGATGCAGCAGACTTTGGCCCATAACATCAAATTATCTATACCGACTTGCATTTCACGATGGATTAAAGATCTTTCAGTCTATCTCGGTGTGATTAGCTCTTCCCCTATTCCTGTGTTTTTTCTCTCTGTTTTTGCACTTTAGTTTTCTGTGGGCTGATATGCATACTTTCTCAGATCAGCTGCCCATGATATTGCAATTTGAAAAAGGGAAATGTTGTTTTTAGGAATCAAACATAATAAAAACAATGATTTTTATTGGTTAAACGTACCAAGCCATCTGCCAACGGCCATAAATGCAGGTCATAAGTAGCTTTTTTGTGTGTGTGTAATTTGGAACTATCCTAAGTCAAAGACAAGGCGAATCTCCCTATAACTCTGTGATAGAGTAGCAGGAAAAAACTCTGCCTACTTTCCAGATGAGATGGAGCAATGTCCTATCACCCAAAGAGAGAGAGAGAGAGAGAACAAACAGCACTTACAAAAATAGGCACCAATCCACGGATTCGGTCCTCCTCCATGGCTTTGATCAGAGTTTCACCTCTCAAGGCAAAATTCTCATCGACCGGCAAAAACCTCACTTTCACAAGGGAAATCAAACCAGCCTTCTCAACGGAGGAATGAGCCTGGATCAAGAAGACACAGATGGGAGACAATCAATGGATGAGGACAGAATGCAGAATAACAGAGTTGGAAGGCACCTTAGAGGTCTTCTAGTCCAACCCTCTGCTCAAGCAGGAGGCACTATAGCATTTCGGACAAATGGTTCTCCAACCTCCTCTTTAAAGCTTCCAGTGTTGGAGCATTCACAACTTCTGGAAGCAAGTTGTTCCACTGATTAATTGTTCTAACGGTCAGGAAGTTTCTCCTTAGTTCTAGGTTGCTTCTCTCCTTGATTAGTTTCCACCCATTGCGTCTTGTCCTGCCTTCTGGTGCTTTGGAGACTGCCGAGAATACACCATAAGAGCAAATGGATTGGCAGTCCGATTCAAGGCAAGATACACATGATGGTGGTAGGTCAGAGGTGGGATTCAGCAGGTTCTGGCCAGTTCTGGAGAACCGGTAGCGGAAATTTTGAGTAGTTTGAGCAAATACCACCTCTGGCTGGCCCCGCCCCATCTATTCTCTGCCTCCCGAGTCCCAGATGATCAGGAGGAAACGGGGATTTTGCAATAACCTTCCCCTGCCACACCCACTAAGCCACCCCCACAGAACCGGTAGTAAAAAGTTTGAATCCCACAACTGTAGTAGATAAATGTAAGCCCCTAAGAATGGACGGGCTGTCTGTCTATCTGTCTGTCTGTCTGTCTGTCTGTCTACCTACTTACCTACCTACCTACCTTTCTATCTATACACACACACACACACACACACACTATATATATATATATATATTTTCAGGAGCGCCAACATAAAATTGCATCCTTTCCTGTCTGCAAACCTGCCATTCCTAGGCAAGGCTGCACCCTGCTGTTCAGAAAGTATATTTGGGGAAACACCAAATAATAAATAAGGAATAATTTACAAGTGGAGTGGTTTTTCTCCGGTGGGACCGGTCTATCAGCGCAACCTGGTCTACCCAATTATGGGATGAAGCATGCCAATCCCGCCAGGAAAAAAACACTTAATCTCTCCCCTGGTACAGCCAACAAAGTGAGGAGAGCCTGTGGCTTAGAGATTAATGCATCTACCTAATATGCAAGTATCCCTGGTTCAAATCCCAGAAGGGTATGCCTAGCTGATAAGAGCTACCGGTAAATAGCTTGAAATAGATCTATACTAGTCTCCTTTTATTTCTTGGTTGGTTGGTAAAAGATAAATTTAACAATTTACAAGTTGGATAGCTAAACCTGTTGCTTGTCCTGTTGCCATCTGAAAACACAGCTGTATGGGGGGGAAAGCTTTAATGCATTTGCATGTGTGAAGAGGGCGATGTGCATGTGACAGATATGAATAGGAAGCAGGAAGTAATGGATGGAAACTTAACAAGGAGAGATCCAACATAGAACCAAGGAGAATTTTCCCGACAGCGAGAACAATTAATCACTGGAATGGGTTTTGCCTCCAGAAATTGGGGGTGCTTCATCACGGGAGGTTTTCAAGAAAAGATTGGACCTCCATTTGTCCAGAATGGCGTATGGTGTCAGCTCTGCAAGCCATCTTTTCTTTTGGATTTCGGGCCTGCCACACTTTCTACTATTCATTTTCCATTGTGGGAAAACAGGAGGGGGGATTATACAGAGTTGGGTGATATGTAGCCATAACAACATTCTTTTACAAACTCAAGGTCATCCTTTGTCTCTGCACCTGGTTGCCACTGGATGGGTGGATTCTGTCTTCGTGGCAGTGGAAGATTGGACCATGTAATGGACTTCTGGGTGTTGGGGCAGGGTCTTGAATTTTCAATTGGGTGGGAAAACCTGGGAACTTTCAGATTTGGGTTTTCCCAGATGTGCCAGCATGTCTCTTTTAATAAATTGCAACTTTGAGAAACTTCTAACCTTGGGGTGTTATTTGTTTGAGGATGCTATTTGGAACCCTGACAAAGCGTCTCCTGCTTGAGCAGAGGGTTCGACTAGATGGCCTTCAAGGCCCCTTCCAACTCTGTTATTCTGTATTCTATTCTGTATTTCTATTTCTAGGGCATGTTTATGGCCACTATTATTTTCGGTTTCTGTTCCCTGCCTCGTGGTTATTTTTTCCCCAGATGTGGTTCCAGTAAAAACTTAAAAGTTCATACAGAATGATATATGTAAGGAAGAACTCACCTGATCAGAAGCGTAGGCGATGAGACGAGAATTCAGAGTGGAATCATCTACACTTGGCTCAGAGGTTTTCATTTCGAGAATTTTATTCTTTCTGGCTGCCAGGAGAGCGATCAGAGTTGATTCACTAACTGTGCTCTGTAAGAAGAAAGCGGAGGGGGGGGACCCTTTAACAATCTATATAATATATATAAATGGCTGTGTACGTGTGTGTATGTTCCAGCATAACTCTGGAACGCCTTGAGCAATTTCAACCAAACTTGGTATCCAGATGACTTGCTCTCTGGAAAAAAAAATACTGTGGAGGTAAGACACCCCTAACACCCCTTGGGAGGGTGCTCTGTTAAGATACAGCCTGTTGTGCCTTAAAATGGCTTCTACTGCACAGTGCAGTGGAGTTGCCATATTAATGGCTTCATAGTACTCCACAAGGGAGCTCCCTCTGCTAAGGTGGGAAATCCAACGTTAGAAATGATGTTTGGTCTGGACATTTCCCCCCTATAAATAAATACCCAGGCAACGCCAGGTTATCAGCTAGTAGCTTATATTTGATGTGAAAAATATCCTAGTCCCTTCAAATGCCAAGATGATTCTGAGACTATGTCCAAAGGTCATAATCTAAGTTGCAGCCTCCTTCCATTTTTTTTCCATCAAAGGTTTGCTGACTTTCTAACTGCAGCAGTATAGCACCCTTAATCTTAGAGCGAGAGTAGGCACACTTGACTCCTCCAGATATTTTTGGACTCTAATCCTTTGCCATTGCTGTGCAGAATTGAAGGCTGAAAGATCTGGAGAACCTCAGCCTGCATCTCCTCTCTCATTCCAATGACAGCCTATTAGTCACAAACAGTAATATTTATCTATGTATTTATTTGTCAACAAGTACAAAGAAGCGAGTATGAAAAACACGTGGGAAAAAATGGCACAAATAAATGGATATACATAAGCAAAACATAGCCAAAAATACATAAAAAGAATACATATAAATGGGACACTAGGACGGGGGCGGTAGGCACGCTGGTGCGCTTATGCACGCCCCCTTAAGGACCTCTAAAGAAATGTGTAAGGTCCACGGTAGACAGCTTAAGGTAAAAGGTATGGGGGTTAGAGGAAGTAACAACAGGATCAGGTAGGGTGTTTCAGACATTTTTCTATCTGAATTCATGGAGACTTAACCTAACCCTAAGTGGGTTTTCCCCCTATTGGATTTTCCCATGTGTTTTACCAGGAAACGTAGATAGGACGTGTTCGAAAAGTCAAAACACTCCGTTTGTATTATGCCTGTGGTCTCTACAAGGATCTAATTGGGAAATCTTGTTTCCAAAGAGCAAATGACACCGATAGTTCCTGGCTGAAGGAAGATTTATGACTTCCTGCAAATCAACTTCTTCTGTAGGCACTTCATTACCAGTATTCCTCAATTTATAACCACATTTAGGACCAGAATTAGCATTGTTAAGCAAGGTGCTAAAATGTATAAACCTCTATTAAAATTTGAAATGGAAGAAGAACAAGTACCGTATATACTCGAGTATAAGCCGAGTTTTTCAGCCCACTTTTTGGGCTGAAAAAAGCCGCCTCGGCTTATACTCGAGTCTACAACTGGATCCGGCAGTGCTGTTGCCTGTTGGAGGAGGAGGAGGCGAACCAGCCTGCCATCGCCGGCCACCGCTAGCCCTGCCGCTCTTCCCACCCCCTTCCAAGCCCCACAGTCCAGCGGATGGAGCAGCGAAGCCCCGGGGCTTCGCTGCTGCTCCCCGCATTTTCTGCACGGGGATCCCTTGGAGAGGGGATTCCAGCCTGCCATCGCCATACGGTAGCTAGTTTTAAGTTTTCTCCCCATTCTTCCTGTGCTTACCAGCATCAAGCGGCTTGGGAAGGCGGGGTGGGGTGGGGTATGAGCGGACGGCTAAAACGAGACACCTGGTCGTTGGGATCAAGGAAAGATGACATTCGAGATAAATAATGATAATAATAATAACAACAACAATAACAATTGCTGTTGTTTGTCCAAGGTGGGAATCCGTCGGATCCCTAGCCTTAGTTTGATGCAACGCACGCAGGAATCAGGTCGGGGGAAACAGCTGGTTTTCCAGGGAAAGGTTGTTAAGATTGCGCAGCCGGCGCGAGCCTGTCTACGGCTGCTTCAAGGCAGGAGGACGGGCGCCTCCACCACACCCCCATCTTCGTGCCCCTCCGCCAGCCTAACCCGGCTGTTTTAACGGGAGCGAAAAGGGGAGGTTGTACCCCCCCCTTTTCTCGAGGCTTTTCTGGTGTTTGTGTGTGTGTGTGAATTCCAGCGACGCCTCGCTGATAATTGTGGGGAGGCAGCAGGCGAGCGGTGGTTCCGCTGGATTGGCGACTGCGGGGTGCGCCACGGAGAAAGCATGCGATGGAATGTGCTTTCCCTACGCAGCTGAATTTTCAAGGCATTAGTGGAGATGGGGGCTTTCATGTGGGTGGGGGAGTTTGGGGAGAAATAAAGCCGCCTCTCCGGTGAGAACTAAGAAGAGGGGCGAGGGGGGAGAGGAGTGGAGAGGCGGCTTTTTCCTCAGTCGCCCCGCCATTGGGGCGCTTCCATTCCTCCCAACCTTCCCCCCTCCGAGAATTCTTGGGGCGCTTAGGAAGGCTTTTCCCGCGCCGCCCCTTGAGGGGAAGCCTCTGCTAAGAGAAAATGTACTTCGGTTGGTTTGTTTTTCTCTCGGGTCGGCCCGAAGCTGGGAACGCAGCGAGAAGGCTCGGCTTGTATTTATGGACGCGGCTTAAAGGCGCGTTTGAGTGCAAGCAAGTCTTCTCAGCGGCTGGAAATAAACAAGCCGTTCTCGCCGTCGCGGGCGTCTCTGCTTAGCGCCTTCTTGAGCGAAGGGGAAATGGCGGGGCAGAGGAAATGGGAGGCTCAGCGGCCGCAAGACTCCTCGGTAGTCGAAATAGGGTAAACCCGGGGAAAGCGACTCCCAGAGAGGGGATTAGAAGTCCATTAATTCGAATGCGATGGCTTGGGGGAAACGTGGCGGTGTTGACGCCCAATAACTTGAATGGGACGACCTGTGGGGCTTGGAAGGGGGTGGGAAGAGCGGCAGGGCTAGCGGTGGCCGGCGATGGCAGGCTGGTTCGCCTCCTCCTCCTCCAACAGCACTGCCGGATATCCGCCCAACGCTGCGGGGGCGCCAGCGGGAGCTTTGGCGGCTTCACCTCAGCCGCAGCGCTGGGCAGCAAATGTGCTGGTGCTGTTGGAGGAGGAGGAGGAGGCGGCGGCAGCAATAGCACCTGAGGACAGGACAAGAAGCAATGGAAACTTGTCAGAAGGAGACTCAAGCTGGAAATAAGGAGAAATCTGACAGTAAGAACAATTAAAATCCTAGGAAAATGTCCTTTCATGAAAAATTACTTTTTCAGTTAACTCTGCCTGACATTAGTTGGGCGAACAGAAATATTAGTTGGCCAATTCTAAAAGGGAGCACCAGAAAGAACTTAAAATATTTTTTAAGAGAGCTGGGTTTTTCATTTATATTATATGTATGAACAGAATTAACACAAATTGCAGATACCAATCAAACATAAAGAAAAAAAGGGTGAAATAATGCTCATTTTTAAAAACTCAGTGAAAATAAAAACAATATACCAAGAAGGTGGCATACTGGTTGTGATTTGATCTCTTCGTGGGATCCCGGGGATCCCCTATACAAGTATTTTAATATTGCAGACTTGCAGTATTATAAGTCATACTGATATTATAGAACACTTTAATTAAGCGGGTCCCTTGAATAAACATAACTTTGAGTTTCAAATAACACTGATTTTTTATTTTTGAAATTTACCGTAGCTGCTGCATTTCCCACCCTAGGCTTATACTCGAGTCAATAACTTTTCCAGCTTTTTGGGGTAAAATTAGGTGCCTCGGCTTATATTCGGGTCGGCTTATACTCGAGTATATACGGTAAAAAGAATGTACGATAACACGGGCTTCAAAAGTTGGTTATAGTATGCAGATACAGTGATACCTCAAGTATACATCATTAATTGGTTCCGGGAGATGTGATGAGTACCAAAAACGATGAATATCAAATTTTTCCCATAAGGAATAATGTATTGAGTCACAAGGTAGCTGACACTGACAGGTTCTAGCCTGTGTGTTCAGTACCAAACAAACAATGAGTAGTGGGACAAAAATATCGTACCAAAATATGTTGAGTATCAAATTCGATGAGTTTCAAAGCAGTTTAGTACCAAAGTACCATTGTTCTACCATTGTTCTACTATTGTAGAACAATGGGAAAATATGAAAGAATTGAAACTTACATTGTGTTATAATCTTACAGAAAACATTCATAAAATGATGGTATAAGACACCAGAAAATTTATCAAGAAGATATAAAGGCATTTTAAATTTATGTTGGGACTAGAGAGCAGATGGCCTCTTAGGTCCTCTCCAATTCCATGAGTCTATGATTTCCAACCTTCCTGCATGTGAGCTTTGGAATCTGTTGCTCCAACATATTTGGAGGTCACCAAATTGGCCGAAGGAGTACCAGATGCAGCCACATGTTCCAAGCAGGCTAACTCATGGCTCACTCCAGGAGTTTGATTCTGATTGGCTCAGGATTGACTCAGCCTCCCATCCTTCCATGGTTGGTAAAATGAGGAGCCAGATTGTTGGGGGAAATAGGCTGACTCTGTAAATCCCTTAGAGAGGATTATAAAGCACTGCGAAACGGTATATAAGTCTATTGCTGTGCTTATATTAACAACAGAGAACCTTCAGAATCAGTCACATGGTAAATAGCTGGCTACGCACATTAAATCTCTCAACCAATCAATCAATTCATCCACTCATTTACCTGCAAAATGCCACCACCTTTGCTGCTTGGATGATAATGCAAGAACGTTTCTGGAAGACCCATCATTTGAGCCAGCCAATCCATCACATTCATTTCCAGTTCTGTGCAAGCTGGACTGGATGCCTTAGGGGAAGAAAACACAGTGCGCGTAACAGCATTGCATCGGATGAAGGCGAGGAACTCTTGATGTAGCAGTGCTTAATGTTAGTTTTTTTTTTTTTCATTCAGCAAATTGCATGGCCTTGTAGCCGAAACCTGGCTCTCTTAAAGCAACTAAATTCCTTTGAAGATACATTCTTTTGTTTGCATGCAAATCAATCACCCGATAGAGATAGATTGCGTTCCCAGCAAAGCTTCACACTTTGCCTAACAGCCATGGGCAGAAGCAGAACCAGAAGAACAGACTTTTGGCCCACTACGTTGCAAAGACTAGACAAAGAAATGGGCAGATATGTGAAACATTGGAATATTTCAGATAAACCCATCTCCGTAACCTTGTTATTATTTATCCCTTGTTCCTACTACGTCAGTTTACTAGCTACGTTATATCTATCATCTATCTATCTATCTATCTATCTATCTATCTATCTATCTATCTATCTATCTATCTATCTATCTACCTATATATCCTCTCTCTCTCTCTCTCTCTCCCTCTCTCTCTCTCTCTCTCTCTCTCTCTCTCTCTCTCTCTCTCTCCTAGTCATTACTTTTAAAGCCCTACATGGTTTAGGACCTGGCTACCTGAGAGACCGCCTCCTGCCACATACCTCTCAACGACCAACAAGATCACACAGATTAGGCCTCCTCCGGGTGCCGTTGGCCGGACAATGCCGGCTGGCGGCCCCTCGGGGGAGGGCCTTCTCTGTAGCTGCGCCGGCCCTGTGGAATGATCTACCCGTGGAGATCCGGACCCTTTCCACTCTCCCAGCCTTTCGAAAAGCCACCAAAACCTGGCTGTTCCAGCAGGCCTGGGGCTGTTGATTAATGTCCAGCCCCACCTAGACAGCATGGATGGTGTGTAATTTTAATAACTGTATTTTTATTTTTAAATTTTCTTAAATGTTTTTTACCTTGTTTCTGTAAGCCACACAGAGTCCTACAGGATTGGACGGCATACAAATTTTATTAAATTTCAAATTTCTCTCTCTCTCTCTCTCTCTCTCTCCTCTCTCCTCTCTCTCTCTCTCTCTCTCTCTCTATATATATATATATATATATATATATATATATATATATATATATATATATATATATATATTTAAAGTCACATATAGAGACTATACTAGTCTCCCTTTATTTATTTATCAGCATAAATATAACATACATATATATATATGTGTGTGTGTGTGTGTGTGTGTGTGTATATACACAAATATAACAAAGGCAACAGTAAAAAAAAATATTGGGTTTCTGTCATGATGGACTCTTGTGACGAGCCGATTGACAGATGATGGAAGCAGTTAGCTTCCTCCCATAATTGGGGCTTACCAGGGGTTGTAAAAATCATATATATATATATATATATATATATATATATATATATATATATATATATATATATATATATATATATAAATCAATCTATCTATCTATCTATCTATCTATCTATCTATCTATCTATCTATCTATCTATAATCTCTCCTCTCTCTCTTTCTCTCTCTCTCTCACACAGGCCTGCCGGAAAAGCCATCGACGTGAGTGACCTTGAGTTGGCCACGCCCACCCAGTCACATGACCACCGAGCCCCACCTACCCAGATGGTCATTAGGGCAGAGAACCGGTTGTTAAATTATTTGAATCCCACCACTGGGTGTTTCATAGGTTTGGTAGAGAACGGAGCTTGCGTGCCTATGAGGGAAGGGTCATATTGTCACTGCAAGAGAAGGGAAACTTCTCCCAATGCAACGTGCTTCCCCATTTGTTTACCCTGGAAAGAAACAGTCTCCCACGCGTCATGAAAGCAGCCTTCTGCCACCAGCTTTGATTCCCAGCTAGCATTTCATTTCCTTCTGCTCGGCCTCTGAATAAACCCTGAAGTTGTGCCATCTTGCAATTTTCACAGGCTTTCCTGTCACGTAGCACCCGACTCACGAGTCACCCGATTCCCTGGCCTGGCTGCATATCTCGTGATCTGGTAAGCAGCCTCCTGGTGGGAACCCCTCTCTAAGAGTCTGCCCAGGAAGAAGGATTTGCAGACAAATCTTCTGAAGTATAAGTTGAGCAAGCTAGATGTTGCTTCATTCATTTATTACGGGCAGGAGTTCCTGAAAAAGCACCTCGGTTTTGAGTCGGTTTGAAACAGAAAGCCAAGTCAGAACACCTGGCGTTCTCTACACCTGGCTACTGACCAGCTGGGCGTTTTTCAAACTTGGCAAAGTTATGTGAACTTCAATGCCCAGAATTCTCCAGCTTTAAAGGTTATCTCTTTTCAGCTAACCTTCAGAAGTTCCTCTCTTCTTCTTTTTTTTCTTATTTGGTTTAACCACATGGAAAGTTTAAGGAATGTTCTAGGCAATTGACCAGTCCGTGGTGTTTGTTTATTAGCAACAGCACTTAGACTTATATACCACTTCACAGTGCTTTACAGCCCTCTCTAAGCGGTTTACAACCTATTGCCCACAACAACCTGGGTCCTCATTTTACTCACCGTGGACTGACGGAAGGCTGATTGAACCTTGAGCCTGGTGAGATTCGAACTGCCAAACTGCAGGCAGCCGGCAGGCAGCAGAAGTAGCCTACAGTACTGCACTTTAACCACTGCACCACCATGGCTCATTATTATGACTATATAAATTCTGAACTTGTGCAAAATAGCAATAGTAGCAATAGTTAGACTTATATACCACTTCATAGGGCTTTCAGCCCTCTCTAAGCGGTTTACAGAGTCAGCATATCGCCCCCACAGTCTGGGTCCTCATTTCACCCACCTCGGAAGGATGGAAGGCTGAGTCAACCTTCAGCCGGTGAGATTTGAACAACGGTACTGCTGAACTGCAGTCAGCTGAAGTAGCCTGCAGTGCTGCATTTAACCACTGCGCCACCTCGGCTCTATAATGACCTTAACCACTATATTGCACAGCTACATTGACATTATCTAACACTATTCTGCTTTATATGCAGTGTGTGAATTGTGATTTGCCCTGGGGTTAAGTAGGTAGGTAGGTAGGTAGGTAGGTAGGTAGGTAGGTAGGTAGGTAGGTAGGTAGATAGATAGATAGATAGATAGATAGATAGATAGATAGATAGATAGATAGATAGATAGATAGATATGATAGATAGATGGATTAATGGATGGATGGATAGATAGATAGATAGATAGATAGATAGATAGATAGATAGATATAGATAGATAGATAGATAGATAGATAGATAGATAGATAGATAGATAGATAGAGGTAGGTAGGTAGGTAGGTAGGTAGGTAGGTAGGTAGGTAGGTAGGTAGGTAGGTAGATAGATAGATAGATAGATAGATAGATAGATAGATAGATAGATAGATAGATAGATAGAGATATAGATAGATAGATAGATAGATAGATAGATAGATAGATAGATAGATAGATAGATAGATAGATAGATAGATGATAGATAGAGATAGATAGATAGATAGATAGATAGATAGATAGATAGATATGATAGATAGATAGATAGATAGATAGATAGATAGATAGATAGATAGATGTAGGTAGGTAGGTAGGTAGGTAGGTAGGTAGGTAGGTAGGTAGGTAGATAGATAGATAGATAGATAGATAGATAGATAGATAGATAGATAGAGATAGATAGATAGATAGATAGATAGATAGAGATAGGTAGATAGGTAGATAGATAAAGAGGAGAAAGGTGAGATAGATAGATAGATAGATAGATAGATAGATAGATAGATAGATAGATAGATAGATAGATAGATAGATAGATAGATAGATAAGCAACTGGTCAATTACAAATTCTTTGATCTCAAGTTTGAGATGCTGGGGTTTTGAGCAGAAGATCTTAATGCTGGAATTACTTACCCAAGTAAATCCCAAGCAGTTAATAGCATCTGCTAGCATATCTCCAAGGAGCGAAGGCCAGGAAGTCAGAGCTGGGAAATAGGCGTGCATTTGTGGACTTTGCCAATGGACAACCTAAAAGAAGAGAGGAGCACAGAAAAATAGGATGAGCTGGTCAAGCATGAAATGAAGAGGATCAAAAGAAAGACAAGACAATGTAAATAAACTGTCCAGGCAAAGGAAAGGAAACTTTCTCAGCATTCTTATTTTCCTTTGTCCCCTGGTAATGAAAAAAAATTACTGGAACAGCTGGCAGTCCTTGGCTAACTGTTCTGACCTCCCCTTCTCCGTCCAGGAACGAAAGGCAAAAGCCACGTAACTAAAAAGGTTTCTTTTAATCAGTCCAAGCTCTTGTTGGCTGCAAGCCCCAAATAAACAAAGATAATACCTCCGGCAGAAAGTCCTATAACTCACAACACAATGCAAACCCGGCTTCTCTTATCTCAAACCACTTATCCAAGTTGGCTTCTCTCGGTTTGTGAATGCGAACAATCACTAGAACAGGAACGGACCGTTGACTTCTGCAACCAGGGCAGTCTCTTTATACTCAGGAGAGGATCCCAATGAGCAACAGCTGCTCTCAATCATCTCCTGTAAGTACTCAGTTGTTCCTTCCGTCGAGTAACCCTTCGACGGGGTGCATCCTGCAACAACTCCCAAGTGTTTCCCTGAACACTCCCTCTGATCCAATGCTCTGCCGCCACCTGGTGGCCAACGGCTCCTGCCGGGCCACAACAGCTAACTGTGTTCTGGATTGGAAACTAAGCTATGTCCGAATTCCTATCATGGAATACGGGAAAGTTGGAACACATTCTGAGTGAAGACAACAGCCAAGAGTATAATGTTGCCAAGAAAATTACATAGATCCATCCATAAAGACCTTAGGTTCAACTGGAAGGAGATGTTGTCTTTAATCAAGAAGGTAAATTGCAATTCAGCAGGTCATTGTGCAACTATGAGCCGCAGTGGTGCAGTGGTTAGAGTGCAGTACTGCAGGCTACTTCTGCTGACTGCGGGCTGACTGCAATTTGGCAGTTCGAATCTCACCAGGCTCAAGGTTGACTCAGCCTTCCATCTTTCCAAGATGGGTAAAATGAAGACCCAAATTGTTGGGGGCAATGGGCTGACTCTGTAAACCGCTTAGAGAGGGCTGCAAAGCACTGCAAAGCGGTATATAAATCTAAGAGCTATTGCCATCAGGTCTCATAGCCAATGATACCACAATTCTTCACTTATGCGCGCAGGACCGATCTATCTATCATCCAATAAGAATGTCTTTGCAGTTTGCAGCAGCATTCTCTAACGTGGTCCTCACCAGATGTGTATTTGGGAGTTCCTCTATGACATCTGGAAGACTGGAAGGATGACTTAAAAAAAAACAGTAAAGATGGCTAATTGAATATAACTGACAGTTACACTTGCTTAAGCACGACGCTGATCTCAATGAGACAAACTGAGGATCCTCTGTTGTAAAGAGAAAATAGCACTCGGGTTCTGATTTGTCGTATCTAACGAGGGGGGGGCTCAAAAAAAGAGTCCATTATTTGTCACTGTTATCAAAGCATATCTGATGCTGAGTGCAGTGCTAAATTGGCCTGGCATTCAGATCTGCAGTATAAAAAAGTTATCTGCGAGATGAATCAGATCGCTCAAGAAAATCGCCAAGATTCTTCTTCTCTATTTTAAAAGCGCACTGAGAAATTAGACTGTCCCCCTCAATTCAAGTATTACTCTTAGAGGTGAATTGCCAAGGCATCAAAATGTAGTTCTACCAAGAAACTAACAGAACACATACAGTATCTGCAGTTAGTTCCTTTATTTCGGTTAGAATTTCTCTTCTCCTTCAGTTTTCTGGGATTGTATGTTGCTAAGGATGGTCTGTGGAGCAACAGAATAGCACAGTTGAAAGGGACCTCGGAGGTCTTCTAATGCAACCCCCTGCTCAAGCAGGAGACCCTGAAGAAGCTTCTGGGATGAGAAGCGAAATGTCTTCAAAAAGAAAAACAGGGAAGTCCAGTTGCCCCCTGAAAAAGCCCCTTTGGGACAGGAGACCCTATGTACTATGTCAGGACATCAGTTGTCCAATCTCTTCTTCAAAACCTAACAGCGACTGGCTGAATTACGAATGGGAAATGTGTCCCCTTTAAAAATTTGTGCTATTAAGAAAGATTATGGACTGTGCCGAAATGGATAAATTAACGAAAGAAATACAGGGAAAGAAAGAATCAGAATTCTACCAGACATGGGATAAATGGTATAGGTGGATGGAGGAATGAAACAAAAATCAATGAAAGAATATAACAACACGCAAAAATAATAGTTATGAGTAAAATAAGAGGGTTAAGAATGGTGAAATCCAAATGAAATACGATAGAAGGGGAAATAATATAATGTGAGCGATAGCGATTGATGATTGCTAAGATAAAAAAACAGGAAGTTCCTGTTCGCACTGTATTGTACAAATGTGGTGTACATCTAATTTTTGTGTGTGTGTATTTTACATGTTTGTTAATAAAAATCTTTTTTAAAAAAATTGTGCTATGATTCCCATCATCCCTGATCATTGGGCCATGCTTGCAAATTGATAGGAATCAGGATTCAATGTCTCAGTCCACCAAGTATGCGGACTAAAGAAGCAACTATTTTTGCTTGTTGACTGTATATGCATATTGTATGTATGTATGTATGTATATGTAGAATGCATAATAAGGTTTTCCATCCTTTCCATTCTGCCCATTGGCCCTGCTGGTGAGGGTTCTAAGAGCTGAAGTCACATCACATTTAGAGAATGTTAGTTAGTTAGTTAGTTAGTTAGTTAGTTAGTTAGTTAGTTAAACTTTATTGTCATTGTACATGGTACAATGAAATTAAATGCAGTCTTCAGTGTACATTATATATTCAGTGTTATATATATATATATATATATATATATATATATATATATATATATATATATATATATATATGAAGTCACATCACATTTAGAGAACGTTAGTTAGTTAGTTAGTTAATTATATATATATATATATATATATATATATATATATATATATATATATATATATATATAATTTTTATAGTTATAATGTAACTATAAAAATAAAAACACAAACATACATCCTTTATACATTCTATATAATTGAAATTGAAAACCTGATTATGTGTTAATATTACCCTATACCATGGAATGCAATATAGTTTCTGCCCTGGGACAGAAGCTGTTTTTCAGCCTATTTGTCCTTGTTTTTATCATCCTGTACCGTCTGCCGGATGGTAATAGTTCAAAAAAAAAGGGGGGGGGGTGCCCAGGATGAGATGGATCTTTAAGAATGTTTTGAACTTTCTTAAGGCAGCGAGAGCTATAAAGCTCTTTCAAAGAGGGGAGAGGGGGGGAAACCCATGATCCTCTGGGCAATGACGTTGACCCTCTGGAGTGCTGTCTTATCTGCCACAGTGCAATTGGCAAACCAGTCACAAGTGCAGTAAGTTAAAATACTCTCTATGGTGCAGCGGTAGAAGGTCACCAGCCATTTTCCATTCAGTTGTTATTTTCTCAGGTAGTATAACCTCTGCTGGGCCCTGTTGACCAGGGCTGCAATGTGAACACCCCAGGTGAGGTCCTCTTTCATAATAACAAGTTAGGTGGGAGACAATTCCTTTGCAGTTTCCCCTTTTCTCCCCAACATGCACTTACCCCAGGCATAATGATCTTCTCAACGTCTCTGAAGATATTATCCCAGCTCTCTGGCTCCAAGGGGGCTCCATGGGGCAACTGATGTCTCATGTAACCTGGTTGAACATCAGGATATACTCGCCTTTCCCGGATGTTGGTGAGGTACTGGGAAATGTAGTCCACCATCTCTTTCCCTAGGAAGAAGTAGCAAGGAGAGCTCACAAGCACCATTCCTTCCCATCGAGGAGAGTTTGCTGTGACTGCCATAATTTGCACATCTAGCATGATAAGCATCATTAGAATCTCTCTAGGATGTTTGCGGTCTGCTGTACTAAGAGCTAAACGGGAAATGAGGTTTACCTACAATCTTTAGGTACACATGCTTTGTAAGATTGACAGAGGGATTTGTTTCTGAGTAAATCTACATACATCTACATGCATACAGTGTATCTACACGCATATAGTGTCCAATCCCATGAGCAGCCAACCGTAGGAACTAATGAATGAAAAATGATTTACCTATAAGAAATCATGCCTACCTTTGGGGCTGCAAAATAATGAAGAGAAGAGCTTTGCCCCTTCAAGAGTTGGTGGAATCTGATTAGTCTGCAGAGATTCTCAGTTATCCAGGTCATGGTTGTCCCAAAGTTGCCTTTTCAGGAAGCATTTCTGGATTTCCTTGTTTTTTCTTTTCTTTTGAGGACGTTTCGCTCCTCATTCAAGAAGCTTCTCCAGCTCTGACAGGATCCTTCCATTTCTTATTATGCTGTTAGAGCTGAAGAAGCTTTATTTTTTTAATTTATTTTTTCTCAATTTCATATATACATTCACAATTATATGATCTCATAACTGTTCTTAATAATATGTATTTATAACCATTTTTCCTACTGTTGACAATATACTTGAAGATTGCTTTTTTAACATCCCATAGATCCATCTTATCTTACAATGGTCCTACTTCTTCTTCCCTCCTCCCTCTTTCCTTCCCTCGTTTCTTCTCTCCTACTCCCCTTCCTTCCCTCCCTCCTTCCCCTTCCCTCCTTCTCTCCTTCCCTCCTTCCTTCCTTCCCTTTCTTTTCTCCTTCTCTCCTTCCTTTCCCCCTTCCTTTCCTCTTTCCTTCCCCCCTTCCTTCTCTCCTACATTCCCTCCTTCCTTCCCTCCTTTCTTCTCTCCTTCTCTCCTTCCTTCCCTCCTTCCTTCCCTCTTTCCTTCCCTCCTTACTTCCCTCCCTCCTTCCCTCCCTCCTTCCTACCCCCCTTTCTTCTCTTTCTTCTCTCCTTCCTTCCTTCCTCCTCTCCTTTCCCTTCTCTCCTTCCCCTTCCTCCCCTTTATCCTTTCCCTCTTCTTCCCATTCCTCCCCTCTTTCCTACTCTTACATTCCCTCCCATTCTTCCTCTGCCTCTGAAGAAGCTTTTTGGATGAGAAGCGAAACGTCTTCAAAAGGAAAAACAAGAAAATCCGGTTGCCTCCTGAAAAAGCACTTGGAATCTGATTAAGCATCAACTCCAGCTAGCATGGCAAGGAGTTGCAATCAGTTGATGTATGGTGATATTTGAGGATCATACATCACTGCATCATGGCCACTGGAGTAAGGCAGAAATAAGTTATACAGTCCCCTTTTAAGATGGTTTGAACAACTAGTCCTTCAATCCCTCTCCATCATCTGAATTGGCTGGTGCTGATGTCCTTGAGATCCAAAACCTCTGGAGGACACATAATTGAGCTCTTAAGATGCTCCTGAACAATTTGCAGGTAAAAATATAAAAGCAGCAGCATCCTTCTCTTAGACCCTGTTTGCACCTGTTTTTTTTAAACATGGACATTTTATTTCTGCAACTATCAATAATTGAGTGGACTTAGAATAGAATAAAATAACAGAGTTGGAAGGGACGTTGGAGGTCTTCTAGTCCAACCTCCTGCTTAAACAGGAAACCCTACACCACTTCAGACAAGTGGTTATGCAACATCTTCTTAAGAACTTCCAGTGTTGGAGCATTTACAACTTCTGGAGGTAAGTTGCTCCATCGATTAATTGTTCTGTCAGGAAATTCCTCCTTAGTTCTACATTGCTTCTCTCCTTGGTTAGTTTCCACCCATTACTTGTTGTCCTACCCTCAGGTGCTTTTGGAGAATAGCTTGACTCCCTCTTCTTTGTGGCAGCCCCTGAGATATTGGAAGACTGCTATCGTGTCACCCATAGTCCTTCTTTTCATTAAACTAGACCTACCCAGTTCCTGCAACTGTTCTTCATATGTTTTAGGCTCCAGTCCCCTAATCATCTTTGTTGCTCTTCTCTGCACTCTTTCTAGAGTCTCAATATACCTGATCCTGTTCAAAAAATGGAAGTGAGCTGAAAGCATCACCGGTCCAAATGGGAATCCATTGTTCAAATCTTCTTCTGTGCCCTTTCCCAGACTCACCTCTCCATCTGTATTCTTCGTGGTCCATGTGGACTCTTGCAAAAACTGCCTCTCTCTCTCTAATGATTATATCCGTGGTCCGCAGACAGCTATTTGTTTAACTGAGTCGCCTTCATCCTGCAGCCTTTTATATCTTCTATCAAACTTTACGTCATCAAATGATTAGGAAATCGGCCTCTGATGAAACCTCCCTGATTTGCTTCTCTTCCTGGACCACGTTCAGAGGTCTTTGATATTCAGCAAATTGGAGCTCCATTCATTATATTACTACAGCAGGAAAGAACAATGACAAATAGTAAAAGTGAAGCTAGTTAGTCAACTCCAGGCACAAAGACAGGACAAAAGGGCCTTAAACTAGCTGAGTCCAAATGTTTTTGAGTATTGAGAATAAATTCAGTCATCGTCTTCTAGGAAAATGCGGTACAATTAAACCCCAGAAGAGAAGATTTGGTTGGTTTTCGTTGATGTCATGTTTGCAAGAGAGACAGACAGACAGACAAGAAGGCAGGCAGAGCAAAATACCAAGAAAGATTGCCCAATAATTATTCAAAACAGTGCCAAGAAGGTGCCCCAACATCTGAAAAGATACACACAATCAGATAAAAGAGGATGAGCTTGTGAAACTCAAAGTCTAAAATTATCCATCACACATGAGGAAACGGCAATCTAGATAAGCTTATTCCACCAGTAAGTACGTTGCCGATGTCTCTCGGGATCTCAACGACTTTCTATTATCTTAAAATGTGACACTAAAAATGGTTGTGAGATATGCTCACATTTACATCTTACTACATATTGTTCTTTCCACTTACATTGGCCCTCAAGGCATCTCTTATGGGAGGAGCAGACGCTGTTTCCTTCTTACAGTGCAAGAACAAAAGAAGAATTTGCAGGGTAAGAGACCCAAAATACAATTTCTTTCTCACACAAGAGGCCAGCCACATACATCTTAAATTTCTTCTAGAAAAAGATCCTAGCTCTCTTCTTATCCCTTCTAGATCAGGGGTCTCCAAAGCTGTGGACTTCAACTCTCAGTGGCTAGCTGGGGAGTTCAAATCCACTAGTTGCCAAGTTTGGAAGTCTCTGCTCTTAGAGCAGGCAAAGGATAAATGCCTTTCCTTCTAAGAGGCTCCATTTATATACAAGATGCCTCTGTGCGTTAGATTTCTGTTCCAAAAAAGAGATGAAGATTTTGGAGTTACGCTTTGCTGCAAAATCATAGCTCAGTTGTTTTATTTTTAAACGAAGTAGTCACCTTTGATTTATCCCTTCCTAATTTGTATCCTTCATATTTTTCTTCATAGATTCCTCTTATCTCACTCAAGTGACTGGCCATCAGAATTTGTTTTCCTTCTGAAGACAAAAGAAATCAACCAGACATGCAAAGCAGCGAATTTCATCAATGAAGCTCGTGAAATTCATGCCACCGGAAGCTGGTTTATAAAAATGAGTAATAATGCCAGGCTTCTGAGGAATTTGGATTTTTTTTTCTTTCCCATGTGTTACCCAATGACAAAGAAAAGGAGATTTTGTTAGTGAATCTAGATTCTTAGAATACAACATGATTTCTGCAACAGAAAAAAATGCTGCATTATCTAGATGCAGTGAAAATCCCTAAGAATAGATATTATTCATTCAGATAACATTAGCTAATGCTTACAAAATCACTGGAGTCTAAGACAACTTGCCACGGAACAAGAGTTACACTAATGTCAAAGAAATGGTGGAATAGAATCATTAAAGAAAGGATACCAAGAGAGGGAGAAAATGAAATGTGAACGACAAAAGGTTACATTATTCTTTAAATTATTTTTGAATAATTAAATTGAATTGTTAAATTGTCCCCAACCCAAGTGGTCCCATGGTGAGTTGGCCATGGCAATCCAGAATCACTGTATCTCAACTTAGTTAACTTTAAGCTGTCTGGACTTCCCGCCATGGCTGGCTGGAGAATTCTGGGAGTTGAAGTCCAGATAACGTCAAGTTGCCAAGGTTGAAAAACACTGATTTAGACGATGCAACGTGTACATTTGCACACTGTTTCACACAGTCGGGAATCCAACCAATTCAATACATCTTAGCCAAGCAATGACTTAACACAAGGTATCTTACAAGATAGAGATAGAAATCTAGGGCCTTTTGAGTGATCAAAAGCTGGGGTCTTCCTCACTTTGGATTTATGCCTGTAAGAATTAGACACACAGGTTTGTGGTAGAGGTCTATTTTGACATCTGCAGATCAAGAATGGTGAGATTCTTGAGTTCTAGCAGAGAAGGTAAGCCTGTTCACATGTAAGAGATGGTAAATTGACTCCACTTTTATTTATAGTATCTTCTCTGGTGTCTGGGCAAGCAACACAGCTACACACACACACACACACACACACGCATTGTGCTGTGGAAAAAAAGAGGGGGAGAGAGAGAATATATATCTATCATTGCAGACTTCTGCTTTTTCTAGATACCCAGCAAGTGAGAATTGATAAGCCCCTTTGGCAGCAAATTATGCCATGTGATTATGTTGGTACTATAATTGAATTGAATTGAATTTATTGCACTTATATGCTGCCCTTTTCCCCGAAGGGGACTCAGGGTGGCTCACAATCCAAGTCAGGGAAGGGGATACAGATAAGGGATAAAAAGACGAACAAAACAATACACAATTTAAAAGCACACAACAACCATACCATTCGAGGAGGGGGGCAAAAGCTCTTTAGCCCCAGGCCTGTCGGAACAGCCAGGTTTTAAGGGCTTTGCGGAAGGCCTGGAGGGTGGTGAGGGTTCGAATCTCCATGGGGAGTTCGTTCCAGAGGGTCGGAGCAGCCACAGAGAAGGCTCTCCTCCGGGTAGTCGCCAGCCGGCATTGGCTGGCGGATGGAATTCGGAGGAGGCCTAATCTGTGGGATCTAATCGGTCTATTGGAGGTAATTGGCAGCAGGCGGTCTCTCAAGTACCCAGGTCCAATACCATGAAGGGCTTTATAAGTGACGACTAGCGCCTTGAAGCGTATCCGAAGACCAATAGGCAGCCAGTGCAGCTCGCGGAGGATAGGTGTTACGTGGGTGAACCGAGGTGCACCCACGATTGCTCGCGCGGCTGCATTCTGGACAAGCTGAAGTCTCCGAATGCTCTTCAAGGGCTGCCCCATGTAGAGCACGTTGATAATATGGTAAGCGAAGGGTGGAAGTCCCAAAGGTGCTTTCTTTCAAAAGACAACTGGACTTTCTTCTTCTACTTGAAGACATTTTGCTTCTTATCCAACAAGTTTCTTCAGTTCTGACGGAATGGTGGAGAGTGGAAGGATTTAAATTCCTTGCAGTCACCTGGTGGTTAGTGCGCTTTCTGAGAGCCGTTGAAGCCACTTGGAGGTTTATCTGTGCCAGGAGTCAGCAATGGATGTTGTATTAATTTTTAACATTGTATTTTTAAAAATATTTTAAATGTTTCTACTTTGTTGTGAGCCGCCCAGAGTCCCCAGGGAGCAGGGGTGGGTTTCTCGCCCCGTTCCAACCGGTTCAGTTGGAACGGGGCCGGCGGCGTCCTCATGCACGCGCGTGGTGCACGCATGCGTACAAGCGTCTGCGCGACGCTCCAGCTGCTCCTGGAGGATCGCGCAGGCGCTGTATGCGTCCTGCGCATGCGTGGAAGCGCAGAACTCGTCAAAACCGGGTAAGGACCGCGGGCGGGCGGGTGCGCTCTTTGCCGTTCCCGGAAGTTACTTACTTCCGGGTTCGCCGACCAACCGGTTCGCAGGGACCGCCGCGAACCGGTTGAAACCCACCCCTGCCAGGGAGTGAGCGGCATACAAATCTTATTAAAGTTCAAAGTTCTGGAGCTGCATGTGGCTCTTACAATATAGTATCAGATATCTTACGTATATCAGTATAAAGTCGTGAGCAGATAGATAATGAATATGATTGTAAATTCTACTTGTTATTGCACAAGATATTTGTACCCAGATGACACAGTTTAATGGAAGATGGATTGTTTGTATTAAAAAAAATATTTTTTTAAAGCTCCTTGAAATGT
This sequence comes from Thamnophis elegans, assembly GCF_009769535.1. Taxonomy (NCBI): domain Eukaryota; kingdom Metazoa; phylum Chordata; class Lepidosauria; order Squamata; family Natricidae; genus Thamnophis; species Thamnophis elegans. The sequence goes on along the minus strand of NC_045556.1, from coordinate 10,878,217 downwards.
GGTTTTGTTTCGCTTTCAGATTGAAGTCATTAAAAAAAATCAATATGCTTTTAATCAATATGCTTTGTAACATATGCCCATGGATGCATAAAAAACTTGTGGGAAGCTTTCAAGAAGAGATTGGGCTGCTATCTGTCAGAAATGATGTAGGGTCTCCTGCTTGGGGGTGGGGTGGGTCAGACTAGATGACCTATAAGGTCCCTTCCAACTCTGTTAATCTGTATCTAAACCAGGTGGAAAATTCCAGGGAAGAAGACAAGAGTCCCACTTGCATAGGGTGACCCAACGTATGTTGACTTATGCATGGATAAGCTTAATTTAAGGCGAGGGCTTGTTTTGTGACTGTTTGTAATCTTAATTTAGGGTGGCAGACTGATCTCACATATCACATTAAGATTAGTTCATAAGCCACAACTGGCTGAATCCAGACAACACTAGGGCTACCGTTTCCCTGGAAATAAGACCTCCCCGGATAATAAGCCCAATGAGGCTTTTGAGCGCATGCACTCAAATAAACCTTCCCCTGAAAATAAGCCCTCCCTGAAAATATTGCAACACAGCAGCAGCCATTAGGTGACCATGCTCACCGCCTCCTGCACCTCAAAAATAATAAGACCTCGATGAAAATAAGGCCAAACGCTTATTTCGGGGGTCAAAAGAAAATAAGACCCTGTCTTATTTTCAGGGAAATACGGTAACTAAGGTTGCTGGCCTACAAAATCCTTATTCAGTTAGTGCTTTTAGCAGACAGAGGACTGGACTTGTTGACTTTCAACAAAACATCCAGATAAAGACATCCAGATGAGAATAGATCTAGAAATATTTCAGAACTTTTATAAAAATGGGAGGGGGAACAGGTTTGGAGCAAATCTGAAACCCACTTCCGAAATTCAGAACTGGTTGCTGACAGTACCTCATGCTTAAACCAGCTTGAAAGATTTTGAAATGGAAGTCATAGATCATCATATTTGCTACTAGCTGTATACCTGTACTTTGTGACGAAACTATGTAATCAGGCAATGCAGGAGAAATCCGGTTCAATCCGTTGACTCAGTGGTGGTCGGTGATTGAAACACATAAGGGAATATCGCTCCCGCTGCCTTGAGTCCGGAAACAGTTCCATAGGTGGAAGGCATAGACATTTTGGTGAGGTACCGACGTTTAGTACTGTAAGGAGCCCCATACCGCTCCTGAGTGAAGGAGTGGAACGTCTGCCAGTTTAGAGGTAACGGAATGTAAGGCAACTGGCAGTTGGAACAGAGTTCTTTACAATTGGGGAGGGGGAGTAGAACTCCTTAGCATCAGAACATGTTAATTACTGTATAAAAAAATGATCTGATGGTCATTTCAAAAAATCCTTTCTTAGTGAGCACCTAGAAGCCAAGAGGAGCATATATGCCAAATTTCACATTTGTAGGCTTTACGGTTCTGGAGATTTCATGATGAGTGGGTGGCATTTGCCTTTTATATATATATAGATACATTTATCTTGCCTCTCTTAGTTCCAAAATGGTACACTAATTGAAGAGGTGAGCAAACACACTCCAAACCATGTTCAGACAGGAAACAAAAGGGCTTGGAGAGCTTGAAATGACAGTGAGCAAATATGATTTGATGGAAATGACTATTTTGTTAGTTATCTTCCGCTTGCACCCAGTGGGTAGCAAACGAAGGGGAAAATGTATTTACCCACAGGCAACTGAATGAATAGAAATAGTATGTTGGTTAAGTGCAAGAGAGAAGCCGTGTCGTCAAAACCGTGGGAAAAAACACCATGTGTCACAAATTTCTCTGGAGAAATAAGTATTTGTTGGCCTCAAACACCACTGAACCAGTCTTCTCATGCCTGATAAATTTGATCTATTTTCCTTTCCGTTTCCGAAATGGTTGTAATGCTGACATTATGATGTTGAACCTGGTATTATTGGTAGCTCAAGTTCTGATTAGGTAAGGTGTATTAACCCTCAAAAACTGAACTCATGAGTTAACAGATGTTCCACAATCATACCTAACAGTTGGCAGGCTGGTGAAACTAATTCTGACTACCCTATTTGTCAAAATCGTGGCTTTTTGAAATGCTTATGCAACTTAGCTTCATTTTACAAGAGCCAAGGTGGCGCAGTGGTTAAATGCAGCACTGCAGGCTACTGCTAGATCAGCAGTTCAGCGGTTCAAATCCCACCGGCTCAGGGTTGACTCAGCCTTCCATCCTTCCGAGGTGGGTAAAATGAGGACCCAGATTGTTGGGGGCAATATGCTGACTCTCTGTAAACCGCTTAGAGAGGGCTGAAAGCCCTATGAAGCGGTATATAAGTCTACTGCTATATATTGCTATATTTTAGTAGGTCAGAAATGCAAAGGGAGGTTCTCTTTCACCTATATTTAAATGCTATGCCCAACAAAATCAACCCAACTGATTGTTTTTCAACCCTACTCTTCCATTTGGTACCAAGGGGGTATCTTTTGAACATCCGCTAGCAAAGGAGAGGAAAAACCTGGGTTGATTTTACAGGGGTTATTGTTGTTACACAGAAGCTGTTCAAATGTCTTCAGAAATGGAGTAGCATGTAAGTAATAAATCCATTCTGGAAAATTCCCTTTTCATTTTACTGATGCCCCTGTGGCTAAATATGGTAACAATGCCTTATTCTGGAGTCACAACTCAAATAGTGGTTGCTTCAACCTTTGTCGTTGACTTAGCATCAAGGGTGATCCCGTTTCAAGATCCTTCCAGTGAGCGATACTTTTGATGGCAACCCCAGTTGAGGTGTTCAAATGACTTCTTTCATTTTGGGCATTTTTAGGGCAATTATTCATATAGGTGATGGGCTTGGAATGACAAAATGTGCAATCCCTGAATTTTTTTACAATCCCTGTAAAAAAGATGTGGAGACTCTAGAAAGAGTGCAGAGAAAAGCAACTAAAATGATTAGGGGACTGAAGGCTAAAACATATGAAGAACGGTTGCAGGAACTGGGTATGTCTAGTTTAATGGAAAGAAGGACTAGGGGAGACATGATAGCAGTCTTCCAATATCTCAGGGGTTGCCACAAAGAAGAGGGAGTCAAGCTATTCTCCAAGGCACCTGAGGGCAGGACAAGAAGCAATGGGTGGAAACTAATCAAGGAGAGAAGCAACTTAGAACTGAGGAGAAATTTCCTGAGAGTTAGAACAATTAATCAGTGGAACAACCTGCCACCAGAAGTTATGAATGCCCCAACACTGGAAGTCTTTCAAGAGGATGTTGGATAGCCATCTGCCTGAAATGGTATAGGGTTTCCTGCCTAGGCAGGGGGTTGGACTATAAGACCTCCAAGGTCCCTTCCAACTCTGCTATTGCATTGTATTGAACTATTGTTAGAATCAACAAAATCTTCTGCTGAAGTCCACAGGTTTGGATGGACGAAAGTTTTAAGAATCTGGACCATGAGCCTTTTCAAACTTCTCACATTTTTTGAGTCTCCATGCTAAATTCAGCGACCGATTTTTCTGGTTTAAAATAATGCTGTTATCAAATAGCAAATTACGACGCCTTATTGGAAGAATCATTTTGCCCTTCAACGAGTAGAGTGGGAATCTCTTATGTGGACTTTCGAAACTGTTCTAATAGCGACGCTGATGCAGCTATATTCCAGCCCGCGTATTCCTCTACGTGTTTCTCATTCTTGAAACTCCAAGCAGCTGCCTTCTACGACAATTCTGTGCTATAAAAGAAATCGCCCGGGTGATAACGTTTTTACAAAATAAGTGAATCAACCCCACATCTGTGGAAAAGATATTTAATTGTAAATAGAAAAAGGTAGGCCAAAGACAGTTTTAAGGGCAATTCTTCCGTATAGGTAATCTAGATGATTTATAAAGTTATACGTTTCATAAAAGCACTGAAAGATAAACAAAGCAAAGCACAAATCAAAATAACAAGGTATACGTGGAAAGAAAGGGAGCTGCACAGAAGCCTGAACAAAGGGTAAAGCGTTTGTAGCACTTGGTAAATCTTTAAGGCAGTATGGTCTGTGAATTATCCGAAAGCCAACCAATCTCTGGATGTTCCTGGGTCTCTGCAGGTCAACACTTGCAGCAGGAAATGCAATGATGTAGACCCAACTACATCAACGGTGACTGATAAGGAAATAAATGTTTATAAATATTTCCTTATGTTGCCTGAGTGCAAGTACAAAGCTCACACAAGACAAGGTGAGGGGGAAGGGGGAGCCATCTCTTTTCTCTTTATATTCAAATCCCATCTACAATGAGATCTACTCTTCATTCCTTTCCATCAGCTGCAAAACCTTTAGTAGGTTTCGTAACATTTGTTCTGGGCTGAAGTCCAGTAAGGATCTATTTTTTGAGGATATATTACAAGTTTCAGGTCTAAAAACATCCTTATTTCTTTTAACAGTGAATTTTTTTTTCATGTGTAAAGGTACTTGGGGTTGGCCTCCTATACCTTGGTATATATTATCCCCACAATAACTTGAAGGCCCAAATCACTCCTTCACAATTTAATATAGGTCAACCATGGCAGACTTCAAACTCTACATCAATAACCGCTGATCATACTGGTTAGCAAATGTGGGTGCTGAGTCCCAATAAACCTGGATGGCGTAGGAGAAGAGAGAAAAGACAGGTAAAAACTGAAAATTTCAAAACGCCATTCACCCGGAAATGGTAAGAATTGTCTCCCCGTGAAGACCACACAAATTAAAACAACATCAGAGCTGTCCAAAATAACAGAAGGCAACCACCCAAACGGCCACACAAAGCTGCCCCTTAGAGGTCAGTCATGATTTAGGACCGTCTTAAAATGCTGTTGGGCGGATAGAAAGGGTGAAAATTACGTGCACCTGTGTGTATTAGTGGTACTGTTACGACTGAGACGATGGGCACAAATGTGAAGGAGGAGCATTTCTTCGGTAAGCTTTGTTGGAAGAAGGGAGTGGAAAAAGCCACAGGGATGGTAGCCGAGCAGAGAGAATGTGGATTTTCGCTTTAGGTAGCTCCTAGATAAAACGCATGCAAGGACTTCAGACTCTTCTATGACCCCTGTTCGTTTTGCAGCCCTAGTGGGAATGTTGTGGAAGAGATGACCTCAATAACTGTGACGAATTTTCTAGCGTTTTAGGCTATCGGTATACAACAGCCACAACCATGGAAAGGAGGAGGGTGAGGAAGTCACTGGTTTGCCCAACTTCCTCTTCTCCAGTCTCATGACCTTCAACGCTTGAGGGATGTCCCCTTGGAGAAGTGTGGTGAGATGCCATTTCTTCAAATTACTTCCTCCCACCCCTTTTTTTATTTTGACAATCTCTAGCAGGTGATAAAATCTTTGTGGGGCATGTATTGTGAACTGTTTTAAGAGGTTTCATCATCGGTACCTGCTGTCAGTTGGCCACTCAGATTAAAGGTATTGTGAGAGATGGACACACTTGTGTGCCATTTACCAACAGATTTCTTGGGAGGACAGCCTGGATATCCAATTCCAGATATCAGCCTATGATCCTTATCCCGCATTTGCATTTGAGGGGGTGGGGGGGTGAATGGAGACAAAGGGTTGCTGTGATGTGAATCTTAACATCCTGTCCAGCAGGTGGCAGCATAGTAGGGGGAGAGGTTAAGCTTAAGAGTTTGGGGGGAAAGGACTTGAAATTTGTTCTCCATCTGCAGAATTATCCCATTACACCCTGAAAATATGATTGGCTGCGCTAAGGGTAATATTTTCATATAGCTAATATATTACATAAATACTAGTTTTTGTTTTCTTTTTCTTCTCCCAAGTTACATCCCTCTAAGAAATAGGGCTCCCGATAGAAAAGAAAAACAATTGACCCACAGTTATTCATCGGCTTCTTCATTTACCCCCTACCCCCATGACCTACAGCAGGGCTGGGCAACTCTAGCAACTTTACGACCTGTGGACTTCAACTCCCAGAATTCCTGAGCCAGGCTCAGGAATTCTGGGAGTTGAAGTCCACAGGTCGTAAAGTTGCCAAAGTTACCCACTTGCAGCCTAGAGGTTTTTTTTTTAATCATAATTTTTCATCCTCTTTCCTGAAAAATACTTATGGAAGATGTATATAGAAATCATAAAAAAAACATGCAGCATATGTACAAACTGAAAATTTTTAAAAATATCAGCTTCATATACATGTCAATCTACTTGAATATATCAGGAATTAAATATAAAAAATTACACTTTTTCTTCCCTAAAAAAAGGGGGGGCATTGTTCGGAGGCCTCGGCCAACTCCTTAAAGCTGTACAAAGGATAATAACAATAATCAGGAAATGAATTTTAGTCAAGGGGTCTAATTCATAGCATTCAAGCTCGGTTCTGTCACATAATTCATTTAACACAGCACAGTTTAAATCGACAGTTATCCTCGTTAAAACTGTTCTGTATCTCAGAAGAGTCATAGTAAACTAAAAATTTAAAAAAAAGTCACAAAAACATTGGCATTGCAGGTTTGTGGATCCCTTCCAAAAAGATTAAACAACTAATTTTGGAACTGTAAAAAAAAAAACTATTTACAGTATTTCTTTTTCTTTTCTTTTTTTAAATATTTTGCACAAAAATGTCTAAATTCTGAGGTTTTTTTTTTATGATACAAGAAAATTCACTAGAGCTCATGGCTTAAGTCCAGTAGCATCTTCTTTGACAAAGAATCTCAGTTCTGCACCTACAATATGCGTTATGCAGAAACAGATTGTTCTGCGGTTGTCTTATCCTGTATAGAATAGAATGCTCACTTCACCCACTCAAACAGCTTCTTTGCTAGTCTGGAGGCGGGACATGGCCTCCAACTTCTGCCTGCAAGCTTCTGCTTCTTGCTCTTTCTTCAAAAGTTGCTGGCGATACTTCTGAGCTTCCCGGTTAGCCTCGTCCAGCTGTTTTTGTAACGTTTCTCTTTCCTAGGAAAGCCGAACAAAAAACATTGTGTTAAAGGAAGTCCCCTCAAAGGGAATGGACCTGATCCTGGAGCACCAGGGAACTATCAGAGGACTGGAAAAGAGCTGATGTGGTTCCCATCTTCAAAAAAGGGGAAAAAAACAGATCCAGGAAACTACAGACCTATTAGCCTGACCTCAATACCAGGAAAGATTCTGGAAAAGATAATCAAGCAACGAATTAGCCTAGAAGCAAACAAAGTAATAGCCAAAAGCCAACATGGGTTTGTCAAAAATAGATCATGCCTGACTAATCTTATTGCATTCTTTGATAATGTGACAAAATTAGTGGACCAGAGGAATACCGTCGATATAGTTTACTTGAACTTCAGTAAGGCATTTGATAAGGTAGACCATAACCTACTACTAGATAAAGTAGAAGAATATGGGTTAGACAGCATCACCACCAGATGGATTTGTAACTGGCTGACCAACCGCACTCAACGTATAGTCCTCAATGGAACTGCATCTTCATGGAGGGAAGTATGCAGTGGAGTACCCCAAAGCTCTGTTTTAGGCCCAGTACTCTTCAACATCTTCATCAATGATTTGGATGAGGGAATAAATAGGGAACTCATCAAATTTGCAGATGACACCAAGCTGGCAGGAATAGCCAACACTCCAGAAGATAGGCTAAAAATACAGAAGGATCTTGACAAACTTGAACATTGGGCACTATCTAATAAAATGAAATTCAATGGTGAAAAGAGTAAGGTTCTACATTTAGGAAACAAAAACGAAATGCACAGGTACAGTATAGGTGGTACCTTGCTCAACAGTAGTAAATGTGAAAGAGATCTTGGAGTCCTAGTGGACAACCATTTAAATATGAGCCAGCAGTGTGCAGCAGCTGCCAAAAGCCAACACAGTTCTAGGCTGCATAAACAGAGGGATAGAATCAAGATCACGTGAAGTGTTAATACCACTTTATAATGCCTTTGGTAAGGCCACACTTGGAATACTGCATTCAGTATTGGTCACCACGATGTAGAAAAGATGTGGAGACTCTAGAAAGAGTGCAGAGAAGAGCAACAAAGATGATTAGGGGACTGGAGGCTAAAACATACGAAGAACAACTAGTTGCAGGAACTGGGTGTCTAGTTTAATAGAAAGAAGGACTAGGGGAGACATGATAGCAGTGTTCCAATATCTCAGGGGTTGCCACAAAGAAGAGGGAATCAAACTATTTTCCAAGGCACCTGAGGGTAGAACAAGAAGCAATGGGTGGAAACTAATCAACAAGAGAAGTAACTTAGAACTGAGGAGACATTTCCTGACAATTAGAACAATTAATCAGTGGAACAAATTGCCTCCAGAAGTTGTGAATGCCCCAACACTGGAAATCTTTAAGAAGATGTTGGATAACCATTTCTCTGAAACAGTATAGGGTTTCCTGCCTAGGCAGGGGGTTGGACTAGAAGACCTCCAAGGTCCCTTCCAACTCTGCTATTGTATTGTATTGTATTTATCATTTTTCATTTCAAAGGTGCAAGAATTTTGGAACGGAGCACATTGCACACCAGAATTAGAAACAGGAACAGGTTTTTTCCCCGAATGCCATCACTCTGCTAAACAACTAATTCCCACAATACTGTCATATTACCAACTAAGACGGTTATTCTCCTCCTTCCTAGTATCTATCTCTTCCCACTGATGACTATAACCATGTTGCTTGTATCTTTAAAATTTAAATTGTTTTAATTGTTTTCTAGTATGATTTGATTGCTTATTAGTAACCTATGACTATCACTATGTGTTGTATCTTATGATATTTGATGAATGTATTCTATTTTATTTTTCTTTATGTACACTGAGAGCATATGCACCAAAGACATTGCTTGTGTGTCCAATCACATTTGGCCAATAAATAATTCTATTCTATTTTATTCAGAGGCTCTTTGACTTGTGACTTAGAAACAAAGTTTTTTAAAAAAATTGCTCTGTACAAAAACGCATGTTGAAACGCATAAATTTAAGCGGTTCAAAAGCAGTTATATTCTGGGAAAGTATAATTACATATATTATTTTGAGGCTGAGATATAGAATCTATCTGGAGAATTGCAAAGAAATATGCAGTTTTTAAGAAATGGAGAGTGAATTAAGTGTTCAAGCCTAAAAATGAATCATGCTTCTTGGAGTAAGCTATATATCAGTAAAATATCTGAAAAAAGAGAAATTACTCATAGACTATATCATGGTTGTGGGACCACACATTGCTATTTTCAAATGATGATGCTGGAACTTGGATTTTTTTTAAAAAAAAAAGAAAGAAAGGAAAACCATCTAGTGTTTTTATTTGATGAAGCAGAACAACTCTGTAGTTTAAAAAAGAAAAACAAATTGAGTTCAAAGCAAGTTATTGGGGCTTGCTTTTCAGAGGGGGCTATTCTGAACCATTTTAAACAGACTGATGTAAAAAGCAGCATACCTGCTTTATTAAAATAATTGTCTCAGCCATCACTTTGTTCTGACCTTTACACACAAAAGCCTTTAAAAAAAAAACCTCTGTGCTTTCACTAACCAATGAATGTCAGTCCTTCCACTGCAATCACCAGGTAGTACTAAAAACAATTGCCCATGGTTTTACTGCAATGAAATGGGGAGGCAAAAATTCAATCTCTCTCCCTTCCCCTTTTCTCTAAGGTGGATATGGGCTAGTCGTTCCCGACTCTAGGGGGCGGTGCTCATCTCCATTTCAAAGCTGAAGAGCCAGCACTGTCCGAAGACGTCTCCATGGTCATGTGGCCAGGATGACTAAACGCCGAAGGCACACAGAACACTGTTACCTTCCCACCAAAGGTGGTCTCTATTTTTCTACTTGAATTTTTACGTGCTTTCGAACTGCTAGGCTGGCAGAAGCTGGGACAAGTAACAGGAGCTCACTCCGTTACGCGGCGCTAGGGATTCGAACCGCTAAACTGCCGACCTTTCTGATCGACAAGCTCAACTTCTTAGCCACTGAACCACCACGTCCCTCAAAAAGAAATGTAAGATGCAGTAATTATAAAACAAGACAAGAAGAAAAATTTGGTGTAGAAAATCAGAATAAAACATCTCAGCTAACAGATTCCTTACTTCGATTTCTGCTGACTCCACCCGATTTTCAATTATCTCAATACATGGTCTTTTCATTGGGGGCTCTTCGCTGATTACTGTTTCCTCTGCAATGTCTGTGGCTGGTACTGTAAGTACTGGAATGGAAATAAGTTTGGATCAAAAACTATATTAGTTAACAATGGTTGCATTTGGATGCTGGGATAGAAGGGGATAGGTAATTACATATTGTTTATTGAATATATGAGTTGAGAGCTTGTCATCTAGCCTAACTCTCTTGCTAAAGACAACTGCAAGCATTCTTTGTCGTTTTAAGTGTTGCCTTAACAACACACCTGCATTGTATTAAGTTAGTTCATTAAAGCAGCCGCATCTTTTTTTACCGGCTCCAGGTGGGGGATCTGGGGCCCGTCACTCTCTCTCAGAAGGAGAAAGGAGCATTAGATATACTCTCCATTTGGAGTTATTTTTTTAAAATAATAATAAAGGTAGAACAAAACTGTTAAAAGACCTGGCTGCTTTAATGAACAACAGAGAGGGGATATGATTCAGGAAACCCTAAGCAACTCTTCGGAATAATGGCTAAACTGTGCATAACCCTTATAACTAGTTTTGTTATGTCATGATTCCATGGACAGAAATGAGATTGTAAAATGTGGAGTTCTCCCCCCCTCCCCACTTTTCTGGAAATTGAGTCTACGATGTAGGCATAAATGTCCACCAGTGCTTTAACCTTCCACCCAATCCTATTCTTCATTATCTGTTTTCTTTAGAGAGCTTTCATGAATATTAAGTTTAACTTAACCAACAAAACAGAACGAGGAAGGAATATTAGATACGTTAGCCACCTTGAGTTGTCTATAAATATAATAAAGGCGGGATATAAAATAATTACATTTCAAAGTATGTTTTTCGGGGGGGGAGGGGAGAAGGACTTAAAAGTTGTATTCCTGGTTTGTACTTACCTTGTTGCCCATCTGGCATGGTCACTATAATGGGTTGACCCATTCCGCTGGTGGGAATGGAATGAAGATTTCCCAGCTGTATCCCGTCTGTTACTATGGTGATAACCTGCTGACCTCCAGAACTAACTACTTGTTGAATTGCACCATCCACAGATTCGGCGGTCACCACTTCTTCTGTAGCCACAACTTTCAAACAAACGAATAAATGAAACATACATAAGCAAGCACTAGGACCTCATGAAAATGTGGCAGTATGGACTATTCTTGTTCACTATTCCAATGGAGTCAGCATAAGTATCTTTCATAAGATACCCCATTCTATTCCATTTTCCCCCATCAGCACATAGAAAACCAGTCCATCTTCTATGCAACCGAGCCTACTCAACCCCACGTTTCCCCCAAAATAAGACAGGGTCTTATTTTCTTTTGACCCCCAAAATAAGCACTTGGCCCTATTTTCGGGGAAATATTATTTTTGAGGTGCAGGAGGCAGCGAACGGCTGCTGCTGCTGTGTTGCAATATTTTCGGTGGAGGGCTTATTTTAGCGCATGCACTCAAAAGCCCAATTGGGGTTATTATCTGGGGAGGTTTTATTTTGGGGTAAACATGGTAGGTTTTGGGGAAGATCTCTTCCCCACCTTTTCTCTGCTAAATTATTTTGTACTTCTGCAAATGTTGAGAGTTTACTGCTTTGTAGAAGTAGCCCAAGCAATCATGCCATCCATCAATCTTATATCTAAGTGTTTCCTTTTTTATTTCTAATGGAACATTCCTCACCCCAAATATTGGAAATGGGATACCTAGAAGTTCCAGAAATTAAATTCCTTTAATCCAACAACTTCTTTACAAGTAAAATACAAGGTGCACAAATTCATAAAGAGTTTTAAAAGAAAAGCAAATGATGTTATTTGACTTTCAGATACCATGTTAACAATCATTATTAATTTTCCCTTAGGCTCTGGGAATTTATATTCTAAATTATTCAGTTCATTTTTACTGCTTCTCTTAGGTTTCAATGCAAGGAACCTAAAATATAAAGTATATCACTACCAATATTAGTTTCAAGAGCTACATCTACATGCATGCTATAGTCTATTAAGAGCAAGCCTTTGAAGTTACTTAACAATCGGAAGGACAATAAAAAAGGCTTTCTTTCAAAAGCTATGGCATACGATTTATGTCAGAAATGTCAGACATCACATAAAATGTGGGCGCTTTCATCTTTGTCATGATTGCTTCCTTATTTACAGTGATGTTATTACTCAATCATGGTCTGCAATTCTTGCTTGCAGCTTATTTCTGCCATTATTGAAAGAATAACGGTAAAACTCGGGATTTTATGAAAAACAAAGTTGTGCCATGACAGAGAGAGAGAGACATAGAAATGTGCTTGCTATGGCTGGCTCCCAGAACCTCTGAGATCATCTTTACTCCTTTATGTTAATACGGCCAACAGAGCCCATTAGTCCCTTCTACCAAAATGTAGAAAGTAAATGATCATAAAGACATATTCCCAGTTGCACCATGATTTACTAGAGGGAATTATGGGTTTGCAGGATTGTTCGTTAGCTCTGCCTGCCTTCTCCCTTGCTCAACAGTCACCTGGCAGCAGTTTCTCCATCAGAGTGCACAAAAGGGACATGCAGGAAACACAACAGGCTGTGTTGAAGAATCAGTTCTTTTACTTCCCTGGAGTATATTTCCATTTTAGCCCATCGTTCTGTATATGGGTTTGTTTTTCTCATCTTTCTAAGCCTGCAGGCAGGGACTGTCCTGTATTTATTGACCTTATGTCAGCCACTCAGGAGCAGGTAATGAAAAAGCTTTCAATAAATTAAAGTCAGGAATATTTTCAGGAAGAAAATCTGATCTTTACACAAATGAAACAATCTCCATAAACGCCGCAATCAATATGTCGCAAAAATTGGCGGGCAAAGCATGATTCAGGTTTTCTCCTTTTTAAGCCCAAGGGGTCAAACTCAAATGATAGATCTTCTTTTCAAAACAAAACAAAAGCCATTTGGTACTAAATATTTACTGTCAATGCTTTGCCCCTCTCCCAAAGCTTCCAGAGACAGAGAGTACAGTCAAATGATATATTACTTTGTAGCAAACTAGTCGATAACCTGGCATTGCCCGGGTATTTATTTATAGGAGGAAAATGTCCGGATCAAACGTAATTTCTAATGCTGGATTTTCCCCCTTACCAGAGGGAGCCCCCTTGTGGAGTACTGTGAAGCCGTTACCATGGCAACTCCACTGCACTGCACAGTAGAAGCCATTTTATGGCAGTACACTAGAAGTCATTTTAAGGCACAACAGGCTGCATCTTAACAGAACACAAACCCAGATGGGTTTTAGGGGTGTCTTACCCCCACAGTATTTGTTTCCAGAGACTAAGTCATCTGTGTACCAAGTTTGGTTGAAATTGCTCGAGACATTCCAGAGTTATGCTGGAACATACACACACACAAACACAGCCGTTTTTATATAGAGAGAGGAAAGATAGAAGATAGGGATCCAAGCCAAGGCAGTTGGCTTTCCTGCTCTGCGTAGAAGTCTGATCCCCCTTTTCTATGGATTAGACTGCAGAAGAAGGCAACTCTGGCTAAGGAAGTAAATTCAGAAGTCACAAGGCTTATTTGTCTTACAATGGACTTGACTCATAATCCGCTTATTTTTTTTTCCACGGAAATAAAAAACCACCTTCTTTTCCATTTAATTTTATTCTTTTTGTTCTTGAGTTAAAGAAATTTGATTACTTAAGTCTGTTTTTATTGTAAGTATGCCACAACAGAAAAAAAACACACACACCGAACTTAAAAAACAAATATACACTGAAATATGGTATTACAGCAATGGTAAAAATTAAACCTGTGTTTTTTTTTTAAACTATGGATCCTATTTTTAGAACAATGTTATTTTTCCTCACCTGGCGTTTCTGATGAGTTGGACAGTGGAGCTGAGGCTTCTGCTAAGGCAGCCAGAGTTGCCAGAACTGAAGTTGAGGAATTGCCAAACTGGACAGCAGACATTCCACTCTCATCTATAAACACACAATCCATAAAAATCATGTCAGAAAGTCACATAATTCTACTCGCCCATTTCATTCGAAATCATTTTTTCCCCCTCAGAATGATATAAGCCTTGAACTCTCAATCAAACACACCCCATATTCAGTTCAGTAGCAAGCAGAGATTTATTCCTTTTCTGGAGGCAAAAGTAGACTGAAGTGAAATAAACGGAGTGGCACCAGCAGAATTCCACACAAATAGAGAGAGTGCTTTGACATCAAACTGTGGGCTCAAAGCCAAACTTTAGACAATGTTAAAATCATCCCATGCTGTTTGAGCTGATATGAACAATCCAAGAGATGACAACAGCAGCAAAAGAAGCAACGTATCTGATACGGTTTTAGCACAATCTAGGAGCACAGCAAGGAGCTTACCAGGCAACTGGACACAATCATATGACGTGTCTACCGCCTGATCAAGAATAACTGTGGCTTGTATGGAAATTGCTAAATAAGACTGCACACTGGAGTAGGAAGATCAATTTAAGAAAATGGGGATTCCCTATAAAAGATAACTGTGTGAATGTAGAGAAGAACAACCCATCTCACATATGGGAAGGTGCGTATGATGTGCTTCAGCATGTACAGAGGAAGACTTCACGCTGGTGAGAGAAAATGCTATTGATGTGGCCCGATGCTGGACAAGTGTCATTAAAATTTAATGTATTTTACATACTTTCTGTGCATGATATATTTCTATGAGCTATTTTACACCTATTTTTACTTGCTCAGTATTGAATGATGTGCGTCTGTAACTTGAAAGTGCTTCTGACGCGAAGAAAGAAAGCGCAACCTTATTCCCAATTTAATAGAGTGAGCAAGGAATTTGCAATCCTCAGTGACACTGAATATCTGCTGTACACAAGACCGGCTGCAGAGAATACTCCACCTGTTAGATTCACAACTCCGCCAGGCCCAATGATGAACTGTGGCGTTGCTGCATGAATCGTCACTGTATCGGGGCTTTCAGGATTCGTGTTGATTTGGTTCTGCATTGCGATCTGTGATCGAAAACAACACAACAACAACAGTGCTTTGTTTTTACACTTATTGTAGGGGCAGGGAAGGGGAATGAATTTTAAGATGAATATAGTACATAGCAGATGTTCATAAATTATACATTAAATCTCAGACAGAATAGCAGTCAACAGCTTAATATAACCTACAGCTCATGCGCAGTGTGTTGTTATTCGCTAATATATATTCAATATGGAAAAATATCTTGCAGACAAGTATTCAGAATAAATGCATCAGTTTCAAGAGGGAACAGAGTATGATAATAAAGAAACAAGGATTGAGGGCCAGGGAATCAATTGTATATATAACACCACAGCCTAGAGCAGAGGTCCCCAACCCATGGGGTTTGCGATTGGGCCATGGAAAAAGCCAACAAGTGTGCACCACGCATACTCACTTGTACGAGCAGTGGGTGAGCACATGCACACATGCTCACCCACACACATTTGCATGAATGGCAGGCTTGCAGGCCACTCACCCAAATGAAGCTGGACGGGCACTTGTTGGCTGCTTGCACGAACCATCACATTGCCCCCACCCTGCCGATCCGCAAAGCTGGAAACATTGGGGAACTCTGGGCCTAGAGATTAAGCTACAAGAGTCTGGAAAAGCCTAACAAATAGTAGGTTTTGAGTTACCTGTAGAATTTCTGCCAAGTCTTCAAATCCATTGTCTATGGCAATGTCTAGCGCAGTCTTGCAAAATTTACTTTGGGTATGGACATCTGCTCCGTACTTTATTAAGAGTTCCACTACTTCCTGATGATTGTGCTCCGTGGCCCAATGCAAAGCAGTCATTTTCAGCATGTCCTTTGCATTTACATCTGCACCATGCTACAAAACATATTCAGTTAAATTTCTTTCAAAATGGAAAGAAGCAGTCAAATTTTAGAGTAAGCATTACTTCAAGTTAATATACTGTAGATAATTAATGTAACTAATTAATCAATCCATTGTTGCCTAGAATTGTTGGGCAGACACATTGTCAAAACGGCTCATCTTAGAAAGTAAATGGCAGAAGATAAAATCTGGTGTGCGATGACTTGTGTGCCTCTCAGCATGGTTTCAGTCATTTTTTCCCTTCAAAAATAAATCTCTTCATCTAAACATAATGCTGATAAGACGTCATCTGCTATTATTAGTCTGATAACATAAAGGAAAGTCTATAATTTCCAGTGCAAGTAATTTTTAAAAAGAATTTTGGACTGCTGCTGTAGAATTTTCAGAGCGCAAAATACAAGGAAGGCCTTGAAGCAGGAATATTGGTGGGCAGTTTCGTGACGAATTATTTTGGTTAGAAATGGCAATTGTAAAACCATTAACTTGGGGAGATTTCTTAGATAATATTCTTTATCTTTTTCCCCCCTGCTATGGAAAAATTATTTGAACATACTGCCAAATTTTAATGAACGTATCATCGATCATAGTTTTTTAATGTAATAGTGTTTTAATAGGCCATACAGGATTTAAATCATATTGTTCCTATGGCCTGATTTTAGGCGGCCTACAAATGGTAACCACTTTGTACATGCACAAAATGGTGCTATTGATTCTCCTACATCCTTCATTTGTAGAGAAGGTCTGGAGCAAGTCCAGTAAATTTCAATGTGCATTGATTGGTTTTTTTTTTTAATCTTCCCATGTGCTTTTTTGGTGCCCGGAAATGTTCTGAAAAACTCCTCTAGATACTGCAGAAAAAAAGAGTCTTCAGTCTATTAGCAATTACAGTGGTACCTTGGTACTCAATTTCTTTGAAACTCATCAAATTTGATACTCAACATATTTTGACATAAAAATGTTGCCCTGGTATTCAATGCCCAAACTAGAACCTGTCGGTGTCAGCTGCCTTGTGATTCACTACATTATTCTTTATGGGAAAAATTGTTTGGTACTCATTGTGCCTTCCAGAACCAATTAACAATGAGTATCGGATACCAATGTATGTCCAACTCTGGTATAGGTAATAATAAATGGAGAGCTTTTTCTTTTTACCTTAAGCAAAACTTCTACAATGCTTGCATGGCCTTCTGAAGCTGCCATGTGAAGTGGTGTCCGATCCACTTTGGTCCTTGCATCTCGACTTACTCCTGCTCGTAGTAACACTTCTGTAGTTGAATAGTGGCCATACTGTGCTGCTAGATGAAGTGGAGATGTTCCCAGCTGCAGCGGGAGATGTAAAATAGGATATTGGCACATAATTACCCTCTTATTTAACAACACTAAAAATATCACATTCATTTTTGGGTACCATTATTTTTTTAAAAAAAAATTATGGAAATTCTGACGTATTGGGCTGTTTTTAATCTTATTATTTTCCTAACTTTTTGCTTTGAAGTAACTAATCTTTGCTCTCCATAATCCTATAATCCTTTCCTATAATCTTTCCTTTCATCCTAAATTAGAAAGGAACCGCTAACTCTTCTTTACAATAGTGTTTTGCCCAATCTCACAAATATCCAGTTCTAAAGGAAAGTTGCATTTTCTTTTAATTAAACACAGTATTGTTGTCATCAGGCAAGCAATACAATCATCATGATTTCAGAGTTAAAATCTCAGTGATGATAATGACCTGACATTTTAGCCCAGCAATTTTTTCGTGCTCATCAAAACCAGAAGGCAACATTTTGAAAAATTGTGATGAGCTGCTGCATCCTACATATTGTTCTTTTGGGGGTTTTTTTCCTATTGGATTTGATCCCCCCAAATAGGAAATCGAAGCAGAAAAAGTACCGATTGAGTACTTATGAGTAGTACTCAATCGGTACTTTTTAGTAGCACTCCCAAAAGGCTGGACACTGAAATCTCAGTTCTAAACCAAGGTTTGAGGTTTGGAAAGAATATGCCAGAAGTTCCTACTTAATGCTAAGCTTTTTCTTAGTAAATAAATAATGAGGGTAATTGGATAGTATGTTCCAGCAACTTTGTTCATGAACAGTAAATCTGTTTTCTTGTCACAGTCCATGACCAATATTTCCATACATGACCAATCTAAGAAAAAAACCCGATCAACTGAAAAGTGGAACGTCATCAATTTTTTAAGACCGAATAAATCTATTGGGCACCAACTTCATCTGGATGAACAATTAATGAAGGCAAGCAGTACTTATTTAACCCAAGATAATCTGGCTGCATTTGTATCTCCATGATTATGTTATTCAAAAAGATGAAAATTCCCTTGAATCACACATGCTTTCTTAGGAAAACATGCTTACGTCTGTGCAGTTTCCTTGGCAGCAATATGAAAAGCTCCAACAAAATGAACACAGCAAACACAAACCACCAAACATGTGATTTTGTTTTTGTTCTTTAATGGTGTTTTTACCCAATCTGTAGTAAAAGGTGCTCCATTGGCCATCAAAACGCGAACTTCATCATCTTGGCCAGCTCGAGCAGCTTCTAAAAGCTTCTTTCCCAAATCTACCAAGGACATCTAAAAAATATTTGACATTTAAAACAATTGTTAAATGTAGATAATTTATGAAAGAAGCAAATACTACCATCCTTCTAGAACATACCATAGCCAGAGTGTGCAGCAATCTTGCCCATAGAGGTCCTATAAAACAAATAACTTGGAAACATTTTCTCTAGTTTTGCTTGTTTTAAAACTTTTCATGCCGACTCCCTAATTTATATTGACCTACTGGGATGTGCAGCTCTTGCTAGGAGACAGATAAGTGGATAGTTTTGTGGTGCAACAAGACAACACTAGTGAAGACCAGCACCTTAATCATTGTACCTACAGCGTCTTCACTATTGGAACTCCTTTGCCCTAAAGGAGAATGATTGCTGACTGTTTTTGTTCACTGTTTTAGGCTTCTAGCCTCATAGTCAACCATTACACCAAACTGGCTCTCTATTTAATTATTTAAATCTCTTAATTTTTAGAAATGTTATCTCTGTGACATTTAAGATATTTATGCATGTAATCCTTCATTGTATGTGATTATAAAATAGATTGAATCCATTTGAATAGAAATTGCATTTTGTAGAACTTTCTTTCTGTTCTTGTCGCCTCTTTGCCCAGCAAAGCCAGGACAAAATTTCTGCATGACGAATGGAATGTTGAGTTGCCATCTACTCAACGAGAAATTGACTTTCTGAGAGCAAAATCACTTAAACTGTTCCATGTGTGCACTTCCAGCAACAAGTACTATTTACAAGAACACATGGAGAAAATGCAAAACTAGCTTGTTAGGATTCCAATGTAAATGTATTTAGGACTTAAGCCGCACTAAACTTAGGCTTCAGCTACATAAGTGCTGTGAAAATTTGCATTCCTAAGTCTAAAATACTATAGTGAACACAGAAAAGTGCCACACTTCAATATCAAAACATTACTAAATTCTGCTAAACACCTACAGATCACTGGCAATACTCAAATCTCATTTTTTCCCCACAGATCCAAACTCTCAAAGCTTTTATCAAGCTACAGTGAAGCTCTGAATGAAAATTTTAGTGGCCTAAGCATTTAGAAATTCCAATTGTTTCTGCTCAGATTCAGAGCTCTAGAATGTTCTTGAATACTGTAATTGTTTTTGTTAATACACATATACCTCTACCTTCAGAGGCCTTTTGCTCTAGTTCAAATCCAGCAACCACTGTGCTTCATTTTGCAAATTCATAGCTAGATAATAGCATATCTGGAAAGGAGCAACATGTAATAATGGGGAATACTGTCATTCCTTTGATTTGATTGCTTATTAGTAACCTTTGTGTGTTCAATCACACTTGCCCAATAAACTATTCTATTCTATTCCATTTCATCCCATCCCACCCTACCCTATCCATATTGCCCTTGACAGCTTTCAAGAATCCAAAATATTTTTATTTGCGCTGGTTCGTAATACGTCAAGTACCAGTTGTAAAATCTTGGGGATACCGGCATGCTTATTTACGTGAAGAAATTCCCAAATGTTTATTAGGGCCATTTGAATATTCATCTCTCTTCCTCCAAAGGAATGCCAAATTCCAAAGAACAAACAGAAAATAAAATATTTAATATGCATCAAAATCCTCTTTGGCCCCAGTTCCTCTTCCTAAAATGATTAATAGCTAATTTTCTCATTTATTAAAATTAGGTTTTCTTGAAGGCTATAAAAAGTAACGGGAGAAGGCATTTAGTGGAGTTACTTTGCCAAATTGTTACAGCAATGCAGTATTGACACCATAGCAACCAATTGTAAAGATTTTTTTCTGGTGATAGTTGCTTAATTTAGAATGTATTTATATATCTTTTGTTTATTTATTAACTTGTTTTATTTTGTAGCCCTTTCTGGTGTTTGAGAGAATCTTAGAAGAATATGAACAGAAATGGGAACTACAACTAATATTCGCCACTAGTTGGCGGTTATTGTACATGGCAGATGTTAAACAAGGATCATACCTGTATCTCATTATCTCAATTCTGGAATTCATGAAACCATTTATTCTTGACACTGTACTTGAAACATGTCAGAAATCAGTATAGAACAGGTGCGCTGTTTATTGTTTTGTGTCTCAGCAGTGCATCTTAAATTTAAGTTAGTAACTTTTAAAAATGAGCCACCAATGAACTACTTACTATCCAAATCTTTAAAATGTGCAAGTCTACTTTTCTACTCAGGAACCATAAAGGAAGACTTTGGGTTTTTTTTGTTAAATCCAAATTGGCTGCTTCTTCCAAATCAAGGCTCATAATCAAGCATTATTTGAAAGTAATTTCATAAGTGGCTGTAGATCTAACATTAATTCACTAGTGTTCATGAATTATGGCTTGCTCAGATCTTCATGGTTTTGAAAGAGTTACCTGGGAATGAAGCCAATATTGACTATGGATTTGTCAACGTAATTTTTAAACTTAATTGCTAAACAATTTTGTAATATTAGTTTTACTGAAACATCAACTGATGTTATATTTTTTGACATGCTGGAGAAAGTGGGGAGCAATGCAATTCCAAGGCCCTCCTAATGCAGGTATGTGTAAAATGGTGGTACAGGTGTATTACTGCATCTTCAATATTTGAATAGATATCCTAGGATTTCTTCCTCTTAAACTACTTCATATTTGCAATGAGTTTTCCCATTCCATATTATATTGTTTTAAATACAACTTTATATAACACCCTCAGCTTTTTGCCTGGTGGCACTCAAATTAAAGTGTTAAATGCGGTAAGTTTTTCATGTGGAAGGATTATGTACCACATTATATTTCAAATGTCTACCTTGTTTGGGTCTTGGAGTTCTAATAAAATGCAAAACCCTCCACTGATGTCTGCACGACCCCATGGCATACTGTGTATTCTGGCAGACTTCACAAACGAAGCCAATTGACATCAGAGATGAATTGGCTCAACTCCCGTTTCAGGGGGGAAAATGCTGCAATTCTGCAGAATTTCCTCTGGAGCTGCAGAGCAGGAAGTTTTCCTTTGGTTGGACTCATCCCCTCTCCTGTCTCCTATGGTTACCCTGCACCTTTTGAAACGAAAGGTTGCCTGGCTGTCCTTTCCTGTTTGCTGGCTAGGATAAGGAGTGGTTTTGAATAACAGCCCATTAGTAAATGCAGGGGGGAAAAGAAGAAAAAGGAAAGGGTAGGGCGCCAGTTAAGGACCATCTCAAAAACGTTTATGACCAACTGGAGGAAGTATTGGCCAGGTCAGGGAAGGGAAATCAACCAGACTAGCCAACCATAACCCAGTGGCATACTGCGCTCCCAAGTGGAAAGATGTGGGAGAAGGGCATTTTAGTAAATCAATACACACACTAAATGGATGGACAAGAATATATCATCACAAAATTGGTTACTTATGGGAAAAAATCTCATCAGAGCATTTTCAAATTTTACTCTTAAGCACTCTTAGTAATATATTTTCACAGTAGTGTTATCAATCCAGAGCTGTTTGCTTGTTTACTTGTTAATGTTTGAATATGTTTGTCCAATATGTCTGCATTCATATTAAGGAGCCAATTTTACTGATTTCAATTGGGTTTACTTTGAATAAATGTGGACTAAATTTCAGTGGTTTAACAGCTTCTTGAAAGTGAATACATGAGATCAACTTTGAGTGAATCATGAATTAAGGGGGAAAGTCTGAAGAAAGGTAATTGTATATATGTAGCTTCTTAGAAACAATTCAAAAAGCCAATCTCTATACATCAAAATTAAAATGTCTCTTACATTCAATTTGCTGACGGCTGAAAAACTAGTCTCAATTTTTTATCAGAGGAATAGCTTTATTGAAAACAATGAGGCTACAGGAAATGTCTAAGCAAGGAACTCATCAAAGGTCTCAGCTGTATACACAAGCCAATTTGATGCAATGATAATAAACTTAAATGGGACTTGCACAACCCTGAGTATCACATACCGTACAAATTTAGGAACTCCAGAAATGAGGGTCTCTATGCTGAATATGTAAAATAAATGGAACTGGCACTCTAATTCAAAAGCACACCATGGGGTGCGTTTACCATTAAGTATGGGTTCCAAAAATAGATAGATCAGGCACTTTAACTTCTAAATTATTTTCCTGGGGCTCCGAGCAGATCTAAAACAAATCTAAAGTTAAGTACAATAAAAGGCAAATGTGCTTAGCTGTGCAACATGATCCATAAACCAAGAAGCCAGGTTTCGATTCAACAGGCAAATAAAATCCCCTTTTAGGAAGGAAAGAGAACAGATCTCTTAATTACAGGGAGAAGAAGAGATCCTGGATAAGGAAACTCTGAGTTAGAGGCGGGTGACAAGAGGGGAAGATAGGAAGGACTGTATTTATAGAGCAGCCAAAACAGGTATCTGGTGGGAATCTGTTCCTTGGGCTTCCTGGAATGGGAGGATTTCAAAGACAGCCCAAGAGGCCAGAGGTTCTTGCAGCTCGTACTAATAACCAAGTTTGAAAGCAGCCAGCATTCCTCCCTCCCTAAGAGGGAAGAGGCAAGCAGAGGCCATCAAGACGTTGCTCAACCCCCATCATAGGAGACCCAATCCTGGGCTTGTTCCTGGCAAAGCAGCCCCATTCCACACAAACCCCCTTCCTCCCAGTTTTTTCCTCCGAATGTCATCCCCCTGCCATCACTCTGCTTAACAACTAATTCCCACAACACTGACAAATAATTTATTAAGACTGTCTTACTATTATTCTTCTCTTCCTTCCTACTATCTATCTCTTCCAACTTATGACTATAACCATGTTGTTTGTATCTTTCAATTTATATTGTTTTTAATTGTTTCCTAATACCATTTGATAGTCACAGTCAAGATTACTAATAAGCTAAGTGCTGTATCTTTTATTTATGAATGTATTTTATTCTCCTTATGTACACTGAGAGCATCTGCACTAAAGACAAATTTCTTGTGTGTCCAATCACACTTGGCCAATAAAGAATTCAATTCTATGCTATGCTATGCTATTCTTCCATGCTAGGCTATGCTATGCTATGCCTATTTCTATTTCTATTACCAAGTTTGGAAACAGCCAGCATTCCTCTCTCCCTCCCTAAGAGGGAAGAAAGAGGCAAGCAGAGGCCATCAAGTCGTTGCTCAACCCCCATCCACAGGAGACCCAATCCCGGGCTTGTTCTTGGCAAAGGCAGCAGCAGCCCCATCCCACCCAAACTCCCTTCCTCGTACCCGCCCCCATCGCTTAAACCCACCCCCCACGATTTAAAACTTTGGAAGAGACGATCCACTCCCTCCCTGCCACCCAAGAGGGGGAAGGGGGGGGGAGAAAAGGGGCGCCCGGGAGCGCAGGGTTGGCGGGCGGCGCGTGATGTAGGAGGGGGAGGGGGGAAAGAGACACGGGCCCGACACGCGTCGGAGGGAGGGCACGTGTGAACGCCTGTGTGTGGGGGTGGAGGGGGAAACCAGGACGGGGGTCGCCAGCCCCTCCCCCCTCCTCCTCGACACCCCTCCCCCCCCTCAGCTCCTTCCCGCCCGGAGAAGCGGCCTGCCCGGCCTGGTGCCCCCTCCTCCCCCACCCCCACTCCCGCCTGTGCTTCTCCAAGCGGCGGCCCCCGAGCGCCCGATCCCCGGAAGGCCTCTCCCGTCCCCGCTTTTTCCCCCCCGACAGGAAATCCTGGCTGGGAAGGAGCGGAGGGAGCCGCGGTAAGCGCCGGGTTCCGGGGGAAGTGGAATTATTTTTTACCAGCGAAGAAGCGACCAACTTCCACATCCGGTAACACGGGCCCCCTCTAGACAAAAAAGGCGCAGACTGACCTGGAAAAGCTTGGCCGGCCCGGCCATCGGAGGTGAGGCTGAGGGGGGTGGGGGCGCGTGTGGAGGAAAAGGGAGAAGGGAAGAGGGAAGGGGCCTCCCCTTACCGTGTCGCCCGCGCCCGGCCGCCGCCCGACCGAACGACGAGCAGGGCCGCCCGGAGCCCGCCGCCGCTTCTCATAGGGCGCCCGAAAAGCCCCGCGAAAAAGTCCCCCGCTCGCGCGCGGCGGAGGGACACGGGCGGCCGCGCTCGCGAGCGCTGAGGCGAGGAAGGAAGGGAGGAGGAGGAGGAGGAGAGGCCCGCAGGGGAAGAGCGCCAGTCAGGGGAGGAGGAGCAGCAGCGGCAGCAACGAGCCGCCGCTCCGCCGCGGTCCTCTCGGGGCGCTGCTCCCCTCATGGGGACGCGGGGGGTTTATCGCATCGTAGTCAGCCCCCTTTCCCTCAACGGGCGCTGATAGGGGGGGAAAAAACGGGGTTGTGTGTGGGGAGGGGGGGGAAGGAAGAAGACTCGGCGGAGGGATACGGCTACCTGAGAGTCCGACTGCGCAGGCGCGGGGCGCGGGAGAAAGGGAAGAGCCGAGGCGAAAGAGGGAGACGCCATGTTCTGCCGACGCTTTTTTTTCTCCCCCCCCCTTCCCTTTTCCCGCTCGAAAGGTGGAGGGGAACCGCCGGCGCGCCTGCGCGTTGCGGGGCGCGCGAGAGTCTGAAGTTGTTCTGTGAGGCGCTGCTGCTTCCTCACTTGGGAGCGCAAAGAAGTGTGACGCACATAAACACACATACCACATACCACACACACCTCTCCACCAGTCCAGTGGGGAGAATGAAGGGGTGAAATGCAGGATTTAAATCTTGCAACGGCCTTTCAAACTCCCGAACACACACACACACCGAATTAGCCTTGCCTTTGACATTTCTTTTATTTTTTTATTTCCAGACTGCCCCCCAAAAAAACCCAAAGCCTGACTTAAATTATCCTTAATTAATTAATCCTTAAATTGCAGGAACTTTTTTTTACTTTCCGTGGTATCTCCATTATTTTGGGCTGGTGCTTCCAAAGGAGCGTAATGCATCTTGATTGTACAAAAAAAAATCAGCAATTGGAGCTAGGAAAGTGAATATACAGGTAGTCTTCAACTTATGACCAGATTTGTATTAAGCCATGAGCAGAGAAATAATGAATATGGCTGTAAATTGTAATTGCGCAAGGCATTTGTACCCAGATGACATACTGTTTAATGCAAGGGTGCCCAAACTTGGGAACTTTAAGACTTGTGGACTTCAATTCCCAGAATTCCCCTGGTTGGGGAATTCTGGGAGTTGAAGTCCATAAGTCTTAAAGTTCCCAAGTTTGGACACCCCTGGTTTAATGGAAGATGGATTGTTTGTATTAAAATAATAATAAAAAAATAAAAAACCTTATGACCAGAACTGAGCCCAAAATTAATGTTGCTGAGTTGAGAAATTGGTTAAGCGAGTTTCACCCCATTTTACGATTTTTCTTGCCAGGATTATTGAAGTGAACCGCTGCAGTGGTTAAATTATTAGTAACACAGTTCTTAAGTGAATCTAGCTGCCCCCATTGACTTTGCTTGTCAGACGATTACAAAGGGGGATCACGTCACCCCCGGGATCTTGCAACCTTCATAAATGTGTCTCAGTTGTCAAGCATCTGAATGTAAATCACATGACCATGGGGATGGTCTTAAGTGTGAAAAATAGTCATCAGTCACTTTTTCAGTGCTGTTGTAATTTTGGAGGGTCACTAAGCGAACTGTCGTAAGCTGAGGACTGCCTATACAGAGGTGTCCAGTCTTCTGGAGCTCTGCTTTATGTCCCTAACAAGGTCCCTGATATTATGGTCCATTGCGTAGCTGGCCCGATGTTTAGACTAGATTTGATTTTTTTTTTTGTCCACATATCGACTCTCCAAATAATCCAGATGTGTATTATTAAACATTGCGCGATGTAAACTATTCCAAGTAAAGCTGCCTTTTGCAATTGGTTGCATATTTATTTGCCATTTTTTTTGTCCACATATCTAGTCTTTCCCAAGAACCCAGATGTGTTTTGTTTTTAATATTAAACATTGCAGGATGTAAAATATTCCAAGTAAAGCTGCCTTTTGCAATTGGCCAATGGTGATTTTGTCAATGCAGTTGGTATTCAAGTGGTTTTGAAATTGCAACCAAGGCTCCTATTACTCTTGGTACTGCCTTCTTTTGCAGGCCTTTATATTTACTGATCTTTGATTTTCTCCAGTTCTTCTGTTTCGGCTATATTGCAATGTCCACTGTCCAGAGATTTTGGCAGATATTTATCTGCTTGAACTACAAAGCCTCAGCAGTTTAGCTTCCATTTTCTAGTCACCAGGAGCCAATGCTGACTTGAAAGCACAAAATTATTACCACTATTATAACTATATCATAATGTGCATTGTTATATATAAGCTAGGAAATTGTTCCATATTTATCAGATGCTATGCTAACTAGTCTTTGATTTTTGTTTCAGGCAACTTACTACTTGAGACAAATCTGAAACATTTTGAAGATGAAAAGGTGTTCATCTCTTTACACAAGAGGATCTTGTATTTACCAATAGATCATTTTGGATAAATTCCAAAGGCCATCCAATTAGACAACAGAACAATGACTAATTTACCATGAAGATCCTCAAGTAAGAAAACATATCCCATTACTTGATGTAGGAAAACAACCTAGAGTTGACATAATGGATTATATACAGACTCTCTAGGATTTGCAATGTAACCTGAACTTCATTTAAGTCCTATCAGTAGATAAAGATATTCTGGTTAAACAACATATGAAACAGTATACTGTGTTGTGTCTTTATTAAACACAATATTCAGTCTTTATTGGCAGAGGTATGTGAAGCATGAATAAGTTAAATTACATGTTCTAATCATGCTTCCTCACAACTGATAGTTTTATACTGTATTGCGTGAATTGTTTGGTTCAAGTCATGCCATATTTGGGGTGGGTTAAAATCAAGTAATACCATAACCATTCAAAAATTGGTATTTCTTTTTCTGGTTTCAGCTATCTATTGTAAATTTAGGAATTTTGTGCTACATGACCCATGTTCATTTTAATATTCATTGTCCAGACAGATATTCTAAAATTCAGT
This sequence comes from Thamnophis elegans, assembly GCF_009769535.1. Classification (NCBI taxonomy): domain Eukaryota; kingdom Metazoa; phylum Chordata; class Lepidosauria; order Squamata; family Natricidae; genus Thamnophis; species Thamnophis elegans. The sequence continues at coordinate 10,850,834 of NC_045556.1, read as the reverse complement.
ACAAATTCCTAATATGTTCCAGAATCTATTGTGAATATAGCACAGTATATTGTTTTGTGTGTTATTTGTGTAACCAAAATATTTTTGATAACAGAGATAAAAGAAGGGAGAAATGAAATTTATGAATTTTCAGTGATGAGAAAATCTGAAACGCAAGCAAAAGCTGTACAGATGAGAATTACTAAAACTATATACTAATGTGTTAAAAAAAGAATTCAATTTCCATTTGGGACATTGTTGCGTCCCATTAGTGGCTATACAATAAATTTGCAAGTTTTAACAAAAAAAGGGTGAGATAAATAATAAAAACTTTCAAGAAGACATTTTTATAGGAAGTTTGAAATTATTAAATCTGATTTCTGAAAAGTTGATTGTTAGGCTGATGCATTTGGATGGAACATAGTGTGTGTAAATGTTGCAATATGAAAAAATAATTTGGACTCAAAACAGTTAGATTAGCAAGCTGAAAGTCAGACTTCTGGGACTGATTTGCAGCTACTGTTATTTTGAGCTCCTAGGGAAAAGATGAAATGTAAGTGCTACCAGTAATTGTAATAAATATGATGTACAGTGTATACCACTGCAGAATAACCTTGAATAATAAGCCTTTCCAGCCTTAGAATCTACTATCCGTTGTTTTATTTTCTGTCTTTAATAAAACCATATTCTCAAATGTTTACAGATCTGAATGAAACTGATTTTTAAATCACTTGCCTTCTCTAATTATTACATTCCACTTATTTATTTCTATAGAATACACTCAAGACATTTATTTTTTTCCTAATTTGTGATAAGTGTGTAAAATCTAGTTTTGCCCCCTTGTTCTGTATTGCGCAGCAGGGGGTCAATTATATTAGTAGCATTGAATAGATTCACATAGCAAAAATACAATGGGCTGGTTTATGATTTAATATATTGCCTTAATCCAGGCATTTAGATTCATTTAGAAAAACTAATTCAATAAGTCATGGATAGCATGTATAAATATAGTAATATTTTATTGCGGATTTTATGTCAATTGAGTATAATTGCTTATAGCAAGCAAGATTAGTTACATTCTGTAGTAAAGAATTACAGAATTCTTGGAAGGAGTACTATATCTCACAAACTGTAGAATAAATGTGAAAATTAGGGGATATTAATTTCTTACGTTAAAATACTATTAACAAAGTCTCGACCACTGATTTACTAATATTTAAAGTAATCATAAAGGCCTTCTCTCTTCCAGAACCCAATTTCTAATACTGCCCTATTGTGTTTATCGGGAGTTAGATTTACAGTTTTTACTTGCATGGCCTTGTATTGAAGAAACAAAAAAAATGACAAGGGTATCCAGTCTTCCATTGTACCGCTCTTCATATGATAAGCAAAATAGACGAACATCCAGTTTAAATTCCATTACACTCCCTAAGTGATCTAGTCTTCTAAGTGTCCTCATTGATTTTGCAATTGAAGGCTATTGTGTATGTGTACAATCAATTTGACATTCCAAAGAGTCTCCTTTGATATGTATAATGACCAGCATATTCATATTTGGCACTTTTGAGACCGCTCATTTCATTATTTACCTGTTATTTTTAAACTGCCCTTCCAAGGTAATTCATAATGCATTAAAGCACAAAGCACCTCCATATAGGTGCTGTAATTACGTAAATGACTACAATTGTGAAGTACCAGATCCATCTAGTGTTCCAAGTCATATTAGCCTCTCATACAAGCACATGCAGATGTTCTGATCCAGTGTGGGAAACTATTTTGGCCAACAGGTAAAACTGCGGTTTCAAACACAGAATTGATTACCCCTCCCTTACCCATTGGAGGGTGCAGAAAAGTCTAAGAGCCACACCTTTATTACATTCTCTAGCACAGCAGTCACCAACTGATGGTCCGTGGTCCCGCAAAAAAGTTATTTGCATTTTTTATATGGCACTAAATTGAGTCCTCAAACTACGCCCCCTGGACCGGATACATGCAATGAACGCTTGTGTTGCTGCAGAGAGTCTCCCACTTCGGGGTCTTTTTGTGTGGGTCAGAGGGAGCAGAAATTCCGACTTGGGGGTCTGCTTCAGCCTCCTGGTGAGGGGCTTTAGGTGAAGGCTGGTTCCAGTGGGACTGCATCATGGCCTGGAACTGGTTGACCATCTCAGCCCGCTGAGCCTCCACCGGTACCTGGCCTTGCATTCCCACAGGTCTTCCTTCTGCTCATAGTCCTCAGTGAGATGCTTCCGCTGAGCCTCCATCTCAGTCAGATCCAATTTGAAACATTGGCTCCATCCAATTTGAATGGAGCCAGCGGTTTTGCCAACTCTTTCTCATGGTGGCTGTTTAGCTCTAACAACTGCTTTCTGTCGGGGCCCTAAGGAGTCTGGGTGATAGGGGAGGATGGAGGGAAGGAGCGAGTAGAGGCCGGCGAGGCGCCGCTCGATGTGAGCGACATCAATTTGGCCACACCCACCCAGTCACATGACCACCTAGCCACGCCCACCCAACCGGACATTAGGCAGATCATATTAGTGGTCCGCGGGATTTAAAATTATAAATTTAGTGGTCCTTGAGGTCCGAAAGGTTGGGGACCCCTGCTCTAGCAAACCCCCAGGTGGAGAGAAGCAGAATGGCTTAAGTTGCAGCACCCAAAAAACTTTTGGTAAAAAATAACACCGAACTAATAAAAGTGAGCTGCACAAAACAGAAAATTAGAACATGCAATAAAGTGCAAAGCATTATTCTTTTGGAATAAATCATTCGAAAGCTGGTTTACACCCAGTTGGGCTATACATATTTGCTGACAGGAATGTCGTAGTCTAGAGATCTCATTGCCTCCTATTACATAATGATGCAAGTTCCAACTTTGGCATAAAACAAAGACACTTAAGTCTCCACTTAACTGATTCCGTATCTAATAGGATAATTGTCCATCATTCTCAATCATCCAGGTCATGGTTGTCCATAGGTGCTTTTTTTTTTTCTTTTTCAAAAGGCAACTGGATGTTCTCATTTTCTTTTTTTTGCTAAGGAGTAGGCTGACTGCAAGGAATATAAATCTTTCCATTCCCCACCCATTAGTTTGAAAGCACGTAAAAAATGCAAGTAGAAAAATAGGGAACACCTTTGGTGGGAAGGTAACAGCATTCTGTACACCTTCACCATTGAGTCATGCCGGCCACATGACCACGGAGACATCTTCGGACAGCGCTGACTCTTCGGCTTTGAAACAGAGATGAGCACCGCCCCCTAGAGTCGGGAAGGACTAGCACAGATGTGTCAAGGGAACCTTTATTCTAAGAAGTTTCTTGGTTGAAAAGGGAAACATTTTCAAAGTAAAACAAGTAAACAAAACAGCCCAATTGCCTTTTGGTGGGGCGGGAGAAGCACCGTTGGGATAGTTGGGATGACTTGGTGGTCCTTCCTTCTTACCTTCCACCAAAAGTAGTTCTGAGGCCCCTCCGGCCTGCCTTGAATTTCTAAAACCAAGTAGGAACCAAAACACCCAAGATTGCTAGTCGCCATCCAAAAAAAACCCGCCTGGCACCCAACCTCAGCAACTACACCCCAAGCCAACATTTGGAGGCGAGGGCAGGAAAAGCAGGACACTCCAAGCAAGCGGCTGCAAAAACCCAACCCAGAAGGCGGCGATGCCAAACAAGAGGCCTGGGGGGGGGGGGTCTCCCAGGAGTAAGGGGGTGGGGGTCTCCAAGGGGCGGCTGACACTCCGTACCCGAAAGAGGCCGCCGCCTCTCCACCGCCTAACCTCTCCGGATGCGTCTTGGCGCACCAGCCAAACAGGGCGCCCTTCTCCCTTGAAAACAACCCAGAGGAGGGCGGCGTTGGGGCGGGAAGGAAGCGCCCGGCAGGCATCCTCTTGCCCGGCCCGGCCCCTTTCCGCGGAAGGCCGGCCCGAACGGCGCAGGGGAGGCGATTATCCCCGCCCCGGGCCGCCTCTCTCCGCCTCGGCTCAGTTCCGCCTGCCCGGCTATGGCTGCCTAGCGCGTCGGCTGCTCGGCGCTGGGACATGGGCCAGGCCCGGCTGGGAAGAAGGAGGAGGAGGTGGCGACGACGGCTGCGAAGCGGTGAGCGGCGAGGGTCGGCCATCGGCGGCTTCGGGGCTCAGCGCAGGGCCCGGCTTGGGGGGCGGGCGCCGAAGGGTCTCCGGGGCCGGAGTGGCGGCTGAGGCCGAAAGGAGCGGCGGCGGATCTGTCCTCCTTCTCCTCCGCCCCCACGGGTGACCTTGATGAGTCATGGGTGGCGCATTCACACGTTACGGAACTAGGAGTTTTGGGGAGTGTGGGGGGAGTCACCCTCCGGCCTTGACAACCCTAAGTTTGAAGCTCCCGCCGGGCAGTTATCCCCCCCCCCCCGGTCTGTAGTGGAAGGAGGGTCTCTGCCGCTTTACGCGTGTATAGACTAGCCAGGGGCTGGGTTCACACGATGGGTTGGACCCGGGGGAAGATCGAAGGGCTGTGCGCGCAGGGAGACTCGTCTCGTCTCGTCATCCTTTTTCAGGACTTTTGGGGGTGGTGTGTGAATGCCGTCCACGTGGCTAGATCGCCCTGGGTCGAGTTGGATCGTAGTTTGCGCAGAACCCACTGAACCCAAAAGTGGCTGGTTTTATTTTTGTTTAGCTTTGAACAACAACAACAACAACCGAAGCTACTCTGTAAACAATGAGCAATTTGTCCAAGAATTGTCCCAAAGTCTGGCTGTTAAAACATTAATATTTATGCTTTATTTATTAATGCATGATGGTACATTTATATTTATTAATCTTTGATGGCCATGGTGGGTGGGGGAGACTTGTGGCTCTGCCACTTCATCGTGGCTTGTAGGTGGCTGAGCCTGCTTGGAAATTATAGTTTAGCAACCTCTGGCTGGGCTTGCAGGTCATGTGCAACATATCTGTATACTGACTGAGAGGCAGGGGCAATTATGACTTCCCGTGGTGTGTATTTGTTGTGCACATTCTTCCTTTGTGACTTCCTTTGTGCAGGGGAATGGTGGAGTCTTGTGGAAGTGGCTGGGAGAAAAGCAGAAAAGATGCTTGCTCACGCATTTAAATTATGCACTTCTTAACAGTTTCGTGAGGCTGTTTTGTAAGCAAGTTGTGCCTGAATTTTAGATGTGTGTAACCAGACACCAGTCTCTTGGGACTCTCTCCTTTCTATACAAATAGGAATATGTGAGGTTGCGTTTTTATTTCAGAGAAGATCCGTAGTGGGCAAAGTTATGGTGAAATCCTGAATTAAAATAATCAGGGGAAACGCTGTGTCAGTTAACTGAATACACTCATTTTCTGGGTTCTCACTGGACGCTAAGTCATATTCTAACCCACTAGGCTGAGGTTGTATAGGCTACAGGGTCGGCAACCTTAAACACTCAAAAAGCCACAAAGCTCCTAACCGGAAGCCCCCCGTTCAATTCTGGAGCCAACTGGAAGTCCAATTTCCCCACCATAGAGCCTTCTCCTAGCATGGCATCCTTTTTCCTCTACATGTCCTAAGCGGAACATGTAACCAATTACCACTAACCAATTGTGGAGCCGACCGGTGACAGGGAGCCACAGCAGAGGGATGAAAGAGCCACATGCGGCTCCAGAGCCACGGGTTGCCAACCCCTGGTATAAGCAAAGGCGATGGTGAGTTCTAGTCCCACTTTCGACATGAAAGCCTAAAAGTCTTTCAAAGCTATGAAAGACTTAGGGCCAAGTCACTCTCTCCCAGCCCAACCCACCTCATAGGGTTGTTGTTATGGAGGAAATAGAGAGGGGGAGGAATAGGTACTTATTTATAAGAAATAATAAAGGTGGGATATAATAAACAATTATACACACATAGTTGCATTCCCTTTAGGTTGACTAGTTTAAGCATTTGCGAATGCAGTCAACCTGTATTCATTACAATGGGTAGACATCTATAACAGATAAATGCAAGCGATAAGCTGGTATTTCCCAATTTATCCCTTTTTTTGGCAATGCTTTGGAGCAAATGTAGTTTTGGAGTACCTAAGGGTAAAGCCTAAAACATATGTGCTAGTCGTTCCCGACTCTAGGGGGCGGTGCTCATCTCCGTTTCAAAGCCAAAGAGCCAGCGCTGTCCGAAGTCGTCTTCATGGTCATGTGGCTGGCAGGACTCAACGCTGAAGACGCACGGAACTCTGTTACCTTCCCACCAAAGTTGGTCCCTATTTTTCTACTTGCATTTTTACATGGTTTCGAACTGGTAGGTTGGCAGAAGCTGGGACAAGTAACGGGAGCTCACTCTGTTACGTAGCACTAGGGATTCGAACCGCCGAACTGCGAACCTTTCTGATCAACAAGCTCAGCATCTTAGCCACTGAGCCACCACATCCCTTCTTAAGGTACCTGGAAGGGGCCAAATAGGACAGGCTGTGGAAAATAGCAATGATGTTACACTCCTGCTTAGTATTTTAAGCCCCATTTCTCTACCTATACAGGTAGTTGTCAACTTGCAATGACAGTTGGCGCCAGAATTTCTGTTGCTAATAAGCAAGGCAGTCCCTAACCTGATTTTCCTCCCCATAGTTTTTAAGTGAAGCCAGTGGTTATCTGGCCTCAGGTAGCTGCAGCTATTGTAAATACATGCTGGTTGCCAAATTTTGTGATGTGACCACGGGAATGCTGTGATGGCCATAAGTGGAAGGACTAGTCGGAAGACATTTTTTTTCCATTATCGTCATAACTGCGAACAGTCACTAAAGTAATGGTTGCAAGTCAAGATTTAGTGGCACTCCTTCCCAATATAGCATAGTCAATGACAAGGTATTTTGACAATCACATGTAATTAATTGTCTGCTAAATGAAAAATCTATCACTTGTGAAGGTCTATAAAGTAGAGAGGCCATAGAAATGAATATGTGTGTTTAAAATAGGTGAAGAGTTTTGGGGCAGTTTCAGGCCAATGTTTTATGATTATATGCAGTACATATATTTTAGACTCTTTGCATTACAGAGATTTTAAAAGCTATTAACAAATACAGTAAATAAGCTTTACATTAAAGTAGCTACCTGTATATCTAAGGTGAAGAAGTCAATACTATATTATGCCAACAGCCATCACAAAATCTTTATTGATTTGGGATGCAGCTATATTTTTGTCTTTTTTTTAAAAAAAAATGTTGTATCCAGAGTACATTTGATTTATCCTGAATAGTGTGTGAAAAAGTCCCATTTAAAAAACAAACAAACAAACCATTTTTACCCCCCATGATAACAATGGTTTATTCATAAGACTCTTTGAGAAAAATATCCTTTTGGAAAGAAAAATAAGATTATTCTAACCCAGAAGCTGTGACTGCTGTTTTAATGCATTGGGAGAAAAGCTTCTATAAACTGAAATTAGTCTGGGCAAGCAATATATAATAAGTTATTTCTTTTCTTTGAAATTATCAGCTGTCTGTTCAGGGTTTTTTTTTTCCATAACTTTTATCTCGAGTAACCACTTAAGGTTATTTGCACCTCTGAAGTCTGTAACAAGAATGTTTGTGCAGGCGTAAGTGCTAGGAAAAAAAATAAGTAACAGGAGCAAAGGGAGAAACAGAAAGGAAATATTAACTATTCCTCTGCTGATTAAAAGTATCAATGTACTGTACAGATATTCCTCAGCTTAGGACACAATTGAGGCCAAAATGTACGTTGTTCAGTGAAAAATTGGTTAAGCAAGTTTTGCCCCGTTTTACGACTAACCAACTGCAGCAATTCACTTAACAACAGTGGCAAGAAAGGCCGTGAAATGGGGGCGAAACTCACTCAACAAATATTTCACTTAGCAACAGAAATTTTGGGCTCAGTTCTCGTAGTACGTTCAAGATTACCTGTAGTTAACACAGAACGACAGCTTTCGATCTTAATGCTCACCTGATGCATAGAGTACTGCAGTAATGTTAGTAAAAAGATAAAAATAAGCGTTACGTAACACGGTAAACCTTGAAGATACATTTAGCAAAGGCTTAAGGTTTCTAGGATACAAAGTCCTTCCATTCGTAATCCATGTTATGAGCTGGAAAACTCCAAAGAAATGTCTTGTCTCTCAACAACTGAAACAAGCAATGTGAGTTTCTGCGTCTGTGTGCAGAGGATATAATACGTCTCAGAGAGTTGTAGAAAAAAAATCACGGATTGGAAATAGAGCCTTTTCAACCTAAAATGCTCATTATTGTAACCTATAGATTATGCGGTGGCTCAGTGGCTAAGACGCTGAGCTCGTCAATCAGAAAGGTCGGGAGTTTGGGGGTTCGAATCCCTAGCGCTGCGTAACGGAGTGAGCTCCCGTGACTTGTCCCAGCTTCTGCCAACCTAGCAGTTCGAAAGCACATAAAAATGCAAGTAGAAAAAATAGGAACCCCCTTTGGTGGGAAGGTAACAGCATTACGTGCGCCTTTGGCTTTGAGTCATGCCAGCCACATGACCACGGAGACGTCTTCAGAGAGCGCTGGCTCTTCGGCTTTGAAACGGAGATGAGCACCGCCCCCTGGAGTTGGGAACGACTAGCACATATGTCTGAGGGGAGCCTTTACGTTTATAGATTATGCGTACCTACCAACTCAACTAAACAACCTTATAAGATGCTTCCCGTAGTGTACTTTTATAATGATGCAAGGATATTCTCTCAGCTCTTTATTCGAACAAAAACATGGTAGTTGAAAACAGCATGTGTGGATCTGAATGTAATTTGCATTTTCTTTGCCTTATTTTGCTCTGTTTATAACTTTCGGGCTTCTTACTCTTCTGTATTTTATATTTTGTGTTTTAATATAATCTAATGCAGGGGTGTGAAACTCAAGACCCAGGAACCAGACCTGGTCCACGGGGTGTTTAGATCTGGCCCGTGGGACCGTCCTGGAAACAGCGAAGGACTGGCCTGTGGTGCCTCTGCCAGAGGGCTGAAAGAGCCCGTCCTAGCTGAAAAAGGAGCCCATTTTCACTGGCAGAGCACTCGGGCCACAGGTGCCTCCGATATGAGTGACGTCAAGCTGGCCACGCCCACCCTGGGCCCCCGAGGTCAAACACAACCCTGATGTGGCCCTCAAAGAAATTGAGTTTGACACCCCTTGCCTAATGTGTGACTGACTAATCAATAAGGTATTGCTATCCGTATACCTGATCAGAGGTTGTGGCAGGTGTGAAATGCTACCAGTTCGGACCGGTTCGCCCAAACCTCGAGTAAAAAATGCGACCGGTTCCCCTGAACTGGAAATTTTAAACAATGCTACCGGTTTGCCTGAAGCTGTAGTTCCAACTATCAGCTGTGCAACAACTATCAGCTGTGCAACAATCAGCTGTGCCGCACGATTTATATTCGCTAGAAAGCAGGAAGGCAGACTTCAGAGCATTTCACCCCTGGCTTGGGGCTTTGTGAGTAAGATTTATTTGGAATCTTTTCTGTTTCAGAAAACAGCGACTGAACTTAAAGCGTCCTTTTAAGGAGACCCTGTAGTGCATTACCATGCCTATCTTGGCTTCTGCTCCTAAAGAACTCTATCTCTGCACTTCGTTGAAAGACCTGAATAAAAAGACGGAAGTAAAACCGGAGAAGACGAGCACGAAGAAGTACGGATGTTTATACCCAACTAGTATATTTATTTTCCCAATGTTCGCTTGATGGTAGGGATTGAGGGGACTGTGTACTTCTTCGTGGATCATTTAAATCATCCTCGCTGTTTAGAAGGCTTTTGTCACTGAAATTGTGCACTCCACAAGTTTTATTTATTTATTTTCATTTATAAAATTTATGCGGCTTGTTCTCAATGACTCTGGGAGACTTATTAAACAAAACAAAACAAAAAATACCAGCAACTCTCAGTGTTTTCTGGATCGTAATAGACTTTTCTATATACTGTAAATCGGGGGTGGGCTTCAAAAATTTTAGCAAGGTTGACTGGTTGCTGGATGGGTGTAGCGATGGTGGGCGTGGCCTTACTCGGCCTCCTGCACCATGGCAGGGGGGCTTTTTTGCCCTCCCCTCACTCCAGAGGTTTTCCTCGAGCCTCCGAGAGGGCGAAAATAACCTCCCCAGGCTCTGGAGGCCAGAAAGGGGCCCATTTCCGACCTTCCCAAACTTCCGGTAGACCCATTTTTCGCCCTCCCGGAGCCTCTGTGCGCGCTCTGCACTTACCTGCATCAAAATCGGGCCCCGTGTGGGGTGGGGTGGGCCAGCCAGGAATGGGATTGGGGGTTCCCCAAACTGCACAGAATCTTAGCTAGAGGTTTTCCTGAACCCCCAGCAGTGAACCCCTGCAAATCAATTTCTGGGTCTTTTTATAGCGTTGCTGAGAACTGTTAGACTATCTTAAGATAGGCATCCCTTCCCGTATGAAATCAAGATTCCTTCCCTGATTGACGCTGATTCATTGTCTAAAAGCTCCTTCAATTCTTCCTTGCAAGGAAGAACTGAATCCGGCACATGCTGTGTCACTTCTAATATAATTATTTTACTCTTTAATTCCTATGCGGTATTCCTTAGGAAAAAGCCCAACGTTTTACCAGGGAGCAAATGCGATGGAATTCACCAAGACTTAGACTTGCAGTGGATTGTGTTATAAATGATTAATGGCCTGTATTTAAAGTATCAGCATAGAGCCTGGCGGTTTTGGCAGCCGCGAGAGAAGAGAATTGAACAAAAGTAGATCAGAATAGCCAAATGGGTGGGTTTTATTACATGATCATTTTTAATCTTGTTCGGCCTTGGAAACAGTTTTCTTACTTGTTTCTGTAGGCAAGGGTTTGTTCTGACCTAAGCAAAAATCACAATCTTAGTCCCCAAAAACCCTCTTTTATTTATACGGGTGTGAATTGTCATTCACAGCCCGCAAGGCTTCGCAAACAGTCGGTGAAGATTCCGACAGATGTCTGCTCGAGTTGCCACAGTCTTTCAGGGGAATGTTGATAAGCACCCACCTTATTTCCCTTGAAATGCTGCCAGAGGCCTAATTGCCAAATTAATTTTGCCAGGCCAAACTTAGCACAGAGTCAAACAGAGCTTCTCAAAGCTTGAACCGACCAGAGGAACTAATTTCTTCCAGCAAAAGTTCACATCCCGTTCGCTCCTCTTTTATGTCTTACGGGAAGGACCAGTCGTTTCCAAGCCTTACTCCCGAGTCGATTCCTGTTTTCTTAATTGCTCTTGCCTTCTGGCAACTCTACGCATACGCACCCTGGGAACAGGCTCCCACTGTTCTTCTGCCTCGCTGATGTCAGACTCTGGAGGCAGCAAATAACTACCAGATGGCCCCAGCCCCCTCTCTGCCTCCCAACGCAGAGCCCTCATCCAAGCCTTCCCCAGACTCCAGGACTGGCCCATGTTCCTCCCCAACCTCCTCACTGTTGGACTGTGTTGCCAGCTCCACAGGCCGCCGGTGGACCACAACAGGGTTATTGTTGTTATTCTTTTACAGTGTATATTTGCAGAAGGTAATGCTAGCTTTTGTGATTTCCATTCTTTGCTTCAATTTCAAGTTATGTCCAGAGTGCCGTTAAGATCTTCAAGGCAGCGGAAGAAAGCCGGTTGGACAGAGATGAAGAGAAGGCCTATGTACTTTACATGAAATATGCAACTGTGTATAATCTTATTAAAAAGAGGCCTGACTTCAGACAGCAGCAAGTATGTATTCAGTTACAAATGCCGTTATACATTTTGAGAGATCTTCAAGTATTGTGTCAAAGTTTTAAAAGAACCAGGATATCAAAACACATGATATATCATTGCTTAAAAAGTCTTTGTAAATGTGCATCCACAGATACATAAGTATCGATACAGATATAGATCTATAGAGAGCGAGTCAATCTATATATTTTGGTCCCATTTGTTCATAATTGTAGTGTTTGTCTTGCTCCATAAAACACTTTTATTTTGGAGCTCTTCATAGGTTAAGGTTAGAATGCAAGAATTCCCACAAGCGCCTTGATTTCATAGAAACATAGAAAACGGGTGGCAGAAAAAGACTCCGTGGTCCAGCAAATCTCCCCGTTTATTTGTTTACTTTTGCTTTCTTTTTTAAGTCATTTATTCATATCATTCTGTTATTTTTATTTTTGTTGGATGATAGAAATATGTTTAACTCAAGCATGTTTCAACTTGGTTATTGATATATTTCAAATATATACATATATATATAATCCCTAGTGCTACATTACAGAGTGAGTTCCCATTGCTTATCCCAGCTTCTGCCAACCTAGCAGTTCGAAAGCACTTAAAAAATGCAAGTAGAAAAATAGGGACCACCTTTGGTGGGAAGGCAACAATTTTCCATGCTCCTTTGGTGTTTAGCCATGCCAGCAACATGACCACGGAGACGTCTTCGGACAGTGCTGGCTCTTCGGCTTTGAAACGGAGATGAGCACCGCCGCCTAGAGTCGGGAACGACTAGCACATATGTGCGAGGGGAACCTTTACTTTTACGTACACACACACGCACAGAAACGTACGTTAAAAGAGCAAAACCCTGGTTATTTGCAATGCAAGGGAGAGGACACACCTGATTGTATTGATAGTTTTGGTCACAGCAGGACCCCCTGTATATATTGGACTTAGGAGCCAGAGACCAAGTAGTGATTGATGCCTCTTCTAATTTCAGGACTACTTTCATTCACTCCTTGGACTGACCAATATCAAAAAGGCTATTGAAGAAGCCGAACAACTTTCAGAGAGTCTTAAGCTCAGGTAGGCCTTTAAAAGCATTAAGGGTTAATTAGTGTATTCTACAAGTTTAGTTTGTGTATTTATCTGTTAGTCACTGGGGGGGTATTTTTCCTACAGCGTTATGTTTCCATTTGTCAAGAAATTGGAGACTCTTCAGAACATTAGGGCCATGCCTGTGGGAGTGTCAGCTCTGTGTCACACACAGGAAGGCAGAGAGTGCCGAATGAGACCTCTGACTGTATAGAACAAAAGGTTTTAAATTCATGTGCCAGATTGCAAAGGAGTTTAGCAACCTTTTTGTGTTCCTCTAAAAATTGCTCTCTTTCGGGGGGGGATCTTGGTGTTCTTTGAGACCGATAGTTTTATGGTAGCCTAGGTGCTCTCTGAGCTTGGTTGTTTACAATACAATACAATAGCAGAGTTGGAAGGGACCTTGGAGGTCTTCTAGTCCAACCCCCTGCCTAGGCAGGAAACCCTATATCGTTTCAGACAAATGGCTATCCAACATCTTCTTAAAGACTTCCAGTGTTGGGGCATTCACAACTTCTGAAGGCAAGTTGTTTCCTTGCAGACATTTCATTACCCAACTAGGTAATATTATCAGTGGTAGAAAGGAGTGTGGTTTGAGATGTATGTATGTATGTATGTATGTATGTATGTACGTACGTACGTATGTACGTATGTACGTACGTATGTATGTATGTATGTCACAACCCCTGGTATGCCCAAATATGGGAGGAGGCATACTGCTTCCTTTCTCTGTCTATCGGCTCATCACAAGAGACCATCCAGACAGAAAGCCAGTATTTTTACTGTTGCCTTTGTTACATTTGTGTTTATTTATCAGCACAAATGCAACATATATATGTGTGTGCATGCATGCATGCATGCATACATACATACATACATACATACACACACATACTATTGGCTTGTCCTGTCAAGTTGGTGGGAATGTCCTTGACGAGGCTGTCAGGAATATTTTTTAAATGAGTTTGATACACTGTCCCTATTTTGAGCATTATGGTGGCGCAGTGGTTAGACGGCAGTACTGCAGGCTACTTCTGCTGACTGACTGCAATTTGGTAGTTGGAATCTCACCAGGCTCAAGGTTAACTCAGCCTTCCATCCTTCCAAGGTCGGTAAAATGAGGACCCAGATTGTTGGGGGCAAGAGGCTGACTCTCTAAACTGCTAAGAGAGGGCTGTAAAGAACTCTGAAGCAGTATATAAATGCTATTGCTATTATGATAAAAAAGATAACACACAAGGCCAACTGCCAACCCTTTTTAATTCCATTTCCATTCGAGCTGCTGCTGCTATTTATTTTACCTAGTCTTCACATTTTTATTACTATCAAATCTGTTTGCCTTCATGCAGACATGTAATTTTAGAAAGGGAATCAATTCTAAACAGACTGTGTTTAAAAAGTCACACTTGCCGTGCTGCATAATGCTTGGGGGGTGGGGAAATGTCTCCTTGAATTAGATATGAAGAAGCAGAAGTGCGAAAAAAACTGGAGGAGAAAGAAAGACAAGAGGAACAGCAGCAGAAAAAACAAGAATTAAAAGACGAGGCTAAAACCTCTTCAGAAATATCAACGGACCCCAACGGGAAAAATCAGCTGGTAATTCAGCCATTGTTTATCCTTCTCGTATATTTCTGCTCTACGCTATTTTTTAAAAAAAACTCTTTGTAGAAAAGGAAGCTATTTTATTAAAAAAAACATGTCTAGTCGGATTGATTGCAACGACAAAAAAGACTTGCAAGGTTGAGAAGGAAGTCTGATATTTAGGTTAAATTCGTCATTCCTAAATTATGGAAGCTGAACACCAAACGAATATGTGCATATGTACGCACTCTGGAGCGCCGGAAATCCAAAGACCAGCTGGCTGATGCGCATATGCTTGGTTTTTTGGGGCCATTTTCAGGCTGTTTTTCAGGCTTTTTTTGCTGTTTTTCAGGCCCGAAAAACGGCCTGAAAAAGGCCCCAAAACAGGTCCGAAAAAGGCCCCAAAACAGCCTGAAAAATGGCCGTTTTCAGGCCGTGAAGACCAGCTGGCCAGCGCGCATGAAGAGCAGCTGGCGACGGCACGCATGCCCACAGAGAGGGCTCTGCGTGCCACCTCTGGCATACATGCCATAGGTTTGCCATCACTGATCCAGGCCCAGCTAATGGAGACTCTTATCAGGATGTATTCATAACAATTAAGTCTGGGTGGAAAAACGCCACTTCAGGTGCTTTTTTTCTGACATACTAAACCTGTTTTTAATGCCGAAATAATGCAGGTCAACGGAGACAAGAAAAATGTGGCAGACAGGAAGGATTCTTCTGAAAAGGGTAAGCGTCGTTTCTTCACCAATCCTTAAAAAGTAGAGGGACCACAAGTGAAAGATGTTCAAGAGACATATTTCGGAGAAACATCTTAGATCTCTGATTGCCCCTAAAAGTTGGTGGCTTCCCTTGGGGAAGGAAATACCCACCCCTTCCTGATTTAGACTGAGATCTCTTTCACAAGATAAACCTCAGAGAGCTATTTTGCTATAGCAGCAGTGATTTTGATTTCCATACAGCCATGGAAAACAGGAGAAACATGCATTCCACCATGTGCTCTCAAAATGTCTGTTTAAGACGGGATCGGCAACCTTAAACACTCAAAGAGCCACAAGAAGCCTCCTCCTAGCACTGCATCCTTTTTTGTCTGCCCACCGGAAGTCCAAATCTCCTCCTAGCATGGAGGAGTCCTTTTTACTTTTGCTGACAGGGAGCCGCACCAGAGGGATAAAAAAGCCACATGTGGCTCCGGAGCCTCAGGTTGCTGACCCCTGGTTTAAGAGATTTCTTCAGCCATTCGTAATGGCTTCCTTGGGTAGATGGTCAGGATCCCACTTCTTCTACTACCTGCGTGATGAGAAAAGATCATTTTCTTTCCTTTTTTTTTCAGTTTCCATGGCTGTAGAAAGCATGGTAATGCCAGTAGTGAAGGAATGGATGAAACTAATGGTTTAGCCTATTTTCGCAGTGGGCTTTTTTGAAACTTGGATGGTTTTCTTAATTTTTTCTAAAAGATCCACGTTCCTATTTTGCTTCTATTCTGGGAATCTTCCCCCTGCATTCCCACACCTACCACCAAGTTTTGATGGTGTGCACACTGCTGACATTTGAAAATTCACGGTAGAAAACTTTTGAGATACAAAACAAATACTGTATAATTCTCAGAATTCCAGCTCCAGTTTCACATTCGTTTTAACAGTTTTTAATTATTTGTCATTGCCAATCATGTAAACTTGTAGCCATTTTTAATAGTTATTTAGTTACAGACTTAGAGGATAATTGGAACTGCAGAAAATACAATTACTACCAATCTGTTCTGTTCTATTCTATTCTGTCCAGTGTAAACTAGTGACTGTTGCCCAAAGGAATGCTGAGTCATATTATGAATAAAACTATACCGTTTATTTCATGGAGGAAGTTCGTAACTCATTGTAAAAACTTAGATCTCGCAGTTTTCAAAATTCATTCTTAAAAATCGCCTGCTGCCTTTGATTAGTTTTGGTAAATGATTTTTTCTGTCTCTTAAAGGAACAATCACCGCCGAGAAGCTGTTTACAATGATGATGGACAGAAGCATCAAGGTTATGATCATGGATGCCCGGTGCTTAAAAGATTACCAGGAATCCTGCATTATAAATTCTGTTTGTGTTCCAGAAGAAGCTATCAGTCCTGGGTAGGTAAAAAACTTTTCTGATGACTCCTAAGGCTGCAGAATGCTAAATAGATTACCAGGGATCAAGCAGAGGGTAAAGGAAATGTAAACAGGGATCATTTATTTGCTTGGCCATTCTTAATGGCCGAGGTGGCGCAGTGGTTAGAGTGCAGTACTGCAGGCCACTTCAGCTGACTGTTATCTGCAGTTCAGCGGTTCTAATCTCACCAGCTCAAGGTTGACTCAGCCTTCCATCCTTCCGAGGTGGGTGAAATAAGGACCCAGACTGTGGGGGCGATATGCTGACTCTGTAAACCGCTTAGAGAGGGTTGAAAGCCCTATGAAGCGGTATATAAGTCTAACTGCTATTGCTATTAAAGTTTTAAAGTACAAATAGTAGTTTTAAAAGTGTTTTTTTTTAAAGAATGCTTCATTAACCTATGGAAGTTTTGGCAGTAATAAATGCATCTATTCAGAATGCCAAAGAAAGTCTTCAGTTGCGTTCATATAGATCTGTGATGGCAAACCTATGGCACGAGTGCCAGAGGTGGCACGCAGAGCCCTCTCTGTGGGCATGCACATCATCGCCAGCACTGGAAAATAGCATGAAAACAGCCAAAAACGGCTAAAAACAGGCCATTTCTGGCCATTTTGGAGGCCGCTTTTAGGCTGTTTTTGGTGTGAAAATGGGCCAAAAATTGGCCTTAAAACAGCCTGAAAAATGGCCCCAAAAACAGTCATGTGCATGCCGGCCAACTGGTCTTCGGGTTTCCAGTTTGGGCACTCGGTGTCGAAAAGGTTCGCCATCACTGATACAGATAGTGGTACAGGTAGTTCTCGACTTACAACCGAAATGGAGCCTTCTTAGTATGGTTGTAAGTCAGAACAGTCATAAAGCAGGTCACCCATGCAACCAACCAGATTTCCCGACCTTTATTTGTGGCAGTTGTGAAAGAGAACCACTGCAGTCATTAAGCGAATCCCCCGGTCGTTAAGCAAACCCGTGCTTTCTTTATTCAGAACATTAAGGATGTTCTTGACTTTCTGCATTCATGGCTCTTGTGTCCAATGCCTGGCCAACTCTACCTTCAACAATAATCATGTTTTCTTGTTTTCTAAATTTGTGGACGGCATCAGAGTCACAGCTAACAGGATTGAAGCTAAACTGCCCGACCCTTCGAAGGAGCCATGGAAAGAGAGGGTCCATGTGGATTATGTTGTCTTGCTGGACTGGTTCAGTTCAGCGAAGGACCTACAATTAGGCACAACTTTGCGGAGCCTCAAAGACGCCCTTTTCAAGGTGGGCAAGTCCAGATTTACAATTACTTACTTAGCTTGATATATGAGGAACCCACTCATGATTCTATAGCTGAGGATAGAAATGTTGGAGAACAACTTGTCTCAACTGAGAGGAGGGGTCAAGCAGGGAATTAGCCTGGACTTGTTACATAAACACAAGAGGCCAAGGTTACACACACACACACACACACACACACAGAGAGAGAGAGAGAGAGAGAGAATGTCTTTGAAGCTAGTCTGGGGAGATTCCTGTAAAATAGGCATACAACAATGAAGGTGTTCTGACCGAGGCTTCCTGAGAGCATGAAGCAAACTCCTTGTCCCGACAAACACCCTTTTATTAATTGACTGTGAATTCTTCTCATTCACATCCAGCAAAGTCTTTCGAGGGAGGATTTACAGTCACAGACCTTATCTGGCTTGGAGAGCTGCCGGGCTGATATCTGCAAAACTTGGCCAGGAGTCTCGGAGAGTCACGAACCAATTAAGCAAACTAATTGTCTCCTGCAAACTCCACTCCCTTCCGCTCCTCTTTTATTTCCTCTGGGAGGGGCCATTCATCGTCCACCTGTGGCCTTACTCTCAAGTCAACAACTGTTTTTTAGCTGTTTCCTTTGCCTGGCAACTCTGCGCATGCGCACACTGGGAACAGGCTCCAGCTGTTCGTCTGCTTCACTTATGTCTGACTCTGAAGGCAGCTGATAACAAAAAAAAATATCATCATGGCACTTAGCTTCCCCCTATAACGTAGGCAAGCCTTTAAGTAGATTATATGAATGAATTAGAGAAGAACCCCTGTTTTGTTACTTTGATACCAGAAAAAGAATAATTAAAACCCAACCCAAAAAAAATTTATGCTGCTATCCCTTTATAAATTTACAGCAAGATTGTTGCAAGGCTGAACGGATATTTTAATGTTCTAAACAATGCATATTTATTCAAAGCGTTCCCTAAGGAATTTTGCATTTCCCATCACTTTCATATCAACAATTACTTGGAGCCGAGGTGGCGCAGTGGTTAAATGCAGCACTGCAGGCTACTTCAGCTGACTGGAGTTCGGCTGTTCAAATCTCACCGGCTCAGGGTTGACTCAGCCTCCCATCCTTCCGAGGTGGGTAAAATGAGGACCCGGATTGTTGTTGGGGGCAATATGCTGACTCTGTAAACCGCTTAGAGAGGGCTGAAAGCCCTATGAAGCGGTATATAAGTCTAACTGCTATTGCTAACTGCTACTTGTTGCAAGAAATTTAATGGGGGAAAAGTTTTTCCATCGTCATATCATTTCCAGCACCTGGGCATCCTCTGGCTTTTGGTCAAGTATTGATTTGCCTTTTGTTTTCAGTGGGAAAGTAAAGCTGTGCTGCGGAATGAGCCTTTGGTCCTTGACGGAGGTTACGAGAACTGGCTGCTTTGCTATCCTCAGTATACAACCAACGCCAAAGTGACTCTCCCCCACCGTGGCCAAGATGAGAACATTTCTGTCTCTTGTAAGTAGACAAGGCTTTCTTTTAAACAAAAAAAAATTCGGGAGGTTTTGAATCAGTTCTGCAAGCCCGAGGACAATTAAAGATGGTCCTCAACTGACAGGGAATGTAGTTCAGCCACATTGGGTTTCGTTCTGTTGTGGGAATTCAGCTACCGAAGTTGGGAAGCTACGATTTAGGGTTCCGGAGTGTCGTGTGAACCTATTTGGCCTATGCCACGAACGATGGTTAAACTGAAATGTAGACCTTGCCTTTTAAATATTGGCCAGGTTCATGCAGATAACACTTGTATGTAGATAGCCCTGTATTATTGTGTATGTGTTTATTGGTGTGTGTGTGTGTCAGGCCTGCAGCGGTTCCTTTAAGAATCTTTGGCCTGCCACACTCTCATTAGAGGGGGGGGGATTAGCAAGGGGTAGAATGTGTTGTTTAAAAATAAAAAAAAATCCTTTCTAGAAGCTCAAGGTCATCTTTTGTCTCCCAAACCTTTGCACCTGATCGGAAGCAATTGGGCGTAGGTGCTAGCGTGGAAGAAGAAGATTGGACCATGTGATGGATTGTGGGTGTGGGGACAAGATCATGAACTTTTAACAAAACCAATAAACTCAAACTCAACTAACTGGGTGGGATCCTGATGTAACTTCCAGAATTGGGATTCCATAGTACGATGCCAACATGCCTACCTTATTAAATTGGAATTTTAAGGATAGTTTTGCCTTTGACTCTGATTTAATTCTGCATGATATTTGGAACACTGACAGCGTGTTTTTGACTCAAAGGGGCTATTCCCTTGCAATTTTGTCAGTAAGATTTCAAAAGTGGTTTGACTTCCGTGGAACAACTTGCCTCCAGAAGTTGCGAATGCTCCAACACGGGGGGTTTTTAAGAAGAGACTGGACAACCATTTGTCTGAAGTGGTGTAGGGTTTCCTGCCTAAGCAAGGGGTTGGACTAGAAGACCTCCAAGGTCCCTTTCAACTCTGTTATTCTATGTATTCACCTTCCTAGGGCTGAGAGAGAAAGAGTGACTAGCCCAAAGTTTTGGGTTCAATTGTGGTCATAAGTTCTCTTTTTCTTTCTTTCTTTCTTTCTTTCTTTCTTTCTTTCTTTCTTTCTATCTCTCTCTCTTTTTTTCTCTCCCTCTCCCTCCATTCCTTCCTTCCTTTCTTGTGTGTATCTCTCCCCATTCCTTCCTTCCTTCCTTCCTTCCTTCCTTTTGGAACGGGTTCCAAAAGGTACACTAAATTTCACGAACCGGTTCTGGCGTACCGGTGCGAACTGGGAGAAACCCATCCTTGCTAAAGCTGGACAAAAACTCACCTAGTTTCTGGCCCAGTGCCTTAACTAGTACGCTAAAATTGCCCTATATATAGCGCATAAGAATTATATAGCACAGTGTTAGCAAACCTTTTAGAAACCGAGTGCCCAAACGGCGCACGGGCATGCCCAAACTGAAAGGTGTGTGTGCCCATGTGCAAACATGTGCATGTGCAAGCATGCATGCAGGCATGCGCAGCAGAGACCCGAAGAACAGCTGGCCGGTGGGAGGCAGGGCATCCCAACACGGGCAGCGCAGCAAGAGGTAAGATCTTTTTCTTTCGTGAGCTTCTGTTTTGTCGTTTGCAGGGAAACAGAAGGTCACCAAAGAAACGCCACGGAGATCTGACCTGGGGCGACGGCACGCGTGCCAGCAGAGAAAACTGTTATGTGCCACCTCTGGCACGCGTGCCGTAGCTTCTCCGTCACGGATATAGCATATGCCTGTTAATATTTAGCCTCTTCCATTTTGTATATTTGTTTCAGTGGACTTTACTTACCCATCGTTGGAAGAGCCAGCTCCCCCTCCCCCGCCTGTTGTCTATGTCAAACCCTCCGTGGTAGAAGCACCTGAAAAATCAGACATTGCAAATGAGCAGGAGAAGAAAACGGAGGTACTCCGATCGCTAATCCCTAGTGGAACAATTGCTGCTGCTCCGACTGGCATTCTCAGCCAGCCCATCTCGGCCATGAAGGCTATTCCTCAGGTGAGTGATCTCTTTTCTGCAAGCAATGACCCACCTGTTTAGACTCATAATAGCACGAATGCCTACCCTTCTCACTCCCATAGGCCAAAAGAATATGACTTTCGTTTTGTTTTTAAAACTTGATATAAATGTCCAGCACTGGACACCAAGAACGAGACATGTAAAAAGTGGTTTCTTTGTTGCTGTCCGCCAATAGACAAAATCTTGCCAGACTAAAGCACGCTCTGGACGAATATCTGATACATATGCGGGGAACTAGGGAGGATGGCGTCTGCACCGCTTCCTGCCTATCAAGGATTCGAGGCTGATGATTGTCTTCACTGCTCCTTCCTATAACTCGGCACCAGGTTTCACCACAGTAAAGGAAGAAAGAATCTTGTATTGCATTTTGGTTAAGAACAGTGGTGGGATTCAAATAATTTAACAACCGGTTCTCTGCTCTAATGACCAGCTGAGTAGGCGTGGCTCGGTGGTCATGTGACTGTGGGCGTGGCCAACTCAACGTCACTCACGTCAATGGGCGCTTCATCTTAGATGTTACAATGTAATAAGGGTTAACCGGAGAGGAAGTTTCGGTAAGCAGGGCAATCAAGATGAGGCTAGAAACAACACCAGAATGTTTCCTTCCTGCCCTCCTTACAGAATTAGCCCTGTAAAGTGTGGGGGGAGGGATGAGATTTCTTCCAACAACCGGTTCTCCCAGCTGCTTGGAAAGTTAACAACCGGTTCTCCCGGATAGGTGCAAACCGGCTGAATCCCACCACTGGTAAGAGGCATGGTAAAATAATGGTCATGCAGAGGGAGGCAATTCTGAGTATTTGTAGTAACGGAGGGGTGGTATCCAAATACCAATAGTCCCCAACTTACCATATTCACTTAATGACGGTTTGGAGTTATAACAGCACTAAAAAAAGGACTTTTGGTCAGTTCTTATGACCGTTTCAGTATCCCCATAGTCGCGGGATCAAACTTTGGATACTTGTCAACTGGCATAGTGGCAGCATCCCGGAGTTCAGAGGGATTGTCATTTGCAACCTTCGGCGAACAAACTCAACGCGGGCAGGCAGATTCACTTAACCACTGTAGCGATTTAGATAACGAAAATGGCCAAAAATTAGTCATAAAATGGGATAGGGCTCATTTAGCCACTGTCTTGCTTAGCAACGGAAAATCTGCCATAGTCACAAGTTGAGGATTGCTTGTAGGTCCTGCATGTATGCAGTTTGTACCTTTTATCTCCTAATGCGCTTACCGTATTTTTCGGAGTATAAGACGCAGCAGAGTATAAGACGCACCAAGGTTTTGAAGAGGCAAATTTAAAAAAAAAAAAGGTTTTGCACTCTGCAAACGTCACGAAAACGGGTCCATTTTTTTTTCCCAAAAGGGGGATGAATAGCCCTTAGGAGACTTGTAGAGTGCTCCTGGGAGGTTTGGGGGGGCAAAAATGAGCAAAAAACAGCCCGATTTTTGCCAAGAAAAGGGCATGGATAGCCTTTAGGAAGCTTATAGAGTGCTCCTGGCGCCTGGGGGAGCAAAATTGAGCAAAATGCAACTCATTTTTTGTTCATTTCTGTCCTCCCCAGCCCCCAGGAGCCCTCTGAAAGCCTCCATAAGGCTCTACACAGCCATTTTGGTGAAGAGGCGGGGCTTGGGGGGGCAAAAAAAGGCTGTATTCAGTGTATAAGACACACCCAGATTTTCAGCCTCTTTTTTGAGGGAAAAGGGTGCATCTTAACATTCTGAAAAATACAGTATATTGTACTTTGGGTTTGGGTTTTTTCCAACTCTGGCCAAATTCTATTTTTCAAAATCTATGAAGCCAAAGAGAGAGAAGCTAACAAGCAAACCGCTCCTTCCTTTCCTTTTTCTTTGGGTCCAGGTTGATCGTAGCAAAAAACCCTCGGCCAAAATGCCAGATGACCAAAAAGCAAAGGCCGAAAGCCCAGCGATTGTCAAGCCGCTCAATTACAACGGGAAACTGGTTCCGGATCGTTCCTCAAAGCCATCGCTGGAGACAAAGCCCAGTCTAACGGACGAAGAGAGGAGCCCCGGGCACGTGAGGAAGGCTACGGCGGTAGAAAAAAACGAAGGCGAAAAAGAAGAACCCGAAGAGCAGAAAGAGGTCCAAAGGGCAGAAAAGAGACCCAGAGAGGACCAGGGAGACTGGGAAGGCCGAGAAAATCTCCAGAGGTATAAAGAAGACCAAGAGAAGAAAGAGAAAGACCAGCCCACCAAGGGGGTCGATCGAAAACAAGATCTGGAAAGAGCCCCCAGAGATTCGGCCGAGGTGAAAAATAAAAGCGTCAACGGGCGCGAAAGCCCTGAAATGAGGAAAGCCGACCTTGACAAAAATACCACCGGCGAAAAGGAGAAAATTGTCTGGACCCCCGAAACACAGAGGCGCAGATTTGCAGAGGAATCCCAAGGACCTTTGAGGGGAGACTTTGGCTTGAACAAGGTGAGTGGCCCAGCTGGCACTTGAGAGTGGCAGAGAAGCGTGGCAGCCTCGTTTTGTCCCAGCCCTGGCTTGGAACGGTGGAGGGAGGCTGTAGAAAGCTAAACCGCCACTAAAAGGTAAAGGTTCCCCTCATACATATGTGCTAGTCGTTCCCGACTCTAGGGGGCAGTGCTCATCTCCGTTTCAAAGCCAAGGAGCCAGCGCTGCCCCAAGACGTCTCCGTGGTCATGTGGCCGGCATGAATTAAAGGCGCTCGGAACGCTGTTAGCTTCCCACCAAAGGCGGTTCCTATTTTTCTACTGCATTTTTACGTGCTTTCGAACTGCTAGGTTGGCAGAAGCTGGGACAAGTCACGAGAGCTCACTCCATTACGTGGCATTAGGGATTTGAGCCGCCGAACTGCCAACCTTTTGATTGACAAGCTCAGCGTCTTAGCCACTGAGCCACCGCGTCCCTAAACGTCCCTTAACCCCACCATAAAACCCACTCACCCACCCTGACAGCTGTAGTCGCACCAGCCACTTGATGGGCTCCATTTCACTCTGGGGTCCCTCAGCACATCCAGGCCTTGCAAAAGAGTGTTTCTGACGTTATCCAGATTATTGGCTGTAAAGGGTTGATTTCCGATTCTCATGGATCAGTGCTTTGTATAATTCTGAATATCCAGGTGCAGCCTTTAGTGCAGCATTTTAAAGACCAGGTGGTAGAATCAGAGCTACGTCTCCTTGGATTATTGCTATTAAAAGGCATTTCTTACATACACACAGTAAGTCTCCAAATTGATTTTTAAAATCAGTGGAGATAATATCAATGAGGCAGGTCAAGTTGGTCAGCAAATCCAGCTTCCTATTTCTTTGTATTCCCATTGATAAAGCAGATGTCTCGCACAGGTCATTTCTTACTGCAGATCAGAAAAAGCAGAGGAAAGCTCCCCACTTAGAGAACCATTCTTCTCCCAAACCAGGGGTTGGTAACCTTAAACACTCAAACAGCCACAAAAGTCCTAACCGGAAGCCCCCCGTTCAATTCTGGAGCCGACTGGATGTCCGATTTCCCCACCATAGAGTCTTCACCCAGCGCGGCGTCCTTTTTCCTCTACCTGTCCTAATCGAAACCCCTACCAATTGTGGAGCCGACCGGTGACAGGGAGCCACAGCAGAGGGATGAAAGAGCCACATGCGGCTCCAGAGCCATGGGTTGCCAACCCCTGTCCCAACAAACATTCCTTCCAACTGAATGGCTGAAACGTAGTTTGTATGCTGTGAGAGAGAATATTTAGTATGTCAAAGATATACCAGAGAAGTGACACAGTATGTTATTTTCACAGGGTTTAATCTCATTTTTTTTTTGTCTGTGTTTTAGTCCCAACGAGAGCCGTTAACCAGAGCCCGGAGTGAGGAGATGGGCAGGATCATCCCAGGATTGCCTCATGGCTGGGCCAAGGTCAGTGCCACTTCTAAGTTCAAGTAGAACTTCTAAGTACCCCAAGTAGGTTCGGTGATAAATCAAGGAAGGCCCACCTCTACATATTTTACTCATCCAAATGAGCAGTTGTAGAAATCTGGCTTGGTTCACCGACAAATGCGCGCTCGACAAAAGCGCTCCGATAAAACCGCGGGGAGAAAAGCGCGAGTTCGAAATTGCGCCGACGAATGAGCACAGAAACCCGCCGACAAAAGAGCACCGACAGAAGAACGCTCTAAACCTAACCCTGAACCTAAACCTAAACGTAACCCTAACCCTTACCTTAACCGTAATGGTGCTTCTGTCGGCGCTTCTGTGCTCATTTGTCGGCGCGCTGTCGACATTGCGATTTTATCGCTGCGGTTTTGTTGGTGCGCTGTTGTTGGGTGCACATTTGTTGGGTCACGATCTGGCTTAACTCCCCCTCCCTTTTTTTTTTGTGCTGTTCTGGACATGCCCTTTGAAGTTTCTGGATACAGTCACCGGGACTTTTCGGTACTACCATTCGCCCACCAATTCAGTCCACATGTACCCACCGGAAATGACTCCCTCGGTTACTCCACCCACGACTCCCCCAACTCATAAGCCAAAGCCTCCGTCTACCGATCTGCGGGACAAGGAACACTCCAAACTGAAGCGGTCGTACTCATCCCCAGACATCACTCAGGCTCTGCAAGAGGAAGAGAAGAAGATAATCCCCACTCCGACGGTGAATCGCGAGAATAAGTACGT
Organism: Thamnophis elegans; assembly: GCF_009769535.1. Lineage (NCBI taxonomy): Eukaryota > Metazoa > Chordata > Lepidosauria > Squamata > Natricidae > Thamnophis > Thamnophis elegans. Next base: position 10,825,021 of record NC_045556.1, on the reverse strand, counting down.
TGCTTACCCATTTCCTCAAAGGGTTTTGCAGGGTACACCTTTATTCCGCAGTTAATGGGATTTAAAAAAAATAAATAAAGGCTTTTTCCCTACCTGAACCTATCTGGAGTATGTAGGAATGAGTCTCCTGTGTGATTTTCTAAACTTTAAGACTTGTGGACTTCCAATTCCCAGAATCCCCCAGCCAGGTATGCTATGCTATGCTGGCTGGGGAATTCTGGGAGTTGAATTTCACAGGTCTTAAAGCAGTGGTGGGTTTCAAATAATTTAACAACCGGTTCTCTGCCCTAATGACCAGCTGGGTAGGCGGGGCTCAGTGGTCATGTGACTGGGTGGGCGTGGCCAACTCAACGTCACTCAGGTCGATGGGCGCTTTGCCTTAGCTGTTACAATGGAATGAGGGTTAACCGGAGAGACAGTTTCTGTAAGCAGGGCAATCAAGATGGGGCTAGAAACAACACCAGAATTTTTCTTTCCTGCCTTCCTTACAGGATTAGCCCTGTAAAGTGGGGAAAAACCAAAAGGAGATTTCTTCCAACAACCGGTTCTCCCAACTGCTTAGAAAGTTAACAACCGGTTCTCCCGGATAGGTGCGAACCGGCTGAATCCCACCACTGTCTTAAAGCTGCCAAGATTTGATACCCCTGTTTTTAACGGAAACACTTGACCGAGAATAATCAGGCATTTTAAAAACCTTTATCCCTCATGATCCTAATTTCCTGATTTGATTTGATTTCATTTATGACTGATCACCTACCTACTTAGCACCACCTGACAAGGAAGAAGTCTGCTTTTACAGATCTTTAATGGGAAAAGTTGGTCTGATTTTACGTTTTTTTCCCCCTCCCTCTACAGGCCTGTGTGCTATCCAAAAACAGAAATTTCCAGGCTTTCAGCCACACAGATCCGCCATCTGAATCCTGTATTTGGCGGGATGGGGCCGGCTCTGACCGGCCTTCGTAACTTGGGGAACACTTGCTACATGAATTCAGTGCTCCAGTGTTTGTGCAATACCCCTCACCTGGCGGATTATTTCAACAGGAACTACTATCATGAAGATATCAACCGGTAATTTTGGTTTCTCCTAAAACCCACCCCTCCCCCATTTGAATGCAAGCATGGTTGCAGTGAATTATTTCCTTAATGGCATGATTGCACATAAGTACCCTGTTTCCCCCAAAATAAGACACACACACACACACACACACACACACACGGATAATAAAAGTTGGAATTATTTCCTTAATGGCATGATTGCACATAAGTACCCTGTTTCCCCCAAAATAAGACACACACACACACACACCGGATAATAAGCCCAATGGGGCTTTTGAGCGCATGTGCTAAAATAAGCCCTCTGTCGGGTTTTCGAAAGATGCCCTAATTGATTCATGAGCCTAGAGCCAAGTTTCAAAAGAAAAACCAGGCCTTCATTAGGATCACCATTTCGGCAATACCCTATTGCCGTCAGATCAAAACCTCATTTGAATTAGGGCTGGACTTTACCCCTGTTCCTTCCCTCCCCTTCAGTCTGTGTCATAAATCACATTCGCCAACGAGGTGCACGCCTCACAAGCCTGCTGTAGTAATCTGAGATGCGACTCTACCCGAAGGTGTGCATGGAATGCATACTCCTCCTTTCCTCACCATGGCAACTTTATGAGTTGACACCCTCTCCCGAAAATAAGCTCTCCCCGAAAATATTGCAACACAGCAGCAGCCGTGAAGTGACCACGCTCGCCGCCTCCTGCACCTCAAAAATAATAAGACCACTCCAAAAATAAGGCCAAGTGCTTATTTCAAGGGGGGGGTGTCAAAAGAAAATAAGACCCTGTCTTATTTTCGGAGAAAATACCTCCCAGCAGCCAGTAAGATCCCACAGATTGGGCCTCCTTCAGATGCCGTCAGCTAGACAGTGTCGGCTGGCGGGCCCCCGGAGAAGAGCCTTCTCTGTGGCTGCTCCGACTCTCTGGAACCAGCTACCCCCGGAGATCCGGACCATACCCACTCTCATGGTCTTCAGGAAAGCTGTAAAAACCTGGCTGTTCCGGCAGGCCTGGGGCTGTTGACCTCACTGTTGAGGTCCAGCCCCGATTAGAATGAATGTATGTGGTGTTGCGATTTTAAACCGTTTTCTTTTTCTTGTTATGTGTTCATTATGTGTCTTTTTTCTTTTTTCTCTTTTTTGTAAGCCGCCCGGAGTCCTTCGGGATTGGGCGGCATATAAATTTTATAAATAATAATAATAATAAACCTGGTAGTTCTCTTAAAACTTGTAGGTGACTCCTTGTAGATCCCTCTGCCCCTCTTTCCCCAATACTCATTTTTGGAAATGTCGATCGATCGTTCACTTTTGCAGGTCTAACTTTTTGGGGCACAAAGGAGAAGTAGCTGAGGAGTTTGGCATCATAATGAAAGCTCTCTGGACCGGGCAATACAGATACATCAGCCCCAAAGATTTCAAAGTCACCATTGGGAAAATCAATGAACAGTTTGCTGGGTACAGCCAGCAAGATTCTCAAGAGTTACTCTTGTTCTTAATGGACGGCCTTCACGAAGACTTAAATAAAGTAGGTGTCAGCCTCTGCTTTGCTGCTGCTTCGGCTGCCATTGAAACGGGGAGAGGGGGGGCATGGTATTTGGGAGGGGAATCATTATGTGCTGGAGGAGTGTTCTAGAAGCTGTCCTGACCATCTCTTTGCGCATGTGGAGAAAGGGAGTTTCCCGCCAAGGCTAACTGTCCAGCATTCCACCCTGATGATATTTTTTGAAGATATCTCCCACCTGACAGTTGGAGATATCTTAGACTATGGACTGGGGTACCAAGGGGAGGGGATTGAACTATACATGATATCCATTGCTTTCACGCCAATTTATCCAGACTCAGCTTTGCTTTGCTACTTATCGTTTGTAATTAGTAAAAGTACATTCTTAATTTCAAGAATGGAGTTGAGTGGTTTTTTTCCTGATTATTAAATGAAGCAGCACCTGACAGTATGTTTCCGTTTTGTAATATTTCTCATGGAAGTGCTGTATAGCGCTAAAAAAAAAAGGAGAAGGTGCTTCTCACCCAAAGTTTCCAATCTTCCCCTATCCCTCTTAGGAAAAAAAATGGTGTTTTGTTTTGTTTTAAAAAGGGGCAGGTTTTATCCAGTGCAGAAAATAAACTGATCAGCTTTGAAACAGAGAGTCGGGAACAACTAGCACATATGTGCGAGGAGAACCTTTACCTTTATCTATGTATGTTCTCAATCTCTGTCTTGCCATAATAAATAAACGATGAGAATAAATAAATAAATTAATAATAATAATAATAATAATAATAATAATAATAATAATAATAATAAATGCAAAAAGCCGCACTGCTTGGATCTGCACGCATATTACGAAAATACGTTACGACGTCCTAGGCCCCTGGGTGGGGCCCGACTAGTAACCAATGCCAAATCCGGCGAAACAACTGGCCGCTGTGATACAATTGTATAATAATAATAATAATAAATAATACCAGGTGATATCAGGGTCGACGAGAAGGAACAAGAAAAAATTGCGAAATACCAGGACTTAAAAATCGAAATTCAACGATTATGGCACAAACCAGCAGTGGTAATTCCAGTGGTAATTGGCACACTGGATGCTATTCCAAAAGCACTGGAATTACATTTAAAACAGTTAAAAATTGACAAAATCACCATCAGTCAATCACCATCATCATCCACACTGCTTGGATCTGCACGCATATTACGAAAATACGTTACGACGTCCTAGGCCCCTGGGTGGGGCCCGACTAGTAACCAATGCCAAATCCGGCGAAACAACTGGCCGCTGTGATACAATTGTATAATAATAATAATAATAATAAATGATGAATGCTATTGCCTCCTACCCAAAGCACACCTTGCAAGGCTTCAAGTGGCTATTGATAAGTTTTCGTCTTCCAATGTTCTAGGCGGACAACCGAAAACGCTACAAAGAGGAAAATAATGATCAGCTGGATGACTTCAAGGCATCTGACCTTGCCTGGCAGAAGCACAAACAGCTGAATGAATCGATTATCGTGGCCCTCTTCCAAGGCCAGTTCAAATCCACAGTGCAGTGCCTGACGTGTCACAAGAAATCACGGACGTTTGAGGCTTTCATGTATTTATCGTTGCCGCTGGCCTCTACTAGCAAGTGCAGCCTGCAGGTAGGTTTGAACCGTTGGAAGATTCTTAACCTTCCAAGTTATTCTTTTGCTAAGGCAACAAGATGCTTCTCTCTAGCGATGCTGTGTCTTTAAAGGAGGAACAAAACGGGGTTGAAGACCATTTAATTTGTGTTGTCCCAAGGACGGAGGAGGGGGAAGTAAATGTTCAGGAGACTGACAGTTTTATGCATGCAGTTTCTGTTCTTACCTACTGATGCTCCAACAATCATTTAGTTCTGCCCTGCCACATCAAAAATAGTTAAAGGCAGGAAGTCCATCTCTCTTCCCACCACCAGGAAATCAATTCCCAAACAAGTTTTTAATGGCTGAGGTTATGTTTTTCTTAATAGTCCTTGTTTTACTCTATATCAGGGGTGTCAAACTTAATTTCATTTGAGGACCACATCAGGGTTGTGTTTGATCTTGGAGACCTGGGGAGGGGGCGGTATAGCCAGAGTGGGCATGGTTATGATCAGAGGTTGGTTCCTACCAGTTCACACCTATTCGGTAGAACCGGTTCGTCAAATCTACCGAACTGGTTAGAAGAGGTTCCACCAGTGGACCCGGAAAGCAGGCCACACCTACAGAAGAGGTTCCAAAATTTTTTGAAACCCACCACTGGCAAGGATCTTGTAATTTGACAGCTTTAAGACTTGCATGCTTCAATGCCAGAGTTTCTGAATAGCTACTTGGACCGACCTAAGTACTAATACATAATTTCATATCCGGTCACATGGGCGGCAAGCCACTCCCATCAGGTCACATGGGCGGCGAGCCACTCCCACAAAGGAAGCCACACCCACAGAGTAGGTTCCAACAATTTTTGAAACCCACCACTGGTTATGATGGACGTAGCTGGGTTCGGCGTGGCCATGGTGGACAGAATGCTGCTAGAGGCCGGGGAGGCCGAAAACAGACTGCAGGGGGGGGATGCACATTCCTCCCCCCCCATGACCCATTTTGGTCAACAAAGGCACTGCAGGCTGGTCCTTTGATACTTGCAGGCCAGGCCCGTGGGCCAGATTTAAGTACCCTGCGGGCCAGATCCGGCCCACGGGCCTTGAGTTTGACTCTATACAGTTATCCATCAGGTTTCTGAGATTTCATGGCATGTACTAATCAAGAATATTATCCTAGTATTAAGGGCTGGGGCTTTAAGAATAAGAGAAAAACATTGCGGGTGCTATATTGTTTTGGCAAAAGTTTGTATAGCCCCTTGAACAATTGATCTTAGTTTGAGTAGTAAAGAATTACATCCATGAGTGACATCGAATGGGACTGACTGAGAAATGAGCGAGTTTGCCATTTTCATCCCTGAAAAATTGTTTGCTGTGGAATTTTCACATTTATTTATTTATTTATTTATTTTATTTTATTAAATCGATTTATAGGCAGCCCAATCCCAGAGGACTCCGGGTGGCTTACATCGAAAGAAAGAATCATAATTAAAGATTAAGATTAAGATTTAGTTTATTTGTTTACCGCCCTTCTCTGGGAAGGACTCAGGGCGGCGAACAACTCAAAAGGGGAAAGGGGATACAAACACAATACACGAAATTAAAATACACAAGAGTCATACAGCCATACAAGTCGAGAGGGGAGGGGAACTCATCAACCCCAGGCCTGCCGGCACAGCCAGGTTTTAATGGCTTTCCGGAAGGCCTGGAGAGAGGTGAGGGTCCGAATCTCTGCGGGGAGTTCATTCCAGAGGGCCGGAGCTGCCACAGAGAAGGCCCTCCCCCGGGTAATAGCCAGGTGGCATTGGCTGGTAGACGGAACCCGGAGGAGGCCGACCCTGTGCGATCTAACGGGTCTATGGGAAGTAATTGGCAGCAGGCGGTCTCTCAAGTACCCAGGTCCAGTACCATGAAGGGCTTTATAAGTTACTTTGAAGCACTTTGCACTTTGAAGCGTATCCAGAGACCGATCGGAAAATGACAATAAAAAACAACACACGTTACGATCGGGGCTGAACCTCAACAATGAGGGCAACAGCCCCAGGCCTGCTGGAATAGCCAGGTTTTAACAGCTTTTCTGAAGGCCATGAGAGTGGGCAAGGTCCGGATTTCTGGGGGTAGCTCATTCCAAAGGGTCGGAGTAGCCACAGAGAAGGCCCTCCTCCTTATCTTAGAGTCAAGAAAGCAGTTATTTTAAAAAAAATCTCTCTTCACGGAAGGTTAAGGCTTCTGTCTGATCCTTGGAACACGACCATCAAACGTATATTAAAGACACTAATGAAAGAGTTTTTACATTATTATTATTTTGTTCTGCTCTTTGAATTCACCTGGGGTGTTTTGTTTTGTTTTTTCCTCCAGGAATGCCTTAGATTATTTTCCAAAGAAGAAAAACTGACGGATAACAATCGGTTTTATTGTAGCCATTGCAAAACTCGAAGAGATTCCATGAAAAAAATAGAAATATGGAAGTTGCCACCTGTCCTTTTAGTACATTTGAAAAGGTATGACTGGGTATCCATCTCTATATCTGTTGTGTCTCCAAATATTATGGGTGTCCAGAGTCACCCTTGGTGAGACAGGTAGCTGTATAAATTTGATCAATGAACAAATAAAAATATTGATTACTTTTGGTAGACCCATCATTGCCTAACACTTATTTCCTGTTGCTTATGGTTAGGTTTTCATATGATGGGCGGTGGAAACAGAAGCTTCAAACATCTGTTGATTTCCCTTTGGAGAACCTTGACCTCTCACAATACGTCATTGGCCCCAAGAGTACTTTGAAGAGATACAACCTGTTTTCTGTATCTGTAAGTAAAAGCCTTTTGAAGTAATGGTTGGTGATGGGGTGGCGTTTCGTTACCACACTAGGTAACATCATCAGCAGGATTTTTTTGTCCTATCTGCCTTCATTTATAAATGCCCTTGACAAGAAAATCCTACTGATGATGTTACCTAGTGTGGTAACGAAACGTGCAGTAACTAAATTGTAACAAGCTTGGGAGAACAAACCACTGCCAAAATTTGTGTTAAATATATATGAACAACAAGGGAATCTGTTTATTCACTAATCAGCCAATAGCATTCAAAGGCTCTTTCCCAAGTAAAGTCAAAGCTATGGTTTTCGCAGGAATGATGTAGGGCTATGAGAGTTGGATCATATGGAAGGCTGAGTGCCAGTACAAGTATTACTACAAGTATTTTCTATTATTTAAAATTTATCAATAATGTCTATTCCTAGACTCTTTTCCCACATGTAGTTTCCCTGAAACCCAGTGGTGCATTAACCATTAAGTGGACCAAGCACATGCTTAGGGCACCAGGCCCAAGTTGATTGTTGTTGGGGGCAATATGCTGATTCTGTAAACCGCTTAGAGAGGGCTGAAAGCCCTATGAAGCGGTATATAAGTCTAACTGCTATTGCTATTGCTATTGCTAATAAACCAATGAAGATTTGTAGAGTATGTACAAAGGAGGGGCACCCAGATTTGTCAGTGCTTAGGACACCAGTGAGCCTTAATGCGCCACTGCTGAAACTCTTGATCCTAATTTTTGTTTCCTCCACAGAACCACTATGGAGGGCTGGATGGTGGACACTACACAGCTTACTGCAAGAGTGCTACCAAGCAGCGATGGTATAAATTTGACGATCACGAAGTCTCCGACATCTCTGCATCCTCAGTGAAGTCTTCAGCTGCTTATATTCTCTTTTATACGTCTTACGAACAACGGGCTGCAGATGTAGCCACTTAAAGGAAAGACCGGAAGACAACGGGCTGCAGATGTAGCCACGTAAAGGAAGGACTGAAGGATGCACTAGCTGGTTTATAAAGTACTGAGCTGAGACCAATGTAAAGTTGCCCCAAAAGGGATGCAGCAGTTCCTTATCCAAAAATGTATTTTAGTGCTATTGCTGAACATTAAATTATTAACTCTGCTGCCTTGTATGGAATAATATGTTTCAAACCGACTTATTTGTAGCTACGCTTGAAAATTATAAATCTTTGCTTAGTCCTTTGAAAAGTGTTAAGAGTTGGATTCGAGATGTCCTAAGATTCAATGCGTGTCTTTCTTTCCTCTTTCCCACGTTTATGGCCTTGTCACACTAACCTTAAAGCTTGATTCTACTGTGAATATCTTAGCCAGAGATAAAGATTGGAATGTCCGTGTACATACCGATTGCAGAATTGCACATCCAACATGTATATAATAAAGAGATCCGATCCTTTGACAAGAACGGCAAAGAGAGAGATGGTTATTTTGTCAAACTAGGTGTATGTCTTATCTCCGCACTTTACAATGTACTCTGGAAGACTGAAGCATTACATAATTTTTAATACGTGTCTTGAATCCGTGTCTTTTTTTTTTTAATGACAAAAAAAAAAATCTTACGCGGTTGTTTCAAAACGCATTGGCCCGATCGCTATTCCTTGCCTTTGCAGTTTAATAAATGTAGATTATTTCAGGAAGGGTAGACTAGATGAGAAGGGTAGACTAGAAAATACGCTTGTTCCTGGGGAGGAAAGCTATGGCAAATCTAGACAGCATACTAAACAGCAGAGACATCACCCTGCCAATAAAAGTGTGTCTAGGCAAGGCTATGGTTTTCCCAGTTCCAAAGCATGGCTGTGAAAGTTGGACCATAAGAAAGGCTGAGCGCCAAAGAATTGAGGCTTTTGAGCCATGGCGCTGGGGAAGACTCCTGCGAGTCCCTTGGACTGCAAGGCGATCAAACCAGTCAGTCCTAGAGGAGATCAACCCTGACTGCTCTTTAGAAGGCAAGATCCTGAAGATGAAACTCAAGTACTTTGGCCACCTAATGAGAAGGAAGAACTCACGGGAGAAGAGCCTCATGCTGGGAACGATGGAGGGCAAAAGAAAAAGGGGACGACTGAGAATGAGGTGGCTGGATGGAGTCACCCAAGCAGTCAGCGTGAGCTTAAATGGACTTCAGAGGATGAGAGAGGAAGACCTGGACGAAGGTTGTCCACAGGGTCGCAATGGGTCAGAAACAACTTCGCGACTAACAACAACAAGACTAGGTGAGAGCAAATGCAGAGTCCAAGATTGTTGGAATATTGCATTTAAAGAAGCATTTATTTGAGGGGGGGGTACCCTTTCTTAACTAACGTTTGCTCTGGGAATGCTTTTTGGGGGGACGTGGTTGCAAGTTATTAAACAGTACACCTCTTTTTTTTCAATCGGAAGACTGCCAAACTTTTATGAGCTTCACTCGGCAAGGTATAATCCGTTCAGAGTGATAATGAGGAGCCATCTAGTTCTCCGTGGATGCTGCAGTAATAATCAACATTCAACCCTGGCTGTCCAAGAAGAGTTTATTTAACTGCAGGTGTTGTGTCAATGTTCTGCGTAAGGCTTGCCGAGTAGCGTTCTTTTCACTGAAAGAAAGTGGCTTGGAAGGGCCAGCTTCTACGTCACTCCGTCAGTACAATCCAAAGACACGTAGAGGGGTAGGGGGGTGGGGTGGGGGGAAATGCAGTTGTTCCTGAATGGCAACCAAAGTGTGGGCCAATTCAATGTGGCTCCCGGAACCTACGACTTGGTTCTCCTACACATTCTGGTTCTTGACGGGCGCAGAGAAAGCTTGGCTGCTATAAAACAGAAGGTAGGCGGCAGACGTTTGCACGGAGGATTCTGGGATCTCGTTGATCTGGGAATCGTCAAAGTTGTACCAGTTCTGGCTGAGAGTGTGTCTGCAGAAGGCAGTATAATGGCCACCATCCAGATCTCCAAAATGGTTCTGCAAACAATAGCAACACATTTCATGTTTACCAAGAAAGCACTTCATGCAAGCCACTCGGGACAGCGTATGGGTCTCAGTTTAATAATAACCCCTGTAATTTTTGGAGCGAGGTGGCTCTGAGAATCGATAACAAAACTGGAGGTTTGTTTCTGACTCACCAGTCCTAACAGTGTCCATTCTTCAACATATACTGGTAGTTCTCCACAATAGTTCATTTAATGATCATTCAAGGATGCAATCCTCGTCATTTAACAACCCCATAATCCCTTTCAGGGGGATGCCTGGGCAACTAAAGGGAGCTAGCAGAGTGTTTTAATGGCCGGATGCCCTTCCTGTTGTCAATGCAGAGTTCTGTTCGTCAGATATATTCTCATTGTGCCCAGAGAGAGAAATATCTGCCTCTACCGAGGGTCGAACTCACAACCACAGACACTAATTTATCAACTGCAGTGATTCACATAACTGTGGCAAGAAAGGTCATAAAACTAACTTAACAAATGTCTCACTTAACAACAGAAATTTGGGGGTCAATTGTGGTTGTAAATCGACCTGCATATATTAGTTGTGCAGTAAGATACACCCTAATTCAGAACCAAATTTAAGATTAACTACAGTTCAGGGGGGGGGATTGAAAATATTTGACAAACAGTTCTCTGCCCGGTTGTTGGGTGGGTGTGGCCATGGGGCTGTAGCCCACTCAGCTTCCTCACAGGGGGGTCATTTTCACCCTCCCCAGGCTCCGGAGGCTTTCCTTGAGCCTCCCCTGGACACAAGAGATCTCTGGAAGCCGGAAACAGGCCCATCTCCAGACTTCCAGAACTTCCGATAGGCCCGTTTTTCAGCATTTCCAGCTGTAATTTGGAGAGCATAATAATGTTATTATCTTTTTTTTAATAATCTCTACCAGATTTGTTCTTGATTGCATCAATTGGCAAAGCTTGCTGAAAAACTAGCTCCTCGTACAATAGCATCATACATTCATCCTTTCTAGTTACAGAATAAAATTATTTTACTGAACTCCATTTTCTTAACTTTCTATTCATTCATTCTTATCCCGTTTTTATTATTTTTTAGGGAGTGAACATCCTTGCATACAGAAAACTGAAATGTCATCCTGGAAGAATACTAGAATCACTTACCACTACAGCAAATAAGTTGTATTTTGGGTTTTTCCGAAAAAGTGGATATATATAAGGAGACAAATCCAGGTTATTTAAAGGATAGTAGATGTCGGTTTTAAGTTTCTTTTTGTAACTGCCTTGACAATCAAATCTGAAAAGGAAGTATGATCTTTATCAATAGTACAAATAGAAATTGTTTTTGAGTCATCTTGGTATGTTGTTTAGAGGCATATTTATAATGGAAGAAGTGGATAGAAATAGATCAGACTAGCATCTAGTTCTGTTTTAATATATTTCATAACTGAGTGCAGAAAAGAAATTAAGGAAAAACACTGGGTTTATGTACATGAGAAATTTAAATCATTTTTTAATCAGCTCCTAACCACTCAAAGAAAATACAGTGGAAAAGATATCAAAATGGATGCTCCATCTCTGGAGGTTTTGAAGAATAGAATAGAATTCTTTATTGGCCAAGTGTGATTGGACACACGAGGACTTTGTCTTTGGTGCATATGCTCTCAGTATACATAAAGAAAAATAAAATAGAATGCCTTCATCAAGAATCATAAGAATAGGATGGGATGGGATGGGATGAGATGGAATAGAATAGAAATGCAGAACAGAATGGAGTGGAGTGGAGTGGAGTGGAATGGAATGGAATGGAATAGAATAGAATAGAATAAAATAGAATTCTTTATTGGCCAAGTGTGATTGGACACACTTGAAATTTGTCTTTGGTGCATATGCTCTCAGTGTACATAAAGAAAAATAAAATAGAATGCCTTCATCAAGAATCATAAGAATAGGATGGGATGGGATGGGATGGAATAGAATAGAAATGCAGATCGGAGTGGAGTGGAATAGAATAGAATAGAATAGAATAGAATTCTTTGTTGGCCAAGTGTGATTGGACACACATGAAATTTGTCTTTGGTGCACATGCTCTCAGTATACATAAAGAAAAATAAAATAGAATGCATTCATCAAGAATCATAAGAATAGGATGGGATGGGGTGGGGTGGGATGGGGTGGGATGGGATAGAATAGAATAGAATAGAATAGAACAGAATAGAACAGAATAGAACAGAATAGAATAGAATTCTTTATTGGCCAAATCTGATTGGACACACAGGAAATTTGTCTTTGGAGCAGATGCTCTCGGTGTACATAAGGAGAATAAAATACATTCATCAGGAATAAAAAGATACAACACTTAGTGGTAGTCAAGGTTACTAATAAGCTATCAAATTTTACTAGCAAACAAATAAAAACAATATAAATTGAAAGATACAAGCAACATAATTATAGTCATAAGTTGGGAGAGATAGATACTAGGAAGGAAGAGAAGAATAATAGTAATAACACAGTCTTAGTAAATTATTTGACAGTGTTGTGAGAATTAGTTGTTAAGCAGTGATGGCCTTTCAGGGGAAAAACTCTCCTTGTGTCTATTTGTGCTGGTGTGCAGTGTCCAAGAAGAGATTGGTGTCCAAGAAAAAATGGTGTCCAAGAACAGATTCGGCAACCATTCATCTGAAATGGTAGAGGGCTGGAATGGTGAACCTATGGCATGCATGGTGGCCGGCAGAGCCCTCTCTATGGGCACGCGTGCCGTTGCCAGCTGCTCTTCTGGTTCCCAGCGCTCTGGCCAGCTGGCTGGCACACATGTGCACACTGAAAACCCACAGACCAAGTGGGCGGCGCGCACATGCGCACCGGCCAACTGGCCTTCGGGTTTCCGGCACTCCAACACACACACACACACACACACACACACATTCCAGTTGGGTCGCTCAGTTCTGAAAAGGTTTGCCATCACTGGTATAGGGTCTCCTCCTTGGGCAGAGGGTTAGACTAGGAGACCTCCAGGGTCTCCTCCAATTCTGCTATTCTTTTAAGTACATAAATCTTCCCTTCATCTGCTTTTTTTTTTTTTTCCTGATTCGATGAGATTCAATTTCTGTTCTGTTCGATTGTCAACAACTCCCTAACTGGTCAAACTCTGAAATGCCTTCCTTTCGGCCAAGGTGGCGCAGTGGTTAAATGCAGCACTGCAGGCTACTGCTAGATCAGCAGGTCAGCGGTTCAAATCTCACCGGCTCAGGGTTGACTCAGCCTTCCATCCTTCCGAGGTGGGTAAAATGAGGACCCAGATTGTTGGGGGCAATATGCTGACTCTCTGTAAACCGCTTAGAGAGGCCTGAAAGGCCTATGAAGCGGTATATAAGTCTACTGCTATTGCTATTGCTATTGCTGTCAGCAGTTGACTATAGCAGAATGGAGGTGGTGCAAGTTCAACCCATGGAAGAAAAATACGCCTAACCTCTTTAAGTGGAAGATGACCATCTTGGGCGACTTGGCTATGCTGGCTTTCACTGCTGCGTCCGTTTTTATCCCACAGCAGGAGCAGTTGATCTGGTTGTTCCAGGTCAACACGTCCTGCTGAAAGAAGCAATCAAGGCATTCCTGAAGAAGAAGGAGAAAAGAAATTTTGGAAAGATGCGTAATTAATTACAGGGATTATGTGCTTTTTTTTTTTACATGGTTTTCATCCCTGGTGTTCTGACCTAGGCTTCCCCAAAGAGCATGAGGCAGAGTCCTGGTCCCGACCAAACCCCTTTTATTAAACGAAGGTGAATTCCTTTCATTCACATGCAGCAAGGCTTGGCAAACAGTCCTTCAAAGGAATATTTATGACCACAGACCTTATCTAGCTTGGAAAGTAAATATTTTCCAAATGAGATGCGGTGCAAGGAAAGACTCTGGGCACAGAGTCTCTGAGACTCACGGACAGATCTTCACACTCCTGAAACGAATTGAACGAACAAACGAATTGTTTCCTGCAAAAGCCCCCTCCCCTTTCGCTCCTCTTTTATTTCCTGTGGGAGGGGCCAATCACCTTCCACCTGTGACTTTACTCCCAAGTCAACCCTGATTTCTGAGTTGTTCTTTTCTTCTGGCAGCTCTGCGCATGCGCACACTGGCTCCAGCTGTGCCTCTGCCTCACCGCTGTCTAGCTCCATAGGCACCTGATCACTAACAGATGGCCTCGGCCCCATCTCTGCTTCTGATGCAGAGCCTTCATCCGAGCCTTCCCCAGCCTCCAGGACTGGCCCATGCTCCTCTCCATCCTCCTCACTGTCAGCTCTGCTGGCTGCTGGTGGGCCACAACCCTTAGAGCCCATACCTCGAGTGAGCATTCCGATTCATAAGGTATTGGTAGAGAGAGCACAGTGAAGATCTCCGTTTTGTAAGTAGTGGTTTGGCATTCCAAACACATGATATCATAGCTAAGATGTCCTTCGAAAAGTCGGGTGATAATGGAGCATTCGCTAAGGCAACTCCTGGATTCCCAAGCAGTTGATGAGCTTCCCTGGTTTTTTTTCTTATTCGTCTGCAGAAGAGAGAAAGGAGCCACGATAAGTCAGATGATTTCCATCAGGCGCGAAAGACCAGGTCGACCCATGAAGTTTCAATTAAGCCGATTTACTGCGACTCATGCCTATTCACAGGAATGTCTATGGAGTCTCTCAACCATCCAGGTCATGGCTGTCCCAAAGGTGCCTTTTCAAGAGACAACTGGAGGTAAATCCTTCCATTTCCCCACTCTCCAGCCAGGGCTGAAGAAGCTTCTTGGATGAGAAGCGAAACATCTTCAAAGAAAAAAACAGAAAGTCCAGTTGCCTTTCGAAACAGTCCCTTTGGGATATGCATAAGAATCTTCTCAACTAATGGTTAGCAAGTGCTTGGAGCTAGATAAGGGCCAATAGAATTCTAGAGGGGTTGGACCTAGTTCATTTGTGGCTATGTAGAGATTCTAGGCTGATCCCTTTTTTAACTCTGCCCCCAGCTTCTTCTATTTCTCCTATAATTTCTTACTTGCTACTGCCCCAATTCAAAGCTGAGCATGTTATGTTTTCATCCCCAAATCCATATTGTTTTTTTTTATATAAAAAAAACACCTGCAATAATACATTTCAGATTCACCATTATAATTTCATAATGTCTTCAGCTAAAAGCCATGGACTGGGACAGAGGTGGGATTCAGCCCGTTCTCTCCGGTTCGGGCAAACTGCTAGCGGCAGCTGCAAGAGGCTCCGCCCACCCGCCCCAACGTAATGCGCAACCTTCTGTGCATGTGCTCACCTTTGCGAACTGGTAGGGAAGGTAAATGGATCCCACTGCTGGACTAGGAGTGGGAAAACCTGAGTTCTAAGCCTGCATTAGGCACAGAAGTCAACTGACCTAGCTTCACTGAGCCGAGGTGGCGCAGTGGTTAGAGTGCAGTACTGCAGCCACTTCAGCTGACTGTTAGCTGCAGTTCAGCGGTTCAAATCTCACGGCTCAGGGTTGACTCAGCCTTCCATCCTTCCGAGGTGGGTAAAATGAGGAGCCAGACTGTGGGGGCAATATGCTGACTCTGTAAACCGCCTAGAGAGGGCTGAAAGCCCTATGAAGCGGTATATAAGTCTAACTGCTATTGCTATTCATAAATGATGAACACTCTGTACCTTTTTGAGAGCTTCATGTAGTTCATTCAAGACGTATATCAGAAACTCTTGAGCGTCCTGCTGGGTTTTCTTGATGAAAGCAGGGTATCGCTCACCAATCACCAATCTAAAGACCTCGGGAGAGACGCAGTCAAAGTCCCCAAGCCACATATCATTCATCAGGTAGGCAAAGGCGGTTGCAATCTCTCCATTCTCCCTTAGAGAAGAGGTAGCATATAATAAGAACATGAGAAGATTATTGGCACTCTGCAGGGTCAACTCTTGGCTCATCGTCACCAGCAGTATAGAACAATAGAATGAATGAGCTGGAAGGGACCTCAGAGGTCTTCTCATCCAGCCCCCTGCTCAAGCAGTTATTTCAAATAAGTGACTGTCTAGATCAGGGGTGTCAAACTCAATTTTATTGAGGGCCGCGTCAGGGTTGTGTTTGACCTTGGAGGGGTTGGGGGGGCATGGCCAGCTTGTGGTGGCCTGGGCACTCTGCCAGCAAAAACGGAGCTCGGGGCAGGGGGAACGCACGGCCCTCCCAGGCTCTGTTTTTGCTGGTAGAAGCACAATGGGCTGTTCCTTCGCTGATTCCAGGACGGCCACAGGGGCCAGAGGTGGGTTCCTACCAGTTCGCACCTATTCGGTAGAACCGGTTCGTCAAATCTACCGAACCGGTTAGAAGAGGTTCCACCAGTGGACCCGGAAAGCAGGCCACACCTACAGAAGAGGTTCCAAAAATTTTTGAAACCCACCACTGGTCCTTGGATATGATTATTCTACATATCATGCTCATATTTATAAAACTCAGTGCCTCTGTGAAAGGTAAGGATGACTACTGCGTTTGTGGTGCAATCAGAACATTGTGTGTGTTGAAGTTGTTTTAACACAAACCAAAGATGCCTTTTAAAAAACAAGTTTACATCATATTCTTATGCATGCCAGTGCTGTGTGTGAGAGGTAATTTAAGGTGGTTCTGACAAGTGTCGTCGGCATCTTCATATCCGGTCACATGGGCGGCAGGCCACTCCCATCTGGTCACATGGGCAGCAAGCCACTCCCACAAAAGAGGCCACACCCACCGAGTAGGTTCGAACAATTTTTGAAACCCACCACTGACATGGGCCATATCTAAGAACCCTGCGGAGGCCAAAAACAGGGCACACAGAGGCCAAAAATGGGATGCAGAGGCCGAAAATGGGGCACGCAGAGGCAGTAATAAGCAATGTCAATCTCTGCACCATGAAACAGCTGATGATCGGGAGGCCGACCCAACCAACAATCAGCTGCTTGTGCTAATCTGGCTGTGCTGAAGCTGAAACTTAAACAGGCTGTTTGCTGTTTGCCGCAAGGAGGCAAATTGCTGGGACGCAGAGGCCAAAGGGTGGGGGCCGGCGGGTGAGCAGAGCTACATTCGGTGTATAAGACACACCCAAATTTTCACCTTCTTTTAGGCAGGGTAGGTGGGGAGAGTGCATTTTATACTCCGAAAAATACGATAGTTCTTATGGAACTTTGTGGCTTCGGGGAAATAGAAATTATCTTTAGCATAATATTAAAGAGCAATTTCCCAAAGAACATTCTCGCATAACATAGCAATCCACTTACTTGTCTAACGAGGCTACATATTTTCCAGAGAGGAAATATTCCACCAACGGGGATACACTGCACAGGCACTGAATTACAGCATTCATATAACATGTGTTGCCTAAATTACGCAGGCCGGTAAGTCCTTGGTATTGTGGGTTTGTGTCATCTCTGGATACATCCATAGACTCCTCCGAAGTCTGCCAGGGAAAGGCACCCTTGCTGTGTTTCCAAAGCCAAACAATCGTCAAAGGAGTTTTTGAGTCCCAGCGTGAACAAAAATATTTATTTACAAGAGTTTCCATTCCAATTTCTATAAATTAATGCATTTCCTAGATAGCCAACCAATTGTCAAAACAAGTACTGTTTTTGGCTCGAATCCTAACAGGAATAAAATCTTCTATTTACAAGAGTGTGTATGAATTAATCAGTCTCCTAGACAACAAGGGACTGAATATAGGACGAGGAAGTTGCTCGGTTGATACAATAAGCACATGAGAATTAAATGAGCCAGATGGAGATGAAGTCAAACATGTTCAAAGCTGCTCAAACTGAACTAGGATTATTATCATTTAGGGGTGGAGGACTATATTATATAAACAACAGACTTTTCCTGGATCATATCAATTCACAAACTATACAGTAAAGGTAAAGGTTCCTCTTACACATATGTGCTAGTTGTTCCCAACTCTAGAGGGCGGTGCTCATCTCCGTTTCAAAGCCGAAGAGCCAGCACTGTCCGAAGACGTCTCCGTGGTCATGTGGCCGGCATGACTAAACGCCAAAGGCGCACGGAATGCTGTTACCTTCCCACCAAAGGTGGTCCCTATTTTTCTACTTGCATTTTTATGTGCTTTCAAACTGCTAGCTTGGCAGAAGATGGGTTAAGTAATGGGAGCTCCCTCCGTTACGCGGCGCTAGGGATTTGAACCATTGAACTGCCAACCTATCTGATCGACAAGCTCAGCATCTTAGCCACTGAGCCACTTAACTATATAGTAGACATTGCCTAATAATGCTAGCTTGCCTACCTGTATTTTAATTTTCCTACCACACCAACTTGTTAAAACATTTTCAGTTCACCTTCATAACTTATGGGAAACAGTGCAAAATCTGTCTGATTTATGTAGTGCAATACAATACAATACAATAGCAGAGTTGGAAGGGACCTTGGAGGTTTTCTAGTCCAACCCCCTGCCTAGGCAGGAAATCCTATACCGTTTCAGACAAATGGCTATCCAACATCTTCTTAAAGACTTCCAGTGTTGGGGATCTAGGAGTCAACATTAGAATACAGCATTAACAGAGTTGGAAGGGACCGTGGAGGTCTTCTAGTCCAACCCCCTGCTCAAGCAGCAGGCCCTCTACCATTCTGGACAAATAGCTGTCCAATCTCTCCTTGAAAATCTCCAGTAATGGAGCATCCACAACTTCTGGAAGGAAGCCCTTCACTGATCAATTGTTCGGTCAGAAAATTTCTCAATTCTTAGTTGGATCTTTCCTTAATAAGTTTCCATCTGTTACTTCTTGTCCTGCCTTTAGGTGCTCTGGAGAATAGGATTTTCTCTGTGACAAATGAAATACTGAAAGAGTACTAACATCTGACCATCTCTTTCTTAGAGTAGACATACCCAATTCCTGCAATTGTTCATCTCCAGATCTATCTCCCCAAAAAACCCCAAGGTAAGATTTCTCTATACCCTTCAGAGGTGGTCTACTGCCGGTTCAGACTGGTTCGCCCAAACCAGTAGCGGAAATGGTGTGTGGGCCGGCCACTCACCCTGCCTCTATGCTGTCCTATTTAGGCACGTTTTTGAGGCCGGGCGTCATGCGTGTGATCAAAGCACAAGAACAGAAGGCCCGGGCGCATACACAGAAAGGGGGCGTGTGAGCAAAGCGCCTGCGCAGGCTGGGCGCATGTGCAGAAGGGGCGCCCGCGCCTGCGAACCGGTGGCAACGAAATGTGAAACCCACCGCTGATACCCTTCACCGCCTAGTCACTAGGTAGTCCTTAACTAAAAACCGAACAAAAAACTCACAGAAGATAATATATATTGAATTCTTCTGGCATATTTGTTGACCTGGAAGCCATCAGCTGGCTTGCAAGGAGGCAAAGCAATGCTTGAATTCAAGTTTCAGGGGAGCCAAGTTACCACCTCCTCTTCATGTTGATGCTTGGTTATGGGGGTTTCTGGTGCAATCGGATGGTTTCATCTTACTCGCAATTCAGGAGGGCTCCCCCCAAATATAAGGGTTTGTCCCTTTGGCTTATTTGCACTTCTTCCTGGTGTTCAATATGGATTCTTCTGGCATCATAAATATCCTCTTACCTTGTTGCTAGGCAATGCCATTGGGATATTTCTAACAAAATACAACACCCAGTGATTCCGGAATCCTAATTCACAATTCTAGTCAATTGCTTCCCAAGAGCTGGATTTATCTCACGCGTAGCATACCTGAACCAGAGACAAATTGGTTCCATCGACCCCCAAAACTTCATCGACATGGCTTTCTCCTTCCGGCAACTTCTTCTAAACAGTGTTCTCCTAAGCGGGCGTTTACTTTACTTTGGGATTTATAGCAGGGCAGAACTTTAGCAAACAACGTGGACAACTTTAAGCCACTCCTTGTTCCTCAATTAGTAGAAATGGTTTATTGATTTGTCAAGAAAGCAGAACGAAAAAACTTTCTTGGCTGTTGCCCTGGCTTCTTGGTTACGCTCTGTATCTTGAAACTTTTAGCGGTTTTCACTAATCTGCCATGAATGCCCTTATTATATGCCACTAGGGATTACAGTTCGAATCCTTAGTGCCGCGTAACAGAGTGAGCTCCTGTTACTTGTCCCAGTTTCTGCCAACTCAGCAGTTCGAAAAATGCGCTAGGAAAATAAGGAAACCACTTTTGGTGAGGGGGTAACAGCGTTCCATACACCTTCGGTGTTTAGTCATCTCAGCTACACGCCCACAGAGACGTCGTCGAACAGCGCTGGCTCTTTGGCTTAGAAACAGAGATGAACACTGCCCCCTAGAGTCAGGAACAACTAGCACATATGTGCGAGGGGAACCTTTACCTTTACCTAAGGATTATAGAGCCCAAACAATTTCCCAAATCAATAAAATTTATTTTCCATTCCCATTTATCAGGCCGTGCAAATAAGGAAAGAGGTCAGCAGTCTAAACAAGAATAAATTTATTTGGGATTGTTTAAAGATTTATTGATATATAAAATGTATACAGTTTAATAGCTTTAATACACTTTATTTCCTCCCCCAGCAACATAAACCACCATATAAACAGCTATTGTGTTCGTGCCTTAATGTCTGTATCTATAAGATACACTACAAATTTTTTTAAAAAAAGAATTACTAAGCGTTATGATGCCTTTTAATTAAAAATTACAATTAGTACCTATTTAACAAACAAAAAAAAACCTTTGCAGCATGAAACTTTAATTGGACAAAGAGGTTCTTGTTGAATTTTCAACAAATTTGGACAGGTAAATTACATTTTATTGGCATAAAGTTGCATTGCAATCTCCCGTACAATACATAATGTAAATTCAATCCTATTTTTTTTCTCTCTTTTAAATAAGTCCCATAGATAAAACATAAACGATGCATTCTCACACAGTATTAAACACAACTGAAGGGCTCTTTTGGGATGTCACCTAGATTGTGGGGGAACCAGAATACACACACACACACACACACTCTCTCTTCCAATATATCAAAACTTGCCAGGCACTGCTGGTTCTCACTTGCAAGACCTCTAAGTGTCAAGTTGGTTCCCACTGGAAGCTGGGACGCCACGGATATAGCAAGAAGTCCCCATGAAGACTCTTTGTTTGCATTGTCTGAGATTTTGGATCTTTCCCAGCACACTGCAGGGGATAACATTGGGGAAAGTCCTAAAATTCCATGTGTACATTCAGGCTCCATGTACAGGCTGAGATGATCTTTGGAAGGCAACGTGAATGAAGCAGCCAGTAGGTTTTCTAGAACACCTGTGTTCACTTCACAAAGACAACGTCTTATCCCAAACCAGATCCTATGCTATCTTCTCCTCTACCACTGTGATTAACCCCCACTCTGTTTTCCAAATCTCGCTAATACTTTTTTCCTACTCGTAGAACAGTGCCTTAATAAAATTGAAATGTATATTGGTTTGATTTTTTAAAAAAAAATGGGAGGAAGGGGGGAATTCATTACACGCAATCCATCCCACGCGAACTGGCTCCACACTTCGGCGGGTGAATCCTGATGCAGGAGACAAGGCCATTGAACGTTGGGTCGTGGGGAGGGGGGAGGAGGAGAGAAGGAACCAGAGGTTCACACCCCATTGTAGCTCAAAGGTTCGTACCCCTTGTAGCTCCAACCTTACTGGCCCAAAGATCGATATTCTTAGGAGCAGCCCGTCCCCACTCGGCCACATAAAAAACATACATGGCACGGTGTCCAGAGAGCATCTATCGGAGCTCCTGAGGTGTGTCGAAGGACCCTTTGGCAATGGGGTAGGGGGTCTTCGTGTGTGGCAGCTTTCTCTCTCCCGTTTCTCTGATCGGATTGACAGAAGCCAGCTGTCAATAACCCAGAACACCTTCTGTCTTAGGACCACTGGAAGCCAAAATGTCATTTGGTCATGGACACATATTGCACTACAGCATGAAGGGGCCAAGAAGGGTGCGGGAGAGAGAGAGAGAGAGAGACAGAGAGAGAGAGAGAGACAGAGAGAGAGAGACAGAGAGAGAGAGAGACAGAGAGAGAGAGAGAGAGAGAGAGAGAGAGAGAGAGAGAGAGAGAGAGAGAGAGAGAGAGAGGGACAGCCCCTCCGTAGACCATAATAAGGTAATAAAATGGGAGAGTTTATTCCTTCTGCTAAAATGCTTCTTTTTTTTTAAAGAAAAAAAAAGCTACTTCATAAATACTTAATTCGATTCCACCTTGGAAAAAAGGAACTTGGAAGAATAAATCGAGAGATTGCCAGCTCCTCCTCTGCCCTGTATTTCACAAGAAGCCCTCCCTAAACTCTACGGCTCAGGCTCCAGGGTCAGAGCCGACCGAGGGAGGAAGCCGGGCACCGGCACCTGACTGGCGGTTGCAAACTGTTTGGTAAAAAGCCAGGGTGTCACGTTACAGCATCAAGTGTCTGGAACCAGTTGAGTTAGATTCTTTGGTGCAGCTCCCGGGCTGAATAGTCAGCTCTGGAGAATCTTCTTGAGGCAGCAGGATTTTATCAGGTGTGTAGTCGTTTCTTTTCAAATCTGCAAAAGAAGGTCAATTAAAAAAAAAAAAAAAGGAGTCCCAAAGGTGCTTTTTTCCGCAAGAGGCAACTGGACTTTCTGGTTTTTCTTTGAAGGCATTTCACTTCTCATCCAGGAAGCTTCTTCAACTCTGACTGGATAGTGGGGGAATGGAAGGATTTATACTTCCTTGCAGAGAGCTGGTCATTTGCATCCTTTGGGACAACCATGCTCTGGATGACTGAGAAGCTCCATAGACTTTTAGCCATGCACTTTGGGATGAATCCCCTTCGAAGGGTGTGGGAGTATGAATGGATTTCCCCAAAAAGCGTCAAACTACGGGAATCATTTACACTACTCAGGTGACCCCGAGGATGCAGAGAAACCTCCAAGTGGCCTCAACGACTCTCTCTAAAAAGGATGCAAATGACCAGCTGTCTGCAAGGAGTATAAATCCTTCTATTTCCCCACCATCCAGTCAGAGGTGAAGAAGCTTCTGGGATGAGAAGCAAAACATCTTCAAAAGAAAAACAAGAAAGTCCAGCTGCCTCTTGAAAAAAAGCACCTTTGGGACAACCATGTCCTGGATGATGGAGAATCTCCGTAGATAAAACAGAGAGCCAAGTCCAGGAGGGGAGAAAAGAAAGAAAGGAGCCTAAACTACGAAAATTAAAAAGAAATCTGTAGGCCACTAGCAACACACTCTGGACATTTAATTCCAGAACAGCAATGCTACACTTGAACTGATTCTCCATGCCAGATTGCCTATCAAGCACTTATAAGAGAGGGAAGACATCAAAAACAAACAAAACTACAGGCATGGCTGCTAGCTTTGGTTTGGAGCCGTGGTGGCGCAGTGATTAGGATACAGTATTGAAGCCTAATTCTGCCGACTGCCCACAGTTCGATTCTCATCAGGCTCAAGGTTCACTCAGCCTTCCATCCTTCCAAACTCCTTCCAAACTCAATTGTTGGGGGCAATAGGCTGATTCCGTAAACTGCTTAGAGCGGGCTATAAACCAATATGAAGTAGTATATAAGCCTAAATGCTATTGCTATTTTGGGCCTGTTGTGAGAGGGCCAAATTTGTCAGCAAGAATTCAGCTTTGGTATGAAAGCAGGAGAGATCAACTTATCTGTAGCCAGGTGCCACACCGAAAACATGATACTTTGAGGGTCACAGTGGAGAAGACAGTGATGCCAAGGCAAGAGGTATCCTTGAGATTTTGGATGGGGTTTTGGGGAGCTCCCTTTTTTAATCTCATTGTTATGGATTATGCTACAGGAAACCATGACATAGCAATAGCACTTAGACTTATATACCGCTTCACAGTGCTTTTACACAGTGCTCTAAGCGGTTTACAGAGTCAGCATTTCCCTCAACAATCTGGATCCTCATTTTAACCACCTTGGAAGGAAGGAAGGCTGAGTCTATCTTGAGCCTGGTGAGATTTGAACTGACAATGCAGGCAGCCAGCAGGCAGCAGAAGTAGCCTGCAGTACTGCATTCTAACCACTGCGCCACCGCGGCTCATAATGATGAAAATGAGCTCCGTTCTACCCTACCCTCACTCAGAGACTAAAAGTAACCCTGGAGGACTTACGTTTCTTTTCTATATGAAAAAAGAAGCAATGAGGGAGACGTTCCTGTCCTTAAACAAGAGTGTCTGGTTTACCTGGAAGCTTAAGTTTCCTACAGCAGGAGTTGCAGTGATGCTTAGCTCTGAAATTCTTAATGGCATCTTCTCCCAAGTTGGCAGGACCAAATACCATATCGCTTGACCTTAGAAACAAAACAGGTTTTCTTTCAAAATTCTTTACATGCACCCGAGGACTTCTGCCTCCTAGGAAAAACAATAGTTACCTTTTTTCTTCAGCTTTTATTACAGAAGGGTCGGTCAGGTTTTCTCCAACACCTTCACAAGAGAGAGCAAAAGTGTCAGAATATTCATGAACTGGCAGAGACATGGTAACAAAGTCAGGCAATGAGGCTTACCTGTATTTTTCGGATTATAAGACGCACCGGGGTATAAGACACACCAAGATTTCGAAGAGGTAAGTAAGAAAAAAAAGTTTTTGTCCTCCCAGGCGCCAAGGAGCATTCTGCAGGCTTCAGCAGTGCTGGGGGAAGGCAAAAACACCCCCATTTCTGCGAAAAATGGGTGGAAAACAGGCTGTTTTTCGCAAAAATGGAGGCGAGGAGCAGTGGCAGTCAAAATGGCTGCCACGAAGCAGGAACCAGCCAGAATACCCAAGATAATTATGATGGTTTAAAAGATTTGAAGATATATATTTTTTAAAAAAATAACAATAAAGAGGAAGAAATGAAGGAGAAAAGTTCTATTTAATGAAATGAGAAGGAACTAAACTGAGCTGTTGACTGTTGGTAGGGCATGGTCTTTCTGTACACAAAGCTACAGGGAACAAATCTCCGCTTACCTTGCAGATCAAGCACCAACAGTTCTCCTCGTGTGTATTCGTACGTCCAATGGCTGAAAGCCAGCATGACCTCCTCTAGCATGTTGGTGGGAATGATTTCATCTCCGTTGTTGTTGTTGTACTTCCTGAATTCGCCAGTCATGCATTCTTCAACCGCAAACCACTGCCCGGCTGAGTGGCAATACAAGAGGAACACTTCCAAGAACCTTGGGGCGAAACATTGTAAGCAGTTGAGAGAGAAGCTCATTTCCCACTCATAAAGGTAAAGGTGAAGGTTCCCCTCGTACATATGTGCTAGTCATTCCCAACTCTAGGGTGGGGGTTCTCATCTCCGTTTCAAATCCAAAGAGCCAGCACTGTCGGAACACGTCTCCGTGGTCATGTGGCCATCATGACTCAATGCCGAAGGTGCATGGAACACTGTTCCCTTCCCATCAAAGGTGGTTCCTATTTTTCTACTTGCATTTTTTACCTGCTTTTGAACTGCTAGGTTTGCAGAAGCTGGGAGAAGTAACGGGATCTCACTCTGTTACATAGCGCTAGGGATTCGAACTGCTGACCTTTTTGATCAACAAGCTCAGTGTCTTAGCCATGTCCCTGCCCCCCCCCCCCCCATACACACACTAAAAAGAAGGGGGTCCACATCCAAATCCTCCTTAATACATTATTTGTTTAAGATCCAGGAATATTAAAATAGTTGTTTGGGTATATTTTTTATAGAAATCTGTTCTTCTGTTTGTGCACACACACGCAACAGCTGGCAGCAGCCATTATTGTAGATCAGTGTGGTGTACTGTTTTCTGCACCCAAGTAATCAATTTTCTACATCTAGAAAGGAAGCATTAAATCCACAGCCTCTGTCACACAGATTAAGGAAACCCACATACCACGTGGGTAATTTGGTCCAGAAATGAAAACAGGAGAGCTTTTAACATTGAGAAGACATCGTAAGGTTTACCTCGGAGAGTATGGAATTGATTTGGGCTTCATCTGATTGAAGGCGAAAGTCAGCTTCTGTGCAGCCCGCTGCTGCTGAATTTCCTAGGCGCAATGAGAAATACATTTTTGTAAAAACTCCCAACTATATTTCAACCTTTAACAAGCACTTTCTGTGCCACGTATTCGTGTAATGTGTATATAATATGCACATCGGTGTGTGATGGCACCGCTAAGCTACGCTTGTCATTGCAGCCTTGAAAGCAACTACAATTTGGAAAAAAATAATAATTCTAGAACCATCCTGTAAGATAGGCAGTCCTCGAGTTACAACCATCTGTTTAGGGGCCGTTCAAAGTTACAACGGCATTGAAAACAGTGACTGGACACCTGCTCAGTATTTGGACGGTTGGTAACTGGCATGTACTTGTATCAGGGATATAGGCTGACTCTACTGAAGCGTATGCAATGTTTAGCAGAGGAGAATTGGGCACCTTTGGCAGGAAGGAGGAGAAGGAAGCAACAAAAAAGAAAATTTTGTATTGTATTTTTCGGAGTATAAGACGCACCTTTTCCCCTCAAAAGAGAGATTGAAAATCTGGGTGCGTCATACACTGAATACAGCATTTTTTGCCTCCCGAAACCCCGCCCCCTTCACCAAAATGGCCGTGCAGAGCCTGTAAGAGGCTCTCAGAGTGTTCCTGGGGGGTGGGGAGGGCAGAAATGAGCAAAAAGGGGCAGGAGCACTCTATAAGCCTCCTAAAGGCTATGCCTGCCGGGTTTTTTGACAAAAAATGAGCCTGTTTTTGCAAGAAATGGGCCATTTTTGGGAGGTCTGCAGAGTGCAAAACCTTTTTTCTAAAATTTGCCTCTTCAAAACCTTGGTGCGTCTTATACTCTGAAAAATATGGTAAGTATTTGTTTTTGCTTCCATGGTACTGTAAGAATCTGCCCCTTCTGAGCAAAAGTACAACTTACTCTCAAGCAAAGGTGTAACACTGTGTCTTCTTTGTAAATGCTTGACCAGGTATTGACAACTTCGGGGAGAAATGATTTGATGATGTAAAGGTGACCTGATTTCAGAATATCGTACTCGGACCAAGTGCAGGCCACCTTCAGGGCTCGTCGCAAACCTCCTCCCATCTCTTCCTTGCTTAAGAATTCGATTTTGGCACAGAGGCCCAGCTGAGACCAGGAAGACATGCTGTTGTTCAAAATGTTGGGAGAGCTTTCCTCCAGACGATACACAGTGACTGGCTCTCCTATGATGTCACCAGAATAAAGTAAAAAAAAGACAGGTGAGGATTAGCGAATAGCACTAGAAATAGCACTTAGACTTATATACCGCTTTAGAGTTGTTTTACAGCCCTCTCTAAGCAATTTACAAAGTCAGTATATCATCCCCAACAATCTTGAGTCCTCATTTTACTGAACTTGGAAGGATGGAAGGCTAAGTCAACCTTGAGCCTAGTGAGATTCGAACTGCTAAATTGCAGGCAGCCGGCAGGCAGCAGAAGTAGCCTGCAGTACTGCATCCTAACCACTGTGGCTCAGAATATTAATGTAATGTAATGACACTTTATATCAGTGACTAACCTATCCAAGATGAATCTTGCTTGAGAAAAACCAACATCTGATTCATCTTGACCGGATGAGTAACTACCAAATATAAATTAATGAACTCAACCTTATATTATAACATTTGCTTTGAGATCTTCCATCTCCTATCGCTCAAAACTCTAGTTAAGAATCAGCGAGTGCAAAAAGGGAGGAAGGAAAGGAAGAAGATACGGTGTTCATCTATCTTGTTCAAATTTCATAGTAAAATACAATAAACGAAGTGTTCTTTTTATCAGAAATTGATTATATAAAAGAGATAAAAATTCTGGGTTTTAGAACAATTCTAATCACTGTTCGAATCTTTTTGGTACCCAGTGAAGACAAATTTTACTTACTCAAGCACTTTGAACATTTTAGTTTGCTTAATCCTTTAATCTGCTGATATTCTATTTGCTCTTTTATATCACGGTTGCCTGATTTTTAGGGTCTTATTTGTTTTCTTGCGTGTTAAATGGTATATTACATAAAATTATTGTATGCCTACCAGGTCTGTTTTGACACAATGAAAGGTCATCTAGAAAAACTTGAAATACATAAATAAAAATTCGTACCTCTTGGTGGCACCGGGGTGAATGGGATGCTTTGTGATAACCTCATCAAATTATTTCTCTCCACAGCTGTAGAGAAAGGCAAGGCAATCTGTTGTAGATTAAGGATTATAGTGCTTTAAAAAAAAATTATTTCATTTTTAGGAGGTTAGAGACTGACCTGAATAGTAGTAGGTGGTATCCATAATGGGCTTGAAAGGGGAAGCTATACCTAAAATAAAGAAAGAAATAAGTAAATAACATCCTACCCTGTTTCCCTGAAAATATCTTGCCGGATAATAAGCCCAATTGGACTTTTGAGTGCATGCACTAAAATAAGCCCTCACATTTACAGCAATGCAAAAAATGAAGTTTTTCAAGTGAAGTTTCATCAAACTCTAACAAGTTATAAACATAACATCAAATTTATTGCATAAAAAAACCTGTGATGTTCAAAACACTGAGGATAATTAAAACCTCAACATAAACAGGACAACCTCATCTTGGCTTATCCTGGATGAGAACAAAAAGAAAATTTCTTTTTGAAGAGCTAAGGTACTAAAATATCCACCGGCATTTCTACTGAGACACTTTTGTCTGCAGTTAAAGCTGAACGATGTATTGAATTCAAGAAAAGTTACTACCAAGACTGAAACTAACGGTACTGTGTAAGCAATAACTTACCATTCAGTGCATCTTCCTCAGAAGACCTACAAGTAACAGAGACACCATTAAAACTTTAGAGATATTTACATTTCTTGGATTTTAGTGCTCTCATTGTAAAGGAACAGAAAAATTCCTCAGGAAGAGTATTCTAAGAACAGGGGTCGGCAAACTTAAACACTCAAAGAGCCATTTGGACCCGTTTCCCACGGAAAAGAAAACACCGGGAGCCACAAAGGTCCTAACTGGAAGCCCCCTGTTCAATTCTGTAGCTGACCGGAAATTCAGTCCCCTCACCATAGAGTCTCCTCCTAGCGTAGCATACTTTTCCCACTACTTGTCATAACCGAAAGCCCTATCAATTGTGGAGACAACTGAAAAACCCTCCCCTTGCCATAGAGTCTTCTCCTGGCGCACTGTGCTTCTCTCCCCCCTCCCCACCGCTTCTCTCAAAATTGTGGCGTCGACCGGTGATGGAGCCACAGCAGAGGGAGGAAAGAGCCACATGCGGCTCCAGAGCCGCAGTTTGCTGACCCCCGTCCTAAAACATTGAATGTCTGTATAGGAGTACTACCATGTAATGTAAGCTATAAATCCAACCAACCAATTAAAGAACATAGGGCTAGGATGGCGAACCCTTTCTGCTGACACCCATGCCATTCCCCCGCCCCCCCATCAGATCTCTGTGGCGCTTCTTTTGTGAGTTTCAGTTTCCCTACAAACGACAAAACAGAAGTTCACAAAAGAAAAAAGATCTTACCTCCTGCTGTGCTGCCGGTGTTGGGATGCTGTGGCCTTCAAGTCTCCGCTGTGCATGTGCGCCTGTCCGCAAAGGCACATGTTTGCGCGCGCACACCCCTTTCAGTTTGGGCATGCGCATGCGCAGTTTGGGCGCTCAGTGTCTAAAAGGTTCGCCATCCCTGATATAGGGCTTCAACTAAAATGTAATTACCGCTACCTTCATGCCTATTAACATAATCTGGCAAATGAAATATTATAGTCAAAACTATATTTTCTCATGCTTCCTCATTTGCACTCTTTCCTGTAGGAATTCTTATACATCAAATCAAGATAGCCTCAAGCAACGGCAGAGTTACTGGTCTCTGGAGATAACCAAAGGCATAAAAGATAATGTTTTAATGCTCCGTACAGGATGTTTTAATGGTTCACTTACATTTCATTCCTGTAGGAAGTTCGACCTTGCAACCAATCCTGGAAAGGAAGGAAAACCAGAAAGGAGCCGGTGAAATAGAGGTTAATTGCTGGGTTTGATGTCAAACCATGATACAGTTATCATGTTCTCGTTGTGAGATCTATCATGTTAGGTTTCTCTAAGGCTGTTTCATTCATCCAAGAAAAATCATTTAAATTAAAGTGGCAGATCAATGCGACGATTTCCGCTATACCCAATTGTCTATTCCCCCCCCCCCCAAGTTCTTTCATAAGGAATACAGAGACGATACTCAAGAATAAAAGAATGCAAAAGCTGTTGAGTAACTGCTTTTCTTCTTCAAGGTTATCTCCAAACTACAGGGGTGTCAAACTCGATTTCATTGAGGGCCGATGTTTGACCGGGGCGGGGGGGGGGGGGGATGGCTGTGGCCAGGGTGGGCGTGGCCAGCTCGACATTACTTGTGACAGGGGCGCCTGTGATGGACCGAGCATTCACCAGAGAAAACAGGCTCCCCAGCTCCGTTTTTGGCTGTGATCACCTCCTGCAACTGTCTGTCAGTGAAAACGGACACTTACAGCTCTGTCAAGCTCTGTTTTCGCTGGCAGAGGCACCATGGGCCACTCCTTTGATGTTTTCAGGATAGCCCCATGGGCCAAATCTAAACACCCCATGGGCCTTGACAACCCTGCCATACTGTAACGAATGCTAGACTTCCTCATGTTACTCTTAAAGCATGAGTACCTCCCAGTGGCCGGTAAGATCCCATAGATTGGGCCTCCTTCAGATGCCGTCAGCCAGACAATGTCGGCAGGCGGGTCCTGGGAGGAGAGCCTTCTCTGTGGCTGCTCCGGCTTTTTGGAATCAGCTACCCCCAGAGATCCGGACCTTACCCACTCTCATGGCCTTCAGAAAAGCTGTTAAAACCTGGCTGTTCCGGCAGGCCTGGGGCTGTTGACCTCATTGTTGAGGTCCAGCCCCGATTAGAATGAATGCATGTGTTGTGTTTTAAACTGTCTTTTTCTTATTTTTTTACTTATTTTTTCTTCTTCTCTTCTTTCTTTATAAGCCACCCTGAGTCCTTCGGGATTGGGCGGCATATAAATTTTAATAATAAATAAATAAATAATAATAAATAAATGAGTTTAATGGAAGGATAGAGCTGATGGATTATCTCTGTGATGCTGCTATCAACTTTCCATTGATATTCCAACGCTTAAGTGAAAGTGTCAACAATAACCATACCAATGGGGCCTGTCAATATTCTACTCAATGCTTTTTTCCCCGTTTGATCTTTCCCCGACAGCCAGAGAGGTACAAAAATTCCCGGCACATTTGAAAAGGCACTTTGAGAGGTGACATATCCACCATGTTGAACACCGTGTCAACACCGTGGGCGACAGCATGTATTTGGCAGAGAATACTGAAATTTGTCATATGTTACTTTCTGTCAGTTACTTAAAAAGTTTTACTTTTGGATTCTTGGGTTCTGCTGTTTTAGGTTTTTACGAAAAACGCACAACAATTTGCATTGTGTTTTTACTCACTGTGAGTAAGGCTGCCTTGGAGTCCACCTGGTGATTCTCCTCAGTAGACGCTCTTCTGCTCTTATTGTGAGCTAAAAAAAGGACCTTGCAATTAGGATCTGAAGTCAACTGATTGATTTTGATGGATTGATCATCTAACATTGGCTGATAACATTTAACTAAAAATTCCATTGATCCAAGTACAAAACTCAGTATGAAATCCTCGACGACCTTATCTATGGTTTGTTAGCTTACTGGGGTGGTAGAGTATCTCAGAAAACAATTCTTCAGGTTCTTAATAGCAATAGCACTTAGACTTTTATACCGCTTCACAGGGCTTTACAGCCCTCTCTAAGAGGTTTACTGAGTCAGTCTCTTGCCCCCAACAATCTGGGTCCTCATTTTACCCACCTCGGCAGGATGGAAGGCTGAGTCAATCTTGAGCCTGATGAGATTTGAACTACTGGCAGTGGGCAGAGGGAGGGAAGGGAAGGAGGGACAGACGGACAACAGCAATAGCACTTATATACCGCTTTACAGTGCTTTACAGCCCTCTCTAAGCAGTTTACGGCAGGATGGAAGGCTGAGTCAACCTTGAGCCTGGTGAGATTCGAACTACTGGCAGTGGGCAGAGGGAGGGAAGGGAAGGACAGACGGACGACAGCAATAGCACTTATATAGTGCTTTACAGCCCTCTCTAAGCAGTTTACAGAGTCACCATATTTGCTCCCAACAATCTGGTTCTCATTTTACCTACCTCGGAAGGATGGAAGGATGAATCAACCTTGAGCCTGGTAAGATTTGAACTGCCAACTGCTGGCAGTCAGCAGAAGTAGCCTGCAGTACTACACTCTAACCACTGCGCAATCACAGCTCTTTGTAGTTAAAGTATTAGTCTATATTTGCAGCACTTTATAGAATACACCAAATAAAAATGAAAACATTTGTGTTAATACTTACTCTGCTCTGATCGTGCAGCTCTATAATAGTCACTGAAGCCTTCACATGAACTAACATGTCTTAGAGGAGCTTCTGTATTACTGCTGACCTGCACATTAAAAAGAAAATAATGCTAGTCACCATCATCATTCTACTAATGTGGTGCACCTCTTGGTAGGTGCTATTCTTTAATTGCAATTATGTCAGCTTCTCCCAACCTGCAGCAATTCCTATCATTCTCCGCCCATATTCTTAGAAATGAAATATGAGCAATGCTGGTGTGGCCCGCCAGACTCGGACAATGAGGAGGTTGGGGAGGAACTTGGGCCAGTACTGGAGCCTGGGGAAGGCTCTGATGGATGCTCTGAGACAGAGCCAGGACCATCTTGACATTTCCAAGCCATCGGAAAGACAGCTGCCTTTGGAGGCTGATATGAGTGAGGAGGAAGAACAGCTGGGACCTGTTCCAGATGCCCGTATGCGCAGAGCAGTTAGGGGAAGTGAACAACGGAGGACAAGGAGTCGACTCGAGAAGCAAAGCACACGTGAATGCTGAATAGTCCCTCCCTGACTAAATAGAAGGAAAGGGGAGTGGTTGTCGTAGCAGACAACAGTTCGTATTTCTGAACATTCTGCTCATTGTGTTTCGTGCCAGAAAGACTGCTTGCCAGAACTTAATTTGCCGCCTTTTGGCTGGGAGCTCACGGACTTGCAATTATTGCAAGGAACTGATAAGGTCTGTACTGCCATTAACTCCTTGAAGGATTATTGCATGGACTTTTTGTGGGTGAATGCAATTAATTCACAAGAGGTAAATAAAGAGGGGTTTTTCGTGACAAGGAGTCTGTTTCTTGCTTCTGCCAAGGCTGGGTCAGAACAAATGTCACCCAGACCTGATGCAGAAATGAACAGCTGGAATATTTTACCTTCTCTTTTGTTTTCTCCATGCCTTCTAGAATTGCTTTTTTGAAGTCTTCCTGTTGCTCCTAGCAAAGGGAAGGAGGAAGGCATTTAAAGTTAGTTCTGATTTGGCTGCAACCTTTGTTTTAGTTGTCTGTCCATCTAAAATCCAGGGATTAAAAAAACCAGAGCCAGTTTAGTGCAGTAGTTTCAAGCAGCAGACTAGAAACCAGGAGGTTGGGAGTTCTAGTCCTGCTTGCCACACAAAGCCCGCTGGGCAGCCACTCTTTCAGAGCCCCAGGAAATGGGCAATAGCAATAGCAATAGCAGTTAGACTTATATACCACTTCATAGGGCTTTCAGCCCTCTCTAAGCGGTTTACAGAGTCAGCATATCGCCCCCACAGTCTGGATCCTCATTTCACCCACCTCGGAAGGATGGAAGGCTGAGTCAACCTTGAGCCGGTGAGATTAGAACCGCTGAACTGCAGATAACAGTCAGCTGAAGTGGCCTGCAGTACTGCACTCTAACCACTGCGCCACCTCGGCAATGGCAAACACTTCTGAAAATCTTGCCGGAAAAACTACAGGGATTTGTCCAGGTACTTACTAGGATCAAGACTGACTTCAAAGCAAACACACACACACACACACACACACAAAATACACCCGTAGGATTCTGTTTTCTGAAACTACAATTCAGTTCAGTGCTTCAAAAGTGGCATTGGCACATTCGATCCCTCCTGGATATGTCCTTCCTTGCATATCAATTCTACATCAAAAGTCTAGCGCTAAATTCCTCCCATCCCTCCTCCCACTTACCTCAATGCTGTCACTTTTTTCTTTACTCATCATCGGTGTCTCCTTAAACCGCTGCAATTCCATGCTGTCCCTGTGACCTACAGCAGCCAGCATTACCATGCAAAAAACAAGAATGATTACAGATTTAGGTACAACTGTCGTTATTCACATGTTGTTGGAATCTGAAAATGCACAAACATTTCTTTTTAAATTTATTAAAAAAATAATAATAATACCAGTCCCACTGATCTTCCCCACAAAATGGTTATCTTTGATGTGGTCTCTTTGATGTAGTGGTGAGGTTAGTGGCCTAGAAACCAGGACTAAGTTCTAGGCCTTCTTTAGATGTGAAAGCCAGCTAAGTGATTTTCCACCTTTCTCTGCTTGTCAACCCAATCCACCTGAGAGGGTTGTTGGTTGGGGGGCGGGGGAGGATAGGAGGCATGAGAATTAGGCATGTTTGCACCTTGATTTATACATAAAAAAGTAGGATAAAACTACATCACCAGCACCACAATGTTACTGTCATCATAATGATGACCTGGAAAAAGCATTCGTCCAGGAAAAAAGTAACATTCCAATTTGCTGCATTCAAAAATAACTTCTCATCTTGTTTTCTAGGAGTACATAACATGGATGCTAACATTTTTACTAACGGCTGCTCAGCAGAAAACGCAGAGTTGGATATAATCAAAATTTCAAAACATAAATCTCCCCCAATAAAAAAAATATTTGACACGGAAGCATGCTATTCTTTCTCTCATGCTTCGTAGACACATGGCAGACTTTAGAAGTACTAACTCCTATCCTAACTCTTATGTAAGGAACAATTATGTCTTGCTCTGTCCACATTATAGCAATAGCAATAGCACTTAAAAAGGACTTTACAGTGTTTTACAACCCTCTCCTAGTGGTTTACAGAGTCAGCCTCTTTCCCCCAACAATCTGGGGGTCCTCATTTTACCCATCTCGGAAGGATGGAAGGCTGAGTCAACCTTGAGCCTGGTGAGATTCGAACTGCCAAATTGCAGGCAGCAGGCAGGCAGCAGAAATAACCTGCAGTACTGCATTCTAACCACTGCGCCACTTCGGCTCTTAACACTGGATTTCCCATCCACAAATACGCAATATATGGATATCGGCACATTTGAAATGAACAGATTGTGCAATTCAGGGTAAGACATGCAGGCTGGCCTCACTGCAAAGATGGAAGTTATGGAAAAATGGGACCTACCATGAGGAGTTTTTTTGCTATGTGTACATTTTAAATGTATCAGCCCAACATTTAAATCATGTCTGTCCAACCTTTTGGCTAGCTTGAGTGAAAAGGAATTGTTTGGGGCCTATATATAATATAATTTTATAATATAAAATCACATAATGTTAAAAGTTTATAATCTTGTGGGGGTTCATTACTAGCTGTCCAGGACTGCATGAGGGCCACAGATTGGACACACCTGATTTAAATTAACCTTCCCCAACTGATATTCTCACAATAACAGTTTATGGGAATTGACATCTAGCACCTCTATCAATAAGTTTGCAGAAGGGCCCTTGGTTAATGACATTTAAATTAAATGTGACTAGGTTATATTATCAGTTCTTTTTACAACACAAAATACACCATTCCGCCTACAGCGAGCCACCAAAACGACTTACAAGGAAAACAAAGCCTATATTATCTAAAGTCCACACATTTTGTTAGTACACCTCTTTCCCAATATCTAAACACCATCCTTCCACTGTTTTGGTTTTGTTTTGATTTTTTTCAATTAAAAAGAGGATGCAAGTAAGTAACACAATTTAAAGGGTTTTTTTTTTTTTTTTGCTATTAAGAAGAAAAAGCAGAATACTAAATTTTGATTTGCACAGGCAATTTGTTGCAGTAGCCAATTCCTCAAAGGTGAATAAAACAGTGGTTAGGTGATAGACATTGTGACAAAAGTTGACAGAGCCCGTTAACACAAGCAGAAATTGGTACAAGGAATTTTTACATCTTTTCATGGAACAGACAATATTTTTGTATAGGTATCTTGATATTTTATATCAAGATACAAATATAACATTGGACAGAGCAGCACTCTTCTTAATTATAAGCTCTGATTTGCGGTTGACAGACACAACAACCATTATGTCTGAAAAATATTGCCCACATTTCAAGATTATTATTATTATTATTTTTAAAGGGAGTTTACACTTTCACAAAGAAGGGAACCATTTGGAGAGCTTGAAGAAATCAAGACATTAAAAACCAGAGCGCACCAAAAGTACCACAAAATCCATAAAGGCATCACACACAATTCTTGATAAATCAAACCTTGCAGTTTAGATTTGATCCAGTGTTTCTGATGTTGTACAGTGACACCGGAACTTAAACTGGAGATCTTGGCTGACATTTCTGGAAAACTTCTGTTCCGGCTTTCAACTTCCCGTGTCTTTTTCAATCCACTACAAGGAACGCTTCTGGTTTCCTTAGCAAGAGTCACCTGGAATTTACTTCGGGCAACAGTCTTCGCAAAACTAGAAGAGGTCTGGCCATTCTCTTGGTCTGAAAGGTTTTCTGCAGCAGCGCCATCGTTTTCCTCCTCAATAAATCCAGACTTGACATAACCGCCGCCATTTTGGGAGATGGAAGCGAGCCAAAAGAAGCCCGAAGATGGAACTTTGCAGCAACCCCCAGCAATAGCCGGATGCCCTCTTTTCAGCTGGTGATACTTACCCACAAACGCACCAAATTCAACGGCGTGTTCTCCTTCAGCGGCCTTTGGGACCACAACGTCCTCTTCCTTTGAGGTGCTTCCCGGCTGGTTTTTACAAATGGGTTGAGAAGGAGTGCTGACAAAAAACTTAGCGGACAAAGATGTTAGATAGGGGAGGCTGTTTAAAGAACTGCCCCCCTTTTTAACTTTATTACTGTATTTGGATACTTGTATACCCTGTACTCTTTGACGAAGTTCTGTGGGAGAAAGAGCTTTTGGAAGTAAGGCACCCCCTGAGGAACTCGCCTCGGGAAAATTGAACTCGTCCCCCTTGGTGAAACCAGAGAACTTATGTCCTGGGTCTTTTTCTTCTTGCATAGATATGTTGCACAGCACCGCGTTATTAGCGTCAAGGCCTCCTTGGGGGAAAGAAGAGCCGAACGCGTTGCCGATACTGTGCTTCCTCCACATGGAAGATCTTAAGGGAACATCGTCGATGAGGTTCTGGGCCAAATGTTTGGAAATACTCAGTTCCCGGGTGATTTCATTGTGGACCTTGCTTGCTTCCGAGGCCTTCTGGGCGGTGAGAGTTTTTAGCGTATCCACAGTGAGAGCAGAGAGGTCTTGCAAGTGGCCGATTTGCGTGTCCAGAGACTGCAAGGAGCGTTTGATGTAGTTGACTCTGTCGCCCACCTCCTTGATTTGGATGCACATCTGCTCAACGCTGGAGAGAAATAATCAGAGAGAGAGAGAGAGAGAGAGAGAGAAGGTCTAAGGGATGCTGTTCTGACCCAGGTCCCCAAACACCACAAACCCTCTGAAATCAATCAATGATTCCTTTAAGTAGGAGTGACGGCAGCCCCCACAAAAAGTTTTATCTCTCACCACAGGCTAACAAGTCCATCCAATCGGAAGATGAATAGTTGTCTGCCACCGTGACCCGACAAATGCGTGCACGACAAAAGCGCGCTGGTGAAACCGTGGCGTGAAAACTGCGACATCATCAACGCTCCCACAACAGCGCGCCAACAGCGCGCCGACAGAAGCGTGATTTAAGTTAAGGTAAGGGTTAGGTTCAGGGTTAGGTTTAGGGTTAGGTTTAGAGCGAGCTTCTGTCGGCGCGCTGTCGTCGGCGCGCTTCTGTGCTCATTCGTTGGCGCAGTTTAGAACTCGCGGTTTTCTCGCCGCGGTTTCATCAGGTGCGCTTTTGTCGGGCACGCTTTGGTTGGTGAACCGTCTGCCACATCTATTCATCTCTGCCTACATTTTATCCCCAGACCTAGGGTGGGGCTTCGCTATCAATGGTTGCTTTTCAGTCCCAAGGACCGGCCCACAGATTTCCACTGTTCTCCTCTCCTCTGCCTTCTGCGCATCCGCTTATCAGGCACTGGACCCAGCTGTTCCTCCTCTTCCCCATCAGCCAACTCCAGACCTGGGGGCTGTTGACTCTCAACCTCAGGGCTGACGGACAGCCCAGGCTCTGCCTCTGTCTCTGTCTGTCTCTGCCATCAACATTCCCTCTTCCCCCTCGGAGCTCTCAGGTTGCCTTGATGCTGTCCCTCACTCCCACGCTTCCTCCTTGTCTGATTCGAGGAGGAAGCGTGGGAGTGGAGGGACCGGCGGCCGACAAGCCACAACACATGTTTTGATAAGATGTTAGACATCTAACAAGTTGTAAACTAAAGGACTTTAATTCTGCCATAAAAGAAAAGATCAGTGACCGTAAAGCTATTTTCCATGGAGATGTTATGGAACATTTCTACTTCAACCATGACTCTGGACTTATCTCCTTCTCAATTAATACCATCCGAAGATGATTTTCCTATTGCATTGTGTACAAATGGCACAGAATATGTTTTCCATGCTGTGGTGTTTTTCAAAACCAAAGGTAAGCACAGAATCTTTTTTTTTTTTAAAAAAATGGAGAAAGTTCATCTTAGGGTGAGTAATGCTTATACTTCTACTATAAAAAAAAGTGGGGGGGATGTTGTGGTTGAATTATTTGCCTACCGTTCAGAGGTGACTCTAATTCTTTCTTCGCTCCGACAATGGAATTTGTCATCTTTTTCACTGAAATACATCTCAACACACAACTCTTCAAAATCATGAAGCTTCTTCTGATCTTCTTCTGTTAGAAACAGTTCTACGGAACAGAAAAAAAAGACAATTAGAGAAGTTCTACGAATAGTCTGTCATGCTAAAAAAAGACCAGGAAAATTGCAGAGATCAGCGCAAGAGAAACGATAACGTTCCTCTAGTGTAGACCCTTAAAAGTCTACACTCTACAGATATGTACAGGTATGTATAATCTATGTATAGATTCCAAGATGAGATGAATCCAGCATTACACAGGAATATATTTTTTTTTAAAAAAGGAGAAACCTCCCTGCACAATTTCTTTTTTGGTCTTTTAATGACCCCATAATCTCTTGCATCGGGGTGGTCAGGGCAACTGAATGGAGCTGTGTGTTTATTAGCCGGATGCCCTTCCTGTCGCCAATGCAGAGTTCACAGCTGATGTTTATTCATTGTGCTGCTACCTAGGATCCAACTCACAGCCTCCCGATTGTAAGTCAAGAGCTCCCCCCGCTCGGCCACTGACACCACTCCCTTCAAGCAACTTTTAAAGATACATAGGTGCATTTTTGAAGGTAAAGAAGCAGAAGAGAAGACATTATGTATTCTGTCCGTGCTTACTTGGTCCATCTGAAGTTTTATCTTTCTTCCTTCGTTTGCAAATGCAGTAGCACAAAGAAGCCATGTGGCTGAGAATAATAAGAGGGGGAGGCAGGATGGGCTTCTCGTGATAGGTCATAACGAAATGATAACGCTGATACTTCCACACAAGGTTAGAGATAGCTTTCACTTGTAAATACACATTGCTAAGGAAAAAACAAGAAAGAATATTAAAAAACAAAACAAAACCCCAGGTAAGTGTTTCAGTACAAAAATATCCTACAAACCAGTTTTGCCCGTATGATACTGCAAAGAGATCCGTATTTACAAGAACTGTACTATGGTTTGTTACCAGAGATGGTAAAACTAACTGTTTTAAATTATCCAGTTTTGTTTCTATCTGGAAATTGCTTCTAGACTTGGTCCTTGAGGCAGAAAAAAAATGGGTTCCACCACAAAACCGCATTCGACTAAAGGGCGCTCGACGAAACCGCGTAGCTGATGTCATCACAGCGCGACAACAGCGTGGAGAAAAAAGCACGCTGTAAACGCTAAACCTAAAATTAACCCCTAAACCTAACCCCCCTAAACCTAATCCTAAACCTAACCCTAAACCTAACCCTTAACTTAACCCTTAACCTAACCCTAAACCTAACCCTTAACCTAACGCTAAACCTAATCCTAACTCTAACCCTAAATCTAACCCTAAACCTAACCCTAAACCTAACCCTTACCTTAACTTGAATCGGCTTGCTTTAAAAGCGCTATTTAAAGCGCCCTTCTTTCTCCGCGCTCGCTGTTGTCGCCCTGTTGATGACGTCAGCGACGCGGTTTCATCAGGCGCGCTTTAGTCGAGCGCGGTTTTGTCGTGCCACGGAAAAAATGAAATGTTGACTTACTTAGGGATTTGCTGATTAGATAGCTAGTATTTGTAAATACGTAAAAAATAAAAAATTGAGGCTGCCATTTTACTTCGCATTTTACTATGCTAAAAAAAGGTTGAAGTCAATGTTTTTTTTGTTTCCCCCGTTATCCCACACTTCTTGTTTCTTTTCCTTTCCCATTTCCCTGCTACCTTTATTTTTTTTTTATATTACGATAAATTGATTTTTTTTTAAAAAAAATGACTTCTACTATGGTTCTACAACTACCAAAGAGATTTCTAAAGCTCAGTTTAATAACCAAAGGGTCCTGTGAAGTTCATACATACTTGAAAAAGGCGATGAGAAGGTTGACCATAATGATGTACTGCACAAAGAGATATACGGACTGAAGAAACGGAGTTAGCCATGATCCTGTGACACAGCGATGCTTAGCTTCGGAATTATTTGCACATACTGCGCAGATTAAAAAGAATAAGAAACATAAATATGGCAGATACAAAGGTGACCCAACGTCAATCTGTTTTTTAAACCCAACACCTCTGAAATATTTCATTTAAAAATATCCTTGTTAATTAGGTAAAGGTTTGCAAAACCTCTTAAAACCTAACAATCAAACGTTTAGATCAATGCTGAGTTTTTGTTATAAATCAGGGGCATCAAACTCAAGGCCCGCAGGCTGGATCTGGCCCACCGGGTGTTTAAATCTGGCTCGTGGGGCCGGACAGGAAATAGCAAATTCCACCCACACCCCTCCCTCCCTACTGCCTGGATGACCTCCTGCAGCACTTTGCCGGCCAAAATGGGGCATGGGGGGGCTCACGTGGGGGGCCCCGCACCCCATTTTGGTCTGCAGGGTGTTGCTGGAGGCGTCTGTCCCGTTTCCCTCCCAGCCCACGGAAGAGAACTAAAATGCTGATCCAGCCCTTAAAGAAATCCAGTTTGAAATCCCTGTTATAAATACAATAATACAATAGCAGAGTTGGAAGGGACCGTGGAGGTCTTCTAGTCCAACCCCCTGCTCAGGCAGGAAACCCTATACCATTTCAGACAAATGCCTATCCAACATCTTCTTAAAGACTTCCAGTGTTGGGGCATTCACAACTTCTGGAGGCAAATTGTTCCACTGATTAATTGTTCTAACTGTCAGGAAATTTCTCCTTAGTTCTAAGTTGCTTTTCTCCTTGATTAGTTTCCACCCATTGCTTCTTGTTCTACCCTCAGGTGCCTTGGAGAATAGTTTGACGCCCTCTTCTTTGTGGCAACCCCTGAGATATTGGAAGACTGCTATCATGTCTCCCCTAATCCTTCTTTTCATTAAACTAGACATACCCAGTTCCTGCAACCGTTCTTCATATGTTTTAGCCTCCAGTCCCCTAATCATCTTTGTTGCTCTTCTCTGCACAAATGAATCAATGAAATCATAATTACCTACCGTCAATTTCATAAGCATACACTTCACCAAATATCATCCAGTAAGGCTGAAATACAATATCTTTGGCTAGGACCCAGGAGGGTTCTTCATTAGGATACAGTATTGCTTTCCTAGGTACTCCAAAACTGAGCAGGACCAGGGCCATGATCACGACAATATAAAACATGTTCGCCACCTGTTAAAACAGAGCAAGAGTCAAGGAAATTGAAAGTATTAGTAGGTCACAGCAGCCTTGTGCAACATGAGAAATGTTCAAGATATGGATTTCAATCAGGTATAAGTAGTCGTTGATTTGGTGCGGTGGCCTAGGGGTGGAGCTCTCGCCTCCCAATCAGGAGGGTGTGAGTTCGATCCTGGGTAGAGGCAGATATTTCTCTCTCTGGGCACACATGAGAATATATCTGCTGAACAAAACTCCGCGATGGTGACAGGAAGGGCATCTGGCCATTAAAACACTCCGCTCCACTCAGTTGCCCAGACTTCACTCCGCAAGGGATTATGGGGTCGTTAAAAGATGATGAGGATAGGCAGCCCTTGACTTATAGGCTGTTCAGGTAATCCAAGCATCCGAATTTTGTTTTTGTTTTTAAATAGTTTTTATTAAATATTTTAATCTTTAAAAACAGAAAGAAAAACACAAGAAGAAAAAATGTTTTGTTTTTTCAAGCATCTGAATTTTGGATCACGTGACCACAGGCATGCTGGAAAACGGTCATCGGTCACTATTTCAGTGGTGTTGTAACTTTGAACGGTGGTTAAATGAACTGTCGTAAGTTGAGGACTACCTGTATATAAACCAGAGAGGA
This sequence comes from Thamnophis elegans, assembly GCF_009769535.1. Classification (NCBI taxonomy): domain Eukaryota; kingdom Metazoa; phylum Chordata; class Lepidosauria; order Squamata; family Natricidae; genus Thamnophis; species Thamnophis elegans. The sequence continues at coordinate 10,782,654 of NC_045556.1, read as the reverse complement.
ATGGAATGGAACCCTGATCCTCTTAGGGCCGCTCAAAGCTTTGGATCCCTGCTCAAAGTTGTTACCAAACTGTAAAAGCTGACTTTCAAGATGAAAATTATAACAATTAATGGGAGATACTTGGACTAAATCTTGGAAACAGCTGTCTGGCTTCATCTGTTATTTCCGCATATCACTTCTGATACATGCTCTACCCTTCTATGTATAAATCCATGATTTCAATGCAGAAAACCAGAGTACGTCACCTGTGTGGACTATATCTATATGCGAGAAACGTCTGTGTAAATCACACATGTGCAGCAAATACAATATGGGGGATGGGAAAGCATTAAATGTGATCATTAAAGTTCATAGATGCTTCCATTCCACATCATGCTGCATATACAATCAAGCACACCTATATTTGTATATATCCAAGATGACCGCAGATGGGGACTGCAGCCAAGAAATTAAAAGCCACTTGCTCCTGGGGAGGAAAACTATAGCAAATCTAGACAGCACACTAAAAAGCAGAGACATCACCCTGCCAATAAAAGTGTGTATAGTCAAGGCTATGGTTTTCCCAGTTGCAATGGATGGCTGTGAAATTTGGTACATAAGAAAGTCTGAGTGTCAAAGAATTGAGGCCTTTGAACTCCTGGTGCTGGAGAAGACTCCTGCGAGTCCCTTGGACTGCAAGATGATCAAACCAGTCAGTCCTAGAGGAGATCAACCCTGACTGCTCTTTAGAAGGCAAGATCCTGAAGATGAAACTCCAATACTTTGGTCATCTAATGAGAAGGAAGGACTCCCTGGAGAAGAGCCGAATGCTGGGAACGATAGAAGGCAAAAGATGAAGGGGACGACAGAGAATGAGGTGGCTGGATGGAGTTCACTGAAGCAGTTGGCGTGAGCTTAAATGGACTCCAGAGGATGGTAGAGGACAGGAAAGCCTGGAGGAATGTTGTCCATGGGGTCGCAATGGATCGGACACAACTTTGCAACTAAGAACAACAACAGTTCTATAATACTCCTCCCATGCTGAGAATTAAGTGCTAAATAAAGACTATCTATCTTAATTTACTGAAAGTAAAGTAAAAAGAAATTTATTTGCATTAAAAATTCAACCACGAGATATATTTGTTTAATCTTACCATTTTCCCAATCATCATGACGTAGGGTCCAGCATGTTGATTTACAGCCAGAAAATCCAACAGTCTCACATACCAAAATATTATATTCAGGCAGTAAATGAGTCTTCCAGCAACGAAAACATAATTTTCTCTGTAAGTATTTTCATGGAAGTTCCCTTTTGCTCCAAATCTTAGTACAAAACCAATGAAGAAAGTGATAATGGCTATTGTGTCACTGATGTTGAAGTAATCATTGAACCACACTTTAACCTTCTGGCTAATCTTTCCAGCTTCTGACATAAAGATCTGTATTAAAAATAACAAGAAAATCGGGTATGATCAATTTTGGTTCATATCAAGGACATTAACGGCCTGATTAGGTGGCTGTTAACATGAACCCACAGCAATCTGTTGAATGTCAGAAACTAGAGACCAACAATCATGGCAGTGGCTTTACAAACCAGGGTTATAAGGCAGTGGTTTCCAGTTTTATATAGCAATAGCCAGGGGTGGGCTTCAAAAATTTCAGCAATGGATTCTCTACCCGGTTGCTGGGTGGGCATGGACATGGTGGGCATGGCCTAGTCGGCCTCCTGAACCACAGCGGGATTTGGGGGGGCGCATTTTTGTCTTCCCTGGGCTCCGGAGGCTTTCCTTGAGCCTCTGGGAGGACGAAAACTGCCTCCCCCGGGCTCTGGAGGCCGGAAACGGGCCGTTCCGGGAGGCCCTTTCCCCCCCCCCTCCCTGAGCCTCTGTGCGGGCCCTGCACTTACGTCACATCCAAAATGGGCTGCGTGGAAACTCCCAGGAGGGGAGGGGCAGAGTGGGTGGGGCCATCCAGGGGTGGGATTTGGAGGTTTCCGAACCGGCCATAATATTAGCTACGGGTTCTCCCGAACCTGGGTGAACCCCGTAGCAGCCCACTCCTGGCAATAGCTTTTAAACTTGTATACCACCCAATAGTGTTTTACAGCATTCTCTGGGAACATATTGGCCCCAGCAATCTGGGTCCTCATTTTACTGACCTCTGAAGGATGGAAGGTTGAGCTCCATTAGGATTGAACGCCAGTCTGTGGGCAGAGTTAGCCCGCAATACAGTATTCTGCGTCACTGCAGCTCACTATATATTTGGCCAGCTCAATGACCATACCGGTAGTAATTCTGCCTCCAACTTTCCCCACAAAACAACCCTGTAAGGAGGGCTGAGTTAAGAGAAAGTGACTCATCATTTCCTGGTCTTTAGGGAAGCACGTTAACCACAATAGAAAACTGCCCCCTAGGAAGTTTAGGATATTTCAAGAGGGCAATGGAGAAAAACAAGGCCAGAAGGGGCCCATGAGTGAAAAAATCGAGAAACACTATTAAAAGGCACATTTGCTTGTATTTGCTCTGGTTACTGTTGGCACACATTGCTGTGGCCCGTCAGTGGGGCTGGCAGCAGAGTCGGACAGTGAGGAAGTTGGGGAGGATCATGGGCCAATCTTGGAGGATGGAGAAGGCTCAGACGAGGGCTCTGCATCGGAGGCAGACTTGGGGCCAAGGCCATCTGGGAGTTCTCAGCTGCCTTTGGAGCTAGACAACAGTGAGGCAGAGGAACAGCAGGAGCCTGTTCCCAGGAGCCAGTGTGTGTACGCACAGAGCTGCCAGAAGACAAGAACAACTAAGAAATCAGGGTCGACTTGGGAGTAAAGCCACAGGTGAACGGTGAATGGCCCCTCCCATAGGAAATAAAAGAGGAGAGAAAGGGGAGTGGGCTTTTGCAGGAAACCATTCATTCATTCGTTCATTTCAGGAGTGTGAAGATCTGTCCGTGAATCTCCGAAGTCTTTCTTTGCACAGCACTGTGTTTGGAAAATATCTACATGGCAGCTTTCCAAGCTAGATAAGGTCTGTGGTCATAAATTTACCTTTGAAAGACTTTTTACCATGCCTTTGCTGAATGTGAATGAGAGGAATTCACATTTGTTTAATAAAAGGGGTTTTGTTGGGACCAGGACTCTGCCTCAGGCTTTTTGGGGAAGCCTGGGTCAGAACACACACGTTAGATGAAACCGTGCCAATAGCCAACAGGAAAAAACACAGAGGCATGGTATTTAAAGAAAAGGAAGATGACACCAGAAGTACGAGCATCTATACTAGGCTCTGGATTGCACAAATATAGTTTTAAGGGGATCAGCTATGAATAAAAGATACATTATTTGCATCTTAAGATCTGGTCAGGCAAACCTTACAATATAAAGGGGAGAGGAGGAAAAAAATTATGGTGGAACTGGCACCAGGCTTGGTAATTTCTGGACCTCTAAGATGTTTGGAACGTCTGTATCCAAACTTGTGCATATAAACAATATGCCTGTTAAATCACGCAGGTGCTCTCCAAATTGTATGACGAGAACCTTGAAAAAAAGCCGCTTAAAAGCCCTTATGCTTTTTAGCTTCACACACTCTAACGCAAACATTATGCACAGGGCCAGATTGACTATCCCACTTTGAACCATTTATGGTGGACTGGCAAAGTACAACTTGTGCATATCTTCTTTGTACAACAAATTCAGTCCACTGTTATTGGGTTTTTTTTTTTTTTTGATGAAGCATTTGAAACCCCCTTCAGTGGAACAATGTTAAGGCAGACATACCTCGCGGATTTTCTCAACCGCCAGTGTGAAAATGTAAGCAATGACAATCCATTCCTGAACCGAAGGCAATTCTTCCATTTTCACCAGAACCACAAAGGTATAAAGCATCAGGAATCCTATATAGGCCAACTAACAAAAGACAAGACAAGTGTTAAATATCCATCTGGATAGGTTAAAAAAAAACAAAAAAGATTCCCGGAGGGGGAAGAGTAATTCTTTACCACAACTAAAACCAACTCACCGTGTTGAACCAGAATTTCACTATTGGTGCGTGATAAAAAGCGTAAAACTTTCGTGTAATGGGAAGCCTCTTCGGTTTTATCATGCTCTCCATGTCATGCTTTACGTCAGAATGATCCAAGACCTGGACTTCTTTGAAGACTTCCTAAGATTAAAGCAACATGGTTAATTGACCTACACTTGGTAAGCGCCGTATTTTTGTAGTTAAGAGTACCTGATGGGATAGACATAGTCAAAGTCAGTGATCGAGTGGCAATACAATTCTCTCCTGGAACAAAAGTCCCAATTCAGCTCTCAGGATGTATAAACACGACTGAAGAAAGATCTACGGAAGCTCCTGACAACTGCTTTGTTCAGTGTCAGCAATACTAAGCTAAATAAATGAGTGTTCGATCCTGGTCTATAGCATGTTCCTAGGAGCATGGTGGCTTGAGCAGTTGGAATACTGGGCAGGATGTTAGCAAGCCATATTTGAGACCCGAGGGCTGCAGTAGGGCGGGGTTGAGCTATTATCCATCACTTGAAGCTCCTATCATTTAAATGTGAGCCAGCAGTGTGCTGCAGCTGCCAAAAAAGCCAACAGTTCTAGGCTGCATAAAAACAGAGGGATAGAATCAAGATCACATGATGTGTTAATACCCCTTTGTAATGCTTTGGTAAGGCCACACTTGGAATATTGCATCCACTTTTGCATCCACAATGTAAAAAAGATATTGAGACTCTGAAAGAAGTGCAGAGAAGAGCAACAAAGATGATTAGGGGACTGGAGGCTAAAACATATGAAGAACGGTTGCAGGAACTGGGTATGTCTAGTTTAATGAAAAGAAGGACTAGGGGAGACATGATAGCAGTCTTCCGATATTGCAGGGGCTGCCACAAAGAAGAGGGAGTCAAGCTATTCTCCAAGGCACCTGAGGGTAGAACAAGAAGCAATGGGTGGAAACTAATCAAGGGGAGAAGCAACTTGGAACTAAGGAGGAATTTCCTGACAGCGAGAACAATTAATCAAAACAACTTGCCTCCAGAGGCTGTGAATGCTCCAATACTGGAAGTTTTTTAAGAAGAGATTGGACAGCCATTTGTCTGAAATGGTATAGGATTTCCTGCCTAAGCAGGGGGTTGACTAGAAGACCTTCAAGATCCTTTCCAACTCTCTTTATTCTATTCAATTCTATTCTATTCTATTCTATTCTATTCTATTCTACTCTATTCTATTCCATTCCAGCAAGAAGCCCCCAACTGGGTCCCCCCAGTGACATCTAACCCTTTCAAACTGGGCCTTGGTGCTTCTGGCATGAGTGCAAAAAAAGGAAGCGTCTAATTTGTTTGACTGGCTTTAACAGGGGCAAGCATAACTGGGTCCTTGGAACTTACCATTGGTATTTCTTCTGCTATGTTCTGAAAATTGTTTTCACTGTCTTCCATCGTCATTTGATGTGCATCCTGGGACTGAGGAATGTGAGACATTTCGGCCTTGGTTTTGTATTCCAGCATTAATATAGTAGGGGGGAGAAGGATGCTCAGGATTACCTGTGAAATGTTAACATCGGACAATTTAAAGGATTATTTCCATGCGAGAGTGCTTAGAAACAAAACAAGAGAAAGTAAAACAAAAAAACAAAAACACCACCCAGCACACAGATTCCTGCTTTCTCTCCCCACCCTTATTCCAGCAAAATCTGTCAGGTAGCAAGTAAACGATGTAGAAGAATGTTTACATTGAGCAGCTTACAAATATACCCAGTTTCCCCAAGAGGGGGAAAAAACTAACCCTATCTAAAATATCATCCAACTAAATAGGTTTGTACAAATTCCCATCCTTCGTCGTATCTTCCCCCTACCCCCCCCCCCCCATATTGTATTTTGATTTCCGCAGCCAAGTTTAACTGACTCAATCTTTGTAAAACTTCTTTTCTTTTCCGTATCTTTGGAGAAATGAAGCATGAGGCCACTTCAAAGGGTTCTTTGCTGAAGAGCAAAGCAAGCAAGGGGCCACAAACCCAAGAGAAGACTACCGTATTTTTCGGAGTAGAAGACGCTCCGGAGCACCTTAGATTTTGGAGAGGAAAATAAAGAGGGGGGGGGGGGGAATTCTGCTTCTGCCTACCAGCATCCATGGCATTCATCTGGCTAGCATCCTGTCAGCGTGTGAGAGAGTTGAGGGCTGTTTGCACTGATGTGGCGCAGTGGGAGCCGAGGTGGCGCAGTGGTTGGGGTGCAGTACTGCAGGCCACTTCAGCTGACTGTTATCTGCAGTTCAGCGGTTCTAATCTCACCGGCTCAAGGTTGACTCAGCCTTCCACCCTTCCAAGGTGGGTGAAATGAGGACCCAGACTGTGGGGGCGATATGCTGACTCTGTAAACCGCTGAGAGAGGGCTGAAAGCCCTATGAAGCGGTATATAAGTCTAACTGCTATTGCTATTGCTATTGCTGTGTGAGCAACAAGGAAGGAGATAGCGAGGAGCCTGGGCGTGGCTTCTTCTGTACTAAAGCTGCATGCTGTGCTGATATCTGAAACTAAAACTGAAAGTGAAACTTCTCTCCTCTGCTGAACTACCATGTTGGAAAAGCTGCTTTTGGTATTGTATATTTACTTCATGTGTTATACTATATATAAAGAGAAGTTATTGAATCCTGCTGAATCAGTTACTTGTGTGTGCTTTCTGAATGCGATTGCTGCTGCAAACTCTGACACATCCTTGCAACAAATAGCAAACAGCCAGGTCAACTTCATCACATTATTGCAGCCTGATTCAACATGAGTAGCTGATAGGCGGGTGGATAAGCCTCTCTGAATTCCCCCAATCAGCTGTTCCAAGCTGCAGGGATTGCCACAGACCACCGCCTCCTCTGTGCTTCGCATGTTTGGATACATTTGGTATATAAGACGCACCCAAATTTTCACCCTCTTTTAGGGGAGGTGGGAGTGTGTCTTATACCCCCCAAAATACGGTAATCACACACTCTATTTTAAAAAGGAGACTTCAGGAATTTTCTGTAAAAGGACTGAAAGGCTTTGGGTTTTTTTTTTAAATAGAAGTGTCTTCTTTCATTCGAACACAGTGGGGTAAATTTTCAGCCTGGTTATCTGGACAGAAATGGAGGTTCCTGGTGTTAATCTAGTCTATATGGCTTACTTGTCTTGTACCATTCTGAAAACTTACCCCATTCGTACCCTGAGGCTTTGTCTGAATTGTGAGGAAGCTCTCATTTGCTCAGCTCATGCTACTAAAATGAAGCATAAATATGAAGACTTTCTACATCGCATTTTACTTTACTACCTGTAGGAAGCTTAATTACAGTTCAGTTTTACATGGGGGTTGAGTCTGTTAATGGGTCACCACTAAGTTTTTTTAGTAGTAGATTAGTTCTCATGATGAACTAGAGATCCATCTCTACTTAAGGGCTACTTGCCTGGATTCGGCCTTCTATAGATCTGTACCTTTTTCAAAAAAGATAATACAGTGTCAAAAGAAAAATTACTGTGCATTTCAACACCACCTCCAGCTTTGATTTTTACACATCCCTAAATAAAGATGACAGTGACAGAGACTATAGAACTACACGCTTGCAGTTATTATTTTTGTATAATGCAATTGCAATAACACTCAAGGCATCTGCTGAAAACAAACCCCGAATGGCGCCTACCTTGTACCATGAATTTTTCCTCATGTTCAGCCTTCCCATCCACATATCCGATAGTAACATCTGGGTGCAAGTGTGTGCTACAAAAGGACGGAGGCGTGAAGACACGGCTAGTTTAAGGCAGGTGGCATTACTCCAGTTTTTTAGCTCGTAGGTGAGTAACTTCATCGCCATTGTTTCATCTTGCCGAAAGGATTGCTCTAATAACTCAACGGCCAGCTCTCCAAACTCACTGAGGAAAAGGGAGAGAAAAGACAAAATGCATTTGAAGATGCATATGAACAACAGGTACACAAACAAGTGCACCAATCATCAACCTGACTTGCCTAGAGTGACAGAACGCACCTGTTTTTAAATTCTATACCCGTGATGGTAAACCTATGGCATGCGTGCCAGAAGTGACATACAGAGCCATCTCTCAGAGCACGTGAGCCGTTGCTTGTTGCTCTTCCAGGTTCCTGTGTGCTGGCCAGCTGGTCTTCTTCATGTGCGCGGGAGTGTCGAAAACCAGAAGAGCAACTGCAGATGTGCACCGAGTGGCTGCTCTTCCAGTTTTTCCAGCACACCCATGCACACCGGGCCACCTGGTCTTCTGGCACACATGCGCGTGAAGACCAGCTGGCCAGAGTGCATGCACACACTGGAAACCAGAAGATTTCATGAATGCACCCTGGGTGGCTGCTCTTCTGGTTTCTAGCACGTGCGTGCACACTGTCCAGCTGGTCTTTGGTTGCGCATGCGCATCAGAAACCAGAAGAGCAGCCGTCCAGGGTGCATGTGTGTGCCGGAAACCGGATGAGCAGCCTCCTAGCACTCACACATGCTTTTCTGGTTTCTGGCATGCATGCGTGCACATGCGCACACTCCTGTTTCGGCACTTGGTGCCAAAGAAGTTTGATCCAACACTGTTCTATGCGTTTAAGAGATAGAAAGATACAAAATGGAAGATTCACCCCCCCCCCCCCAAATATAATAGCAGTTTTTTATTTTAACTCTCAAGTCCCGTTATTTTTCTTCCTAAGGAGAACCAGTATCTGATTCAGGAAAATGCTTCATTTATTCACACCATTCCTGGAACTGTTGTTGAATTTCCCAAAACAAATGAAATCTCACCCAATGAAATGAGAGAAACTAACACAAGCGATTTAACTGGTCCTTTTGAAGAAATCGAAAGGAAATATCCAGCCGTAGAATGAAAGAGACTGTTAGGAATATAATTCTAATCGCTGGGTTGGCAATCTATAAATCATGTAGCAATGCTGTAATTGTTTCTTTAAAGCATACTGTAAAATGTGATTGGGTGCTGTTTTCCTCAATCAGCCATAAGAGGGAGCCAGAACGACTGTTAGTTCTCTCTCTGTTTGTTAGATGCTGGGCTGATTTAACCTGAGTGCCATGAGCTATTGTAAGTTTTGCAACTGTTAGCAAACCTTGATTACTGGACTGATTATATGTTAGTGGACTATGTTATTTGGATTATTCCTTAACTGAACGACATTGATGACTGTCTTATGCGTATATGACTTGGACTGTTTGATGGACTCTGATACCTCTATTTCCACGAAAATAAAAGCCTATTTAAACTGCAGTGTCTCTGTATGCTGGTTTGTGTGTTCTCCAACACAACTCTCACAACGCTTCACTGAACGTACTCGCTCTCCCAACAGGGAGCTTACCTAACAGAGACCATTGATTCTAACTCTGGGACTGTTGTCCTTTTACAAAGTATAATTTTGTCGAACAAGATATGACGTGATACGCAAGAAGCTGAACCGCTCACCTGGAGTATTCTTTTAGTTCTTCTGAGGTATCGTCGACCAGGTCGTTTTGTTTTGATTCGTAGGCCATGGAACGGTAAAGCTTGCAGGCCACTAAGGCTTTTGCCATGGACTCTTCGCCATGCTGCCAGAAGAAGAGCGCCATTTTCTGCCTCTTCATTAGCACCGCCCAAAGTAACAGCTCATTAAGAGGGTACGGAAAGCGCCTGGTTTCCGGATCATCAATATCGACAATGTCATCTTTGGTTTTTTTTCTTTTTTCCTTCATCTGTGGCAGTATCAGCCTTTCAAAAAGAGGAGGGGGGGGGAACCAAGAACCTATAATTGAAGAACTCGTAATTTAAAAAAAAAAATGCAAAAAAATATTTTGCATTTTAGGGCAAAACCTTCAATAGTATCCGGCACAACTTCGAACGAGGAAAAAAGGAACAATACTGTACAATTAGCATTGGCTTTCTGGAATTATTTCCAGTCCCTTAAGAGCAGATCGTATCTACATTATGGGATGGCCAGAAAATGGGGAGCACAAGGGACGGGTATACAGGAACACTGGGCAACATTCCCAATCATCTTTCCTGTCAAAGAATGCAATGAGGAAAATTTGAGGGGATAATATGGCTATTTTTTTAACCTGAACTTCCTTTTGCTAGCTCCCACGCATCTAAACAAACAATGGTAGTTGGAACGCAGCAAAAATATCTGCAAAACATTTGATCCCTACTTCGGTATAGCTTCCTTACCTAAGCCTAGAGAACCTCAATTAAAAGGAAATTTTACATAGCACATGTTGACCATATAAAGGGACATTAACTTTAGTGATATGGACTTGTCCTGTTTTAATTTGATATTCACAAAATGCTAGATAAGATGATTCAAGGATGATTATAATTTTGGGATCTGTGTGTGCGTGTGCGCACGCACGCACACACACACACACACACACACACCGTATTTTTCAGAGTATAAGATGCACCCTTTCCCCCAAAATAAGAGGGTGAAAATCTGAATGCGTCTTATACACTGAATACAGCATTTTTGGCCTTCCGAAACTCCGCCTTCTTTGCAAAAATGCCTGTGCATAGCCTTTAGGAGGCTTTCAGAGTGCTCCTGGGGGCTGGGGAGGACACAAATGAGCAAAAAACGGGCCTGTTTTTGCAAAAAACGGGCCTGTTTTTGCAAAAAACAGGCCGGTTCTGGGAGGTCTGCAGAGTGCAAAACTTTTTTTTTTTACTTTGCCTCTTCAAAATCTTGGTGCATCTCATGTCTTATAGTCCGAAAAATATGGTATATCCCAAATCTAAAATTTACCACTATGAAATCTTATGGATTTCTTTAGTACTGAAGTACAACACTCTTCCGGATCAAAGAAACAGAACTTCCGCAGATTTACAATCTTGGATTAGAGATATTTTGTTCACATTCTGTTTATGAGCCTTTTCCCAAAATAGAACAATGGAAAAATGGGTGAATAATAATTTCTGTTACCAAGGTTTAATGATTTGTTTTTGTGTTTTTTCCTTTGCTCTCTGTTTTATATATTGAAACAAAAAATAGAACAATTGACAAGAAGCAGAATGTATTATGTACAGTATGTAGCACTAATATTCATGCCAAGGGAACAGCCCGCTTGTTGCTTACCTTTGGTTTATAAGGCTGTGCAGTTTTGATGAAGTGATTGTGCCGCATTTTTTCTTTCTTATCCACCCTGTTCCCAAAAGGTTCGTGGCTTTTACGCAACTGAGGAGTGCTGCCTGAAGCATTTCGCCCGGACCGCTACATATACATACACACACACATATATATTTTAAAAGGTTAAGAACAAATGAAAAAGATGCTTATTCCAATATGTTGCCAAACTTGTACGAAACAATAGAAACCTAAAATTATAAAACCCGGGTGGATTTTAAATAAGCGATACGGCCTAATATAACCACAGAGGTGAGAGAATGCGGACATCACAGATTAATTGCGAGTTGGTTGTGAACACACTGGGGAAGGAGGACCTCTCATCCAGCTTCTGTCTGAAAAACTGGGATACCTTAAAAGGCTACTTGAATAGCCAAAACTCACCTATCTTAAAAGTCTATTGGAATAATCAGTAGAAATAATATTTCTGTTCCCTTAGAAAATGCACGTGAAATGCTCTGGACCTATCTGAGTATCTAGAAGGGGTTCCACCACAAAACCGCGTTCGACTAAACCGCGCTTGACGAAACCGCGTAGCTGACGTCAACAACAGGGCGACAACAGCACGGAGACAGAAGCACGCTGTAAACGCTAAACCTAAAATTAACCCCTAAACCTAAACTTAACCCCCCCTAAACCTAATCCTAAACCTAATCCTAAACCTAACCCTAAACCTAACCCTTAACCTAACCCTAAACCTAATCCTAACCCTTAACCTAACCCTAAACCTAACCCTAACCCTAACCCTAACCCTTAACCTAACCCTAACCCTAACCCTTAACCTAACCCTAAACCTAACCCTTACCTTAAGTTGAATCGGCTTGCTTTCAAAGCGCTATTTAAAGCGCCCTTCTTTCTCCGTGCTCGCTGTTGTCGCCCTGTTGATGACGTCAGCGACGCGGTTTAATCGGGCACGGCTTAGTCGAGCGTGATTTTGTCGTGCCACGTCTAGAAGGAGGCCTCTTACCCTGAACAAATCACTTCTGCTCTGAAAGCATTGCATGGGCTTACTAGGTTTCTACCGGGATGCTTGCAATGTCCTGCAGAGCTTTTATACAACTTAACCTTGATTATCTGAACGGGGGGCCCTCCTCCCTGATGTACCTGCATATCAACTAAGATCTGATGGAGATGGCTAACTGAGAGCGTCAGGTTTGCCTAGGATTAAAGACTACAATTGGAGTATCGGCACAAGATTTTAGCGGACAGGCAGAGCCAACAAGGGAGAAAGGCTGATTTGCAAGAAGCCAACTCGACTTACGTGTTGGAAAACGCATTTTTGTTTTTTTCACATTAAAAAGAACACACCGCATACCCTGTTGCTGCCACTGAGGCTGTTGTAGATCACCCGGAAGCGTTTTCTTGTGTACGTGCACCGATAGGTTCCTCCCATTAAGTATTCGATCACAAGACCAACGTCAATCAGAGTGAGTTTGTACCCTGGAGGAAGGTTTCCCTATAGACGAAAAATAGAAATTTAGAACTGAGGTTCAAAACATTTTGGTGTCGTTTAATTTTTTTTTTAAAAAAGGATCGGCTAAATAAAATAGCCGCCCTACCCTTGATTAACTCCCTTCCAGGGATGGGCTGCTGGGGGTTCGCACGGGTTCGGGCGATCCTCTAGCTAGGATTCTGGTCGGTTTGGCAAACCCCCAAATGCCACTCCTAGCTGGCTCTGCCCACCCCGCCCCTCCACTCCACCCCAGGAGTCTCCAATCATGCAAGGTAAATGCAGGGCCTGCGTGTTACGGGGCTACCGGAGGTTCCAGAAGTCTGGAAATGGGCCTGTTCCTGGCCTCCGGAGCCCAGGGGAAGCAGTTTTCGCCCTCCCGGAGGCTTGACAAAAGCCTCCAGAGCCTGGGGAGAGCAAAAAATGGGCCTACCGGAAGTTCTGGAAGTCCGGAAACAAGCTGTTTCTAGCCTCCGGAGCCCAGGGGAAGTAATTTTCGCTCTCCCGGAGGCTCGAGGGAAGCCTCCAGAGCCTGGGAAGGGCAAAAAGCACCCCCCAACGTGGTGCAGGAGGCTACGTAGGCCACGCCCACCCAGCAACGGTGCAGCAAACCTGTTGCTGGAACTTTTGACACCTACCCCTGCCTCCTGCCCCTCAGATAGTTTGGAACTGCAACTCCCACAATCATGTCAGAAACAAAATTATACTAAACTGAGAGAAGGGAGGAGGTGAATACGGTTTACGAGGTTCTAAGGAATGTGAAGTCATTTTAGCAACTGAAATCTTTACCTGTTTGACATCTCGAACGAGGTGAAACAATGCTGGATTTGTTGGGCCTTGTTTCTTGATGAAGAAAGGGAAAAATGAAGACTTTTAGATAATTTCAGGCAAGCAACAAATTAGAAAAGAATGACTAAATGCTGGCTGTTTACTTATTTTGGTTTAACAAGCAAAATAGCTGTATTTTTGCAATATTTAAAACTAAAACTGAAACACTTTGCAAATTTGTAATTTCCCTCAAACCCATCAATACATTTTGCTTGGTTTCTAGCTGAATATGTAAACCTAGCTCCATGACAGAGATTTTAAAAACAGTAGATGGAGATTTTGCAATGGATGGTCTTCAACTTACAGTGTTGTAAAGTTCTTCCAGTCTGGGAATTGTCAGAAATTTGTGCATGCTTACTCCATTTTCAATAAGAAGTTTCACAAAGGCAACTCTGTCCATCACAAGAGCATCCAACATAGCCTGCTCTAAAGAGCCAACCTGAATGAAATTGTAAGAGGATCATGCTTAAATTGAACAATAGATAGAAATACAAAACTTGACACCTCATTGCCCAAATACAATAAGAGCACTTAGACTTATATACTACTTCACAGTGCTTTACAGCCCTCTCTAAACGGTTTTACAACAATCTGGGTCCTCATTTTACCCACCTCGGAAGGACGGAAGGTCCGAGCCTGGTGAGATTTGAACTGCCGAACTGCAGCCAGTAGATAGCAGAAGTAGCCTGCAGTACTGCACTCTAACCATTGCCCCACTACAGCTTCCTTCCTTCTTCCTTCCTTCCTTCCTTCCCAATAACACTTAGCAATAGCTAACACTACTAACTGCTAACACTTAAACATATATATCCTCATTTACCAACCTCGGAAGAATGGAAGGCTGAGTCAACCTTGAATCTGCTGAGACTCGAACTGCCAAACTGCAGCCAGCAGTCAGCAGAAGTAGCCTGCAGTACTGCACTCTAACCACTGCGCCACTATAGCTTGCTTGCTTGCTTCCTTCCTTCCTTCCTTCCTTCCTTCCTTCCTTCCTTCCTTCCTTCCTTCCTTCTTTCCCAATAGCATTTAAACTTACATATCCTCATTTTACCGACCTCGGAAGGGTGGAAGGCTGAGTCAACCTTGAGCCTGGTGAGACTCAAACTGCCAAACTGCAGCCAGCAGTCAGCAGAAGTAACCTGCAGTACTGCACTCTAACCACTGCGCCACTTCGGCTCATGTGAGAGTACAATAAGAGTACTATGTAAACAAGAGTTTATTTTAAATGACAATTCCTCTTTTGTAAACTGATAAATTAAGAATCTGCTTAAGTAAAAATTAATGTCGTTTGATTTCCCAAGGGGATTGTGGAGATGAGGTAGCCCAGCATTACGTCTGCTCGATCTGGTTATCAGCAATCTTATTTATATTGTCCCTATTCCAATTGCCCGGCTTGACTTACCAGCCACTGTTGTCCATAAACAAAAACATGATTTTTGGCAATGTCAACTCGATCCCAAGCAAGGGTAAGAATAAGCTGGTCAAATGCAGAAGCATTTGTCCCTAAAAGCAAATGTAAACAAAAAAAAAAGTTTTGAAATTTAACCTGCTTACCACAAAAGCCTAATTCCAAAAGTATCCAGATCCAATACAACTGTACGTTAAAAACAAACTGATTTTAATATTTTGCTTAAGGGATAGAAGACCTGTGAATTGGAAGAAAGTCTTTGAAGCTGAGAAAGGCCCGCTAAATGTATATGCTTTTAAAGGGCTACAGAATGAAGCGTACCGATAGAAGAGAATATCTGTAGTTCAGGTTGAACTGTGGGGTCATTGATACTCTATAAACAGGGGTGTCAAACTCTCATCATCACAGTGGTGTCACATGACGTACTGGGACTTTTTCCCCCTTCGCTAAACTGGGTGTGGGCGTGGCCAGCGCATGACACATTCGGCCCAAAGGCCGGGAGTTTGACAGCCCTGCTCTATGAGCTTGGCTGTTTTCTTTCAGATGATATCCCAGTGCACTGATGATGTTATTTAGTTTGGCAACAAAATGTCTGTAGGAAAACAACCAAGCTCAGAGAGCACCAGAGATCCAACAGAATAAAATGAAATTAATAGATCAGTGAATGGTGTTTATATCTGATCACCCAATCAATATGCTGGAGGTGTTCTGCCCCGGGCAATGAGGTTCTGCTCGGGCAGCCAGTTAACTCCACGCTTGGGAATATCTTTCAGATCATGTTTATTATCAGGAATCCTTAACAGCAAAACTTACAGTTCAGTGTTAAGATTCTTCTGACTTTCCCTGATCTGTCCCATCACGTAGTGTAAAAAGACCTTAATTCCTCTAACCCATGCCGCTGGTGCAAAGCTGCTTCCGATAGTGCTGATGGTGATTCAGTGAGTGCGCAGTAATAAAACAATTTCCCGGGCAAAATACCCCACTGCCCAATCAGGGAGCACAGAAGTGGTCACATGTTATGGGACTACATTTCCCATAAGGTAGTTACATTTCCCATGAGATAGTTCCTTAAAGGAGACAGCTTCTAATTTTTAAATTAGCTATATGCTGTTGGGACAGCACAGGAGGGTACCATAGAAGAAATAGCAACTTTATTCAGAATTAAGCAAAGAATGATCCAGTATTCAGACAGTTTTATATAATTGTCACACTATTACAAAGAGATGATGAAATCAGTATCCGAAAAAGTCAATCAAATAAACGGCAAAAAGATGAATGTTTTTTTTTCTTTCTTTCCTAAAGGGGATTCCCAAAACAGTTCCCAATCAGAAACAAGTTAGGCAACGAAAGGAATAGATATTCATCCCTGGTCCTACCCAAAAGTATTAACTTCTAAGATAAACAATATCACTTTGAAAGAAAACAAAAGTACCTTTTAGTAGAGCTGTAAGGATTGCAACATCAATATCTCGATGTTCATCAGAACCAATGTGGAACACTGTAATCTGTTTTGAAAATTAGACAGAGGAAGAAAGCAAGTTTTTTAGATGCGCGCACCGCCTCTCATGTATCGTGTTAGCGTGAAAATAAGACAGGGTCTTATTTTCTTTTGACACCTGAAATAAGCGCTTGGCCTTATTTTCGGGGAGCTCTTATTATTTTTGAGGTGCAGTAGGAGGCGTGCGTGGTCACCTCATGGCTGTTGCTGTGTTGCTATATTTTTGGGGAGGGTTTATTTTTAGGGGGTGGCTTATTTTAGCGCTTGTGCTCAGAAGCCCGATTGGGCTTATTATCCGGGGAGGTCTTCTTTTCAGGGAAACAGGGTACCCTGATTATATCAAGTTAAATTGAAATGGGAATTCTAACTTCAGTAATATTCACAAAGGAGACAAAGGATCTGGATTTATTAAGACTATATTTTTCATTCTTCCCAGAGTGAAATGTTTATTAAGCAAATCCTCGTAGTGGTGCAGAGATTTACTTACCAGTTCCCTTTTTTTCATGCATTCCAGCAGTGTCTGGAATAAATGAACCGCTTCGCTCTGACCAAAATTAAATGTCTTTTTGATTGTTGAAATGATTTCTGGTTCAGCTCCATCAGGGATGCTTCTGAGGTTAAAGAAAAAAAAATAATCAAAATTTCTGCATAATTATCGTATGCAAAGTATGGGAGCTGTTTTTTAAGTTCAGAGCTACAGGAGAAGAAAATTGGGACCGTTACAGAACTAGGTTGTAATCAACTGTTTCTCAGGGAATTGCACTTAGGTTAAAGACTCTGCACTTAGGTTAGAATCTTTGCACTTAGGTTGAAAACTCAACTGCAGAAAAATTGCTCTCATCGTAGGGATGTGTTGTATAGCTCAGTGGTTGAGCACACATAGTAGTTTTTCACAAAGGAAGTCACCCTGTACTTGAACACATCTATTCTGACCCCGCTCCTCAAACACAGCAAACCCTCTGAAGTGAACTCAAAGATTCCTTTAATTAGGTGTGCCGACAGCCCCAGCAAAAAGTTTTTCTCACAGGCTAATAAGTCAGTCCGTCCAGAAGATGAATAGTTGTTTGCCACACTTATTCATCTCCGCCCCCTGCCTTTTATCTCCAGTGCTAGGGTAGGGCTTTGCTAGCAGTGGTAGCTCTTCCATCCCAAGGACCGGCCCATAGATTTCCACAGCTCTCCTCTCCTCTGCCTTCTGCGCATCCGTGCGTCAGGCACTGAAGCCAGCTGTTCCTCTTCTTCTTCATCAACCATCTCCAGACCTGGAGGTTGTTGACTCTCCATCTGAGGGCTGATGGATGGCCCAGATTCTGCCTCTGTCTCTTGCTCTAACAGCTCCAGTCCCTCTTCTCCCTCTGAGCTCCCAGGTTGCCCTGATGCTAACCCTGACTCCCACGCCTCCTCCTCTGATTCGGCTGTTGGAGGGGCCAGCGGCCAACAGGCCACAACGACATCTCAGATATGTTATTCAAAACTGTGAAGTTTCCAAAAGATGATTTAATTAATTTATGAGCCTCAAGACAAAGTTCAAAAGAAATTCAGTCATTTATTAGGATCAACATTTTGGCATGTTTTTCTGTGGAGCTGAAACTGGTTGCCACTTAATTGCATTTGAACTTTACCCCTGTATCCCTCTGTCTGTGTCATAAATCACATCCACCAACAAGGTGCTAGGCAGGCTATGAACATGCGCATTTCACACACCAGCTGTAGGAATATGAGAAGTGACTCTGGCCAAAGGTATGCATGGAATTCTCCTCCCTTTTTCTATGTCAACTTGATAGTAGTCATGGAAACGCTTTACAAGTTGACAGCAAGGTTGAAACAGATTCTAGTCTACAAATATGGAAGACATCTAGAAAAGATTGAGCAAGAGGGACGAACAAGCCAACTTGATCGAGATCAGCTCCACTGTAGGTGGCCAATGCTTAAAAGGACTTACCCGCCCTCTTCTGTTTGCTTATAAACATAAGCCAGGATATCTGCAGCTCTGCCGGTCCCCTCACAGACCACGACTGGCACAGGAGGGCTCTCCTGAAGATACTCCAAAACAGTAAGGACAACATTGGGACCACCTTCAAAGATAAGTGCCACCACAGGAACACCCTGGCCAATTCCTAGGTTAAGAGGTTTTAAAGAAAATACAAAAATGCTTTAATCACTCAAGACAGGTTTCTTTTTCTTTTTAATTAAATTTTAAAGCTCCAACTTTACAATATAAAAAAACTGAATATGCATCCTCTACACCAGAGGTGTTCAAACTTGGCAACTTTAAGACTCGTGGACTTCAACTCCCAGAATTCTGGTAATTGAAGTCCACAAGTCTTAAAGTTGCCAAATTTTGGGACCCCTGCTCTACACGTTAAGCAAGTTTTGTGGTTTTGTTAAATTGACTTTGGAGTTTCTCTTGGTTGGCTAAATTAATGTCCCTGCTATTAATTAATGAGGGATGAGTGCTATTACTTAACTGCATTGGGCAACTCTTCCTGAATAATTAATATGCACCTGGGATAAAGACTGGACTATGGAGGATATAACAACCTTGCAGAAGTATTTATGCAGATGCATACATAGAGAGAGAGAGAGGGAGAGAGAGAGGGAGAGGGAGAGGGAGGGAAAGAGAGAAATTTCGAAGAATGTTATGAATAGGCAAACACAAAGAACAATGAGCAGGGATTAAAAAGTAGAATGAATATGAATAAAGACAAGATTTACGAAAACCATAGAGGTTACAATTTTCCAGTATAGTTGATCATGGATAGCTGAATACATGATATCATTGTAAAAAGCCTGAAGATCACTAAAGCTTGCCGAAATTAAATAAGCCCAGCTGATGCTTACACCTTACATGAAAGAACGTGTGGGAAACTTGAGCAGGCTGCCTTAAACAACCTGGCAGGGTTTGTCTTTCATTGCACAAACAAGTCAAAAGTTGATCAGCACACATTTTAAATACAGGTAATCATGCACAAGCTCTAAAGTGTGGTTTTACCACAGTCAGCTAAGTCAGCATAAATGCAACTTAAAACACTGTAAACACGCAATCATTTTTCACAGCAATTTTTTTTAATGGTTACAAAATATTGCGCTATCAAAGTTTTGCCACAATCTATTTGAAAAACTGAAATAGATGTAATGCACATTTTACCAATAAACATACATGAACTAAAACAAAAAAAAATAAAAAATTGGCCTCCTACCAATTAAACAAAATCCTTACCACTTAATCACCCATTGTCTGGTCTGAAAGTCATGTCATTTCATGTACATTAAAATAGTCAATTCTATCATTATAATCATATGCCGCACGTACTTGCATGAATTCGTTGCTGACTGATTGTTTTTTCCAGTTCTCGCCGCAATTTCACTTCTGCTCCGTATTTTCCAACTGTGCCATCATCCACCAGTATGAAATGGGAATGAAGATTATTCAGGACGTTTAATTTGCTTAAAGGATTTAGCAGAGTTTGATAGGGAGCAACAACCTAAACATAAAACAAAATTATTACTTTTCAAAATTATTACTTTTCAAAAGGGACATGGTGGCTCAGTGGCTAAGACGCTGAGCTTGCCGATCAAAAAGGCAGGCAGTTTGGCAGTTCGAATCCCTTGCGCCACATAACGGAGTGAGCTCCAGTTACTTGTTCCAGCTTCTGCCAACCTAGCAGTTTGAAAGCATATAAAAATGCAAGTAGAAAAATAGGAATATTTTTTCGCACGTGCAATAGTTTTATGAACTTACATCTTTCCCAACAAGATCGTTTCTGTTTTCAATCACTCCCCAAGGAGCTATTCCAATAGTGCAAATCTTTCGAGATGATCGGGAGGCATGCTCCTTCAGGGCATCCCCAACGTGCTTTGCAACTCCTGTGCAAGGAAAAAAGTGTATGTGCGTTGATAAAAAATCTCCACAAAACTCAGTAGCTTGGTTCATACATCCCAACCAATTGATGCTTGTCAATTACAAAAGTAAGAGGTTACCCCCCACCGGAAGCATTTCACCATCGTCCTATTATTAGTCTCTTTCATCCTCTCTCATATTCTAATTCATTAGTTTCACCATCTTCAAATCATGACGATGTATATATAGTCCTCAATTTACAAACTTTCATTTTAGTGACTAAGCTCACAACGGAACTGAAAAATGTGACTTAAGACGGTTTTTCAGTCTTATGATCATTGCAATATTTCCATGGCCACGTGATCAAAATACAGACACTTGGCTACTGACTCATATTTATGACAGCTGCAGTGTCCCGGAGGTCATGTGATTCTCTTTTGTGACTTTCTGACAAGCAACATCAAGGGGGAAGCAAGATTCACTTAATAACCATGTTACTAATCTAAAACAATTACAGCGATTCATTTAACAATGATGGCAAGAAAGGTCGTGAAATGGAGTGGAACTCACTTAACAACTGTCTCGTTTAGCAACAGAAATGTTGGCCTCGAGTGTGGTCGTTAAATCTAGAACTACCTATGTTATCTATCACACTCGGTGTCATCCCAGGATTCCAAATATGCTACCTCCATGGGACCTTTAAAACAAGTTCTGAGTCATTATGACATCCCAACAATAACACAGCTCAGCACCAATTGTTTTGTAAATGTACATCCAATGTATGTTTCAAGTCAAGGCATCACCTGTGTTCACCCCTCCAGTTATAATCCAGGCTCCTGTTGTTACTGCAGCTTTAATAAGGCCTTTACCAAGCAACTGTTTGATCCGTGGGTGAAGCTCAAATTTTTGCATTCCTCCGTGTACAGAAACAACAAGTTTTGGCAGTTCCAGCTGCCATTCTTTGAGCATCAGTTGTAGGATGGCTTCAGATCTGGTGTCATAGGACAATCGTACATACTATCAAAAGAAGGAAAATGTTAATAACCTTTAACAACAAAACAAGCAGCATATAAAATAATTCGTGCATGTGACACACAAATATCACAGCTGAAAGGCTGATTCAAAATTCCTAATGAATGTTTTACAAGATTAAACCTGCCCGTATATTTGGATTCATAAAATGTTTTGTTCGATTTTGGTTTATCGGTGTTTTGGTTTAGCAGCCAAGGGACACAGTGGCTCAGTGGCTAAGATGCTGAGCTTGTCGATCAGAAAGACCGGCAGTTCAGCGGTTTGAATCCCTAGCGCCTTATAATGGAGTGAGCTCCTGTTACTTTTCCCAGCTTCTGCCAACCTCGCAGTTCGAAAGCATGTAAAAATGCAAGTAGAAAAATAGGAACCACCTTTGTTGGGAAGGGAACAGCATTCTGTGCGCCTTCGGCATTTAGTCATGCTGGCCACATGATCACGGAGACATCTTCGGACAGTGCTGGCTCTTCGGCTTTGAAACGGAGATGAGCACTGCCCCCTAAAGTCGGGAATGACTAGCACATATGTGCGAGGGAAACCTTTACTTTACAAATACAGTCATTCTAATTTCTACCGCTTGGTTCATAATTTAATCATGCAAAACTTGCCATAAAGGCTTAAGTTAACAAACCATGGTTAAAATAAAATATAGCATAGCACAGCACACAAATGTGTTTAAAACTGAAAGCAGAAGTATAATCTAAATTGCTCTTCAAAATATCCTTTTAAGAATACCAATTTTAACCAGAATTACTCTGGTTTCCACAACATATTTGATGTGAATTCAAGGTAAATGTGATGACTTCTCAACAGCTGGAATTCTTGCATCTGAGGAAGCACCACTGTCTGCATGTTGTAGGTGCAATATAGAAAAACAGAGGAAGAAGGAAGTGTTTTCTTGGGGATGACACACTGTTATCGAAAACTTCAGTTTATAGACACGACTAACAGAGAGGTTTTCTTTTATCACAAAATAATAAAAAATATATTGCAAAACAAGCTTAGCGTGGGATTGTTTCTGCATTAATTGTTTTAAATGTGTTTAAAATTCAAGTTCAACACAGTGACTAAGAAATAAATATCCACAACCCGATGACTAATTCAAATGTGTGTGGGGGCATATAGGTACATGTACTTCCTACTTGGAGTTAAAAGAATAAACAAATGGAATTGTGAAGTGCTTTAACTATGGCTCCATTTTACTGCATTATCGGAATCAGGAAAAGGCAAAAAAAATCTGAAAGGTTGAATTAAATAAATGAATAGATTTAACATCCATATTAATGGATAAATGAATAGCCATTGAGACGGATAGAAAATCCACTTCGAAAAGTGAAATACAAATAATAGTTAGCACCATTCACGGAAACCTATCACAAAAAGAGTTTAGATAATAATCTCCATTA
Source organism: Thamnophis elegans (assembly GCF_009769535.1). Classification (NCBI taxonomy): domain Eukaryota; kingdom Metazoa; phylum Chordata; class Lepidosauria; order Squamata; family Natricidae; genus Thamnophis; species Thamnophis elegans. The sequence goes on along the minus strand of NC_045556.1, from coordinate 10,760,099 downwards.
TATTATAAACTGAAGGGCAATTCAGTCACATGAGAACTTGACTCAAATCCCATCTATTTCCACCCTATCACTTCTGGGTTTGAAGACCAATAGGTAAAGGTAAAGGTTCCCCTCGTTCCCGACTCTAGGGGGAGGTGTTCATCTCTGTTTCAAAGCCAAAGAGCCAGCACTGTCCGAAGACATCTCCGTGGCCATTTAGCTGGCATGACTCAATGCTGAAGGCGCACGGAACACTGTTACCTTCCCATGAAAGGTAGTCCCTAAGTTTCTACTTGCATTTTTACATGCTTTCGAACTGCTAGATTGGCAGAAGCTGGGACAAGTAACGGGAGCTCATTCCATTATGTGGCACTAGGGATTTAAACTGCTGAATTGCCGATCTTTTGATCGACAAGCTCAGTGCCTTAGCCACTGAGCCACCACGTCCCCTTGTTTTGAATTGTATTGAAGACCAATTGTCAGGCCTGCAGTTATATCCCTTTTAGGATCTTTGGCCTGCCACACTCTCTCTTATTTCATTATGCTGTTTCATTAGTGTAGTAGTTAGGCGGGGGGAATAGAAAGGAGTAGAATGGTGGAATGTGTTGTTGTCATTCTTTTCTAGTAGCCAAGGTCATCTTTTCTCTCCGCACCTCTGCACCTGACCGAAACCAGCTGGGTGGAGATGCCAGCGTGGAAGAAGAAGATTGGACCATGTGATGGATTTGTGGGTGTGGGGACAAGATAATGAACTTTCAACTGGGTGGGAATCCGATGTAACTTCCAGAATTGGGATTCCAACTAGAATTATTTTGACATACAAAAAATTGTACTTCGATGTCTTACTGATTGAGGAATGATGAAATGTTTGCCTTAAAAGAAATAAAACTTTTGAAACAGAATTGGGATTCCACAGTACGATGCCAACATGTCTGTCTTATTAAATTGGAACTTTAAGGATAGCTCTGCCTTGGACTCTGATTTAATTCTGTATGATATTTGGAACACTGACACTAATACAGCTATTTTAATCTTCACTTTGGATATTGCATTTGAAGGTGATTCCAGAGGCGCTCATTAACTCCACCTTTAGAAGACAAATAGAACTGTGGGTACAAACCTTCGCTCGATAGGAATGAGAGCCTCCTTGAAAATTAATGACACCGTAAGCATCCGTTGAGCACTGCTCTGTGTGTTTTTCTACAGACCATTCCTCGAGTTCCTGGTTAAAATTTTCACCTAGTTTCACATCGGAGTATTTCATGGCAAGGCTTGCGGTGAAGCAGGCATGCTGCCGTACCAAGCGGCCACAACAGCACCTAAGGACAAAAAACTTGCTTCAGGAAATTGGACAGGCACATTGCAATAGGTTCACTGCACTTCACAGTCGCTACCTGTTAAACTTCCACCAAATTTAATCCAGGCGCTGTCTCTGAAAAACCACAATCCCATGTTTTGAAGAAAGAAGCTCCCATTTCATTAAAGAAATCAAACTGCAGTGTAATGAAGATTGATGATGATATTAGAAAGAGAGATACTATCTAAGGGCTTGAGTACCATGATAGCAGGGATAATTGTGTTTACTGCTCGCTTTAGTACAGGCTTACATTCTCTATGCCCTTTTTGTAAACATCTTTTTTCATTTAACTGTCTCTGCATTTCGACTTATTTCTGCTTCCAGAGACTTTTGAAACGGCCTATAGTGCTCACAGATAACCTACTTGTATTATTTAACCTAGTTTTTAAAAATATTTTATTTCATGCAAAACTGTTTACCTGACAAGTTGCTGACAAATCTGACATCCTGGAAGGCATCTAAGATTAAAAAGATAAAAACGGTCTAAAAACGGTCCCAATTTCAAAAAAAAAAAAACATTACACAAAATATTATAGGACTTTTCTTAATTTAAAAAAAAACCTTATTTTTTTGTGCACGGGTTCACTACAGGTCAAAATGAAAAAAGAGTAACACAGCAAAGATGATATAAGCAAAACAAAAGCTGCTATTGTCTCCAGCTATGGGATATATCCAATATAGCACAAATTAAGAGGAACATCATAATTCCTTCTTCTCACTTAGATCCCAACCTTTGGGGAAAAAACGCTCTTCTTACGTTCTAATTCCCTTCCAATTCTTTTTTTTTTTATAAAAAGTTTTTTTCCCCTTTCAAATTCATTCTTCGATATACATTCTTATAATTGTTATTTAACGTATGTCAATTCATATCATTTTTCCACCTGTGTACTTTACATTTTGACATTTTCTTATTTCCCCTCCTCCTATTTTAATCATGTGTCGTCTGAGATACTTATTTCATGTTTTGTTCCTTTTTCTTTCTATTTATATCTTTTTTCAATCCACTCCTAAAATCACCCCCATGTCCTGTAGTACACGGATTTCCCTTTGTCCTTTATTCTCAATATTCCCTTCCAATTCTTAAAGCACTCCCATTTCATATCACAAGATTTCCCCTTCCACTTTTTTTTTTAATCCAAATTGCTACTGCAGAAAACTCTTTCTCAGATCTCTCATGAGAATGCTTAAACCTTAATTTGGAAGAGGATATCAAAGGCTGCAATATTTCTGTAACTCTCTTCATTTACCTGTGAGGATCCTTTGAACTTGGTATTATGTAGACACATTCTCGTTTGGTGAAAGTATTTTCTATCCAAGATTTCTGGGACTGTAAAATAAAGTATTTTAAAAATCAGACCAAGGCAATAGTGGGTTTTCAGAGAGTTGTTCAATCGCCCATATCTCTGAGTAACTTAATATCTCTCTCTCTCTTCCGTCAGTGTTCAAGGAGATGTAATTCAGGCCGTTAGATAGTTCTACTGTTTATGCCTTCTTAACTTGAAATAGATTAATCTTGCCAAATCAGTTATTGTGTAAAATATCTGATTAAACTTAAAGTAAAAACTGAGGATTGATTAACTGATTAATTTCTTATGAAGCAATAGGGACTGAAGTTTTTAAAAATCAAGTTTAAGGGGTTTTTCATGTGTTGTTCTCCTATAATGTTAAATTTGCAACAGATATTTTGAGACTTGTTTTAATAAGAATATTTAATTCTTATCAGAGATTAATTCTAAAATCCTCGCCACCGGGATATTGTGGAAAACACAATTGTAGTTTTCCAATAAATGCGCTTTACAAATGTCTTTGAGATTATTCCATCTGCATTTCATCTGACTTTTCAAATTAAACTTTTCACAGTATGCTTATTAGGCCAAGAGAAACACAAGACATCTATTTGGTAAACGGCTCACAATTTCGCATAAACATTAATACAATTACACTGAACAGAGAAGAAAAATCACTCTGCTTTCAAATGCCTCCAAAATGCCGGTTACATTATCTCTTTATCGCTGTAAGGCATTTAACCACCTCTTATCAATAGCTCATTTGTTGAAAAAAGGCTGAAATAGGCTAAACTCTCACAAACAACCCATTATATCAAACAAAAATAGGATGTTTAAGGCAAGATTGCAAGCAAGAAACCGATTGCTGGCCCAACTCTCTAGAAATTGATTAACTAAAACTTAAATGTTTTACTCCAAGCATTCAAGTGAAAACATACCAACAAGTTTACATTTACTTAGCTAATATGTTTCCTTGAGGAGAGAGACAAAAGTTGGTTTTAAGCAAATCAGTCTGCACCAACATTCACCAGCCTGCTCTTAAAACCGCTCATCTCTAAACATAAGAAGAACGTTTAAGAACCTATAAAACTCTGTTAATATCGTTATTCTAGGTATTTTAGGCATCTGTATAATATTAAAAGGAGACAGGTTAAATCATGAAGCTAGCAAAAGGCGTTTTTAAAGAAATACCTGATCAAGATACAAGGTCCACCTTATTTTTTCTTTGCAGAAATCCATAGTCAACAACTACTAACAGACTCTGAGGATCAATCTTATACCACGAAAGTTTACTCTAATTTAAGGTTTTAGAGATGACAGGTTATAACAACACACCGCTGCCTAAAATGCAGGATGAGATCAGACCTTAAAATAATTTAACATTACATTATAGGGACCATCCTATTATTGCATTTAAATGGAGCGAATATTTTGAGGGGTTTTCTCTTTAAGAAGTACTCAACTATTTAACTATAACTCCTGAAATTAAAGTCTGTGGGAATAAGGGGATGGATTGGTCGTAAAATGTCAAAATTAACACGAAGTTTCTGCCATACTACATTAAAGTTGTGTTTTGGTGATTGATGCTTTAAGCTTTGTTATACAAAAACATTTTAAAATTCACCAATATTTAATCTTTGGTTAATTGTTATAACTGAGCACTGGTTGACTTCTAAGAACTAAAAAAATAAATAAATCAAGAAATCTATTTGAGTTCACCAATGTTGTAAGGCAACAAGGAATAAACTCTGAAATATAACATGTTTGATCCAGAGTTCTGAGATAATTAGACTATAGTACATGTTTATAATCCAACTATGTTCTGTAACAATGAGTTCTATTTATATGGAACAGAAAGCAGGAATTCTCATTTATTCGTTTAGGAAGATGGTTGTGCATTGTTCACAAGATTCAGAAACAGTATTAGATCTAAGTTCCTAGTTCATATGATACAAGAAGCAAGTCATAAATGGAATTGTCCAAAAGATCAGCTATATTTGAACAGCAGGAGAAAATAGATGAATATTGGAAAAAGTTAGACTTATGGTTTTCAGCAAATCCAGACACATATTGCTGTTCTATCATCTATCTATCTGTCGGTCGGGACTGAGCCCATTCAAAAGACAAATCCTTCATGTGGCAATTTGTTCAGTTATATTAATTACTGCAGCATTTGACGCTATGTAAATTGCTTTATGAATAAGTAAAGAGATTGTTTTTTTTGTATTGGGCAGTTATTCAAACCTACATTAAGGGTAATGGAGTATGTAATAGCAAGCACCTTTACAAGCACTACAAGATATTTATGACAAGCTGCCTCCATTCATCAGTGGATCACTTTATCTCTCTAGAAAAGCAGAGGTCAGATCAGTAACAGAAACGAACTCAAACCAAGAGGCAATGTTCAAATCAGGAGACAGTGCAAAAGGCAATAATGGATAAAACATTCCCTCTGTCTGAATTAAATGGAGCTGTAGACATGTTTACTAAGAAATGTCAGAATTTTTTTAGAGCTTATCCTCAAAAAAGCATGCATGAAATTGCACTGTCAACAGGAACTTACAACCAAGTGGGGAGGTCTTCAAACTTGGCAACTTTAAGACTTGTGGACTTCAACTCCCAGAATTCTGGGAGTTGAAGTCCACAAGTCTTAAAGTTGCCAAGTTTGGGGACCCCTACAGTCTAACCTATTAAATGGACATGGTGCATTTCAGACAGAAAAAAGTCACAGATAACAAACAAATCACAATGTGATCTAAAAATCCCTTTCTCACTACAGAAGTAAAGCTGGGACAATTGAGATGTTACTTTCCAACTTCACAGGTCTCTGCATAGCCTGATTTTCTTTTCTGAAGAAAAAGAGCAAATTCACTTGTCCCTGTAAGACAAACTCCTCAAACAAGAACCCTTACAATCACAAGTACAATATTTTTCTGTCGCCACATCAACTTTCCTTCTCAAAACCCCTTATATGTGAAAACTCCCCTTGGAGAAATGTGTAATAATACTCTTGCAATTTGCAAAGTCTTTTCATTCTATTCTATTCTGCTTGTTCAAAAATTGTTTTTCCCTTTTTGTTGTACATCAGAGTTATACAACTGGGAGAGTCTTCAAATACTGTAAATACATCAATATTTTTCAATATACATTCCCGGTCTGTTAAAAACTTATTTTACCCATCTATGATATCCATACAAATTGTTTTGGACAAAACTACTTTTGTTCAAACTTTAAGCAGGGGGGAAAAAGCATAAATTTTAATTGCAAAATTCTTCAGTGAGATAACCTGACATTAAATTTTTTCAGTCAAGAAAACATGTACGACAAAACAGTGCATTTTGTTGCAACGGTTTATGTAAAAGCACAGAAGTTACCTTGGAAAATGATCGGCCCAATTCAAACGGTAAACAAGGACACATTTACGAAACCACGAATTTCCCCAATTTTGCAAAAGGCCCAGCTGAACAGAAATACTTGATTAACCAAACAGATGGCGATCATGGCACAGAGCTGTGACCCGTAGCTAGTTGATTGTAACACCTCATTTTACAAGAGGCTCCCAGAGCAATAGCTGCAAGGCAAACATTCCAGACTCCTGTTTTCCCATCATCCGGAATCTCATTTACACACTGAGCACCTGGACTTTGCTGAAACACAATGAGTTCACACATATAAAGTAGCTGGTTAGCGGCGTTTCTTCCTTGCTCAATAGTCCAAACAGAACAATTTAGCCGAGGTTACACATCATTTTAAAATAATGTACACTTGGTATTTTGCAAGGCATTTCTTCCCAAGGATACCTGTGTCATATCCAGGGAGTTACATTTTATCCAGAAATGCCCCAGAACTGTATTATGCTCTTAATAACAGATATTTTCCTTGCAATAAAAACTCCTGTTTCAAAAAGACGCTTTCTTGGGAATACTCAAACGGTATACCATTAGCAATGCAAAATTTTCCATATTTTTGTCCTTCAAGTAGTCTCACCCTGGCTTCACACACGTACAATTAACCCTAGCTGAATTTAGTTTGTGGAAACTCTAAATACTCATGGAAGTCTAGCCTTTTGCAATGTGCGAACTACTAGGCATGGTAGCCTGAAATACCCATTGTAACCTCACCTAGCAATGGTATTTAGTTGAAAGGTTGTGGTCCCAAAGGTGTTTTTGCCTCTTGAAAAAACACCTTTGGGACAACCATGACCTGGATGACTGAGAATCTCTATAGACATCTGTCATCTTTATACTTTGTGTGTTATGCTAAACCAGGGGTCGGCAACCTTAAGCACTCAAAGAGCCACAAAGGCCCTGTTCAATTCTGGAGCCGACTGGAAATCCAGCTCCCCCACCATAGACTTTCCTCCTAGCGCAACATCCTTTTTCCTACTGAAAGCCCTACCAACTGTGAAGCCAACCATCAACAGGGAGCCACAGAAGAGGGATGACAGAGCCACATGCAGCTCCGGAGCCGCGGGTTGCCGACCCCTGTGCTAAACTAACCATCTCTCACTGGTTTAAAGTATGAATAGTAATATACCGAACGGAATCATCTAACTTTGTAACACATTGTATCCTAACTGATATAAGGTTTTGTGGACTCGTTCAGAATAGCGCGGAAGGTTTATTTTTTTGCTGCAAGGAAATATACAGGAAGAGGAGGAAGTTACCCAGAGTCAGATATTTATCCTTCATCTCGTCAAAGTGCTTTAGAAAAGGTTTCAAGGCTGAAATGTCCTGACCCCAAAACATCTTGTTCCAATCTTATCAGAAGGCTCACATGTTGAGAACAGCCATGTCAGAAGCCATCTGGTGTAGAAACAGACCCTGCTAATTGCGCAATGGGGATTCAGAATGGCCCGTGTCCAGCTCAGTTCAATTTTGGCAAGGTACTGTATATACTCGAGTATAAGCCTAGTTTTTCAGCCCACTTTTTGGGCTGAAAAAAGCCGCCTCGGCTTATACTCGAGTCAGTGAAAAATTTGCCCGAAATGGAGGAGAAAAAGGGGCGGGGCCATGCCGCTGGGTGACACTCGTGAATGGCCCAGTGCCCCTGTGAGTTTCCCCTCCCTCTGTGTCAGTTTGCTGCGCAGCGCGCACCGCACCATCCCCCCTCCTCACGTTCTAATGTAATGCAGGGCTGTCTTACGATTCCCCTTCCTCCCCCTCCTGCCGCTCTGCAACGATGTCCCACCTCCTCCTTGTTATGGCAAGCAGCCACATAGCGATGTCCCACCTCCTCTGGTACAGTGATCCAATGATAGGAATCACTGTGCCGTGTGTCATAGGAGGCGGGACATCGCTCCCGCGGCTGCACGGGACATCATCATCACAGCGGGACATCAGCATCATGAGGTGAGTGAAGTATTTCATTGAATACACCGCTAGTTTACTGTTTTTCTTTGAAATAAATATTCAAAAACATTATTGGTATCTATTTTTATTTTTGAAATTTACCGGTAGCTGCTGCATTTCCCACCCTAGGCTTATACTCGAGTCAATAACTTTTCCAGTTTTTTGTGGTAAAATTAGGTGCCTCGGCTTATATTCGGGTCGGCCTATACTCGAGTATATACGGTAAGAAGATTTCTCAGGAGGCTGGAACAGCTCTTTCCATACTAGAATAGGAGAACTGGAAGTCAAATGATTTAGTACACTTCTCCTTTCCATTTATAAAAACTAAAGATATTAATTAAATTAATATTAAATTGTTTTTTCCAAAGAATTTTTTATTCTCTTACATATTGTTTCAAGTATACATTCACATGATTGTTATTCTTCTTTACATTTATCATTCTTATACATTTATTATTTTATTTAATAGGTTATAATATAGAGTTTGGGTAGCTTTATTTACCATCCCTTCCTCCTTTTGTAATACCTCCTTGTTTTCCCTTTCTTTTCTCCCTCCCTCCCTTTTTTACTTCCTTCCTTCCTCCTCTCCTCTCCCCCTTCCTTCTTCCCTTACCTTTCTCCTAATCCTATTAAATTGTTTATTGTGCTATTAGGATGCCTGAGTGGTAACATTTAATACTATCTTGCAATGAATGGTTTTTATTGTAAGAATTTAGCATCCAATGGTTCAAAGGGAAAAAGAATGTTTGATTATTTTGTGATGCAGAATCTTACTTTTCTGAGATCCCTTTTAATTAGGAAAACCTTTTTAAGGTGCTACCCCAAGGAATGCTGCATGTAAAAAAGTATCCTCGGTTGCTTATGCATTTAGAAATAATCTAAGGAAGCCTGATTTTATTTTTTTAAATACCCTAATATCTCAAACTTTTTTTGAAAATATACAGATTCCAAATCACTTGTATTTTTTTTTTAAAAAGCACACATATTCCAAAATCAGCTGTATTTTAAATATATACATCTTCCAAATCGGTTGAATTTTGAAAACAATTTTGTTTCGTTTTGGACCACAGAAAATAGCGAAAGGATAAACACCAAGTTATGTATTTCCTACGGTTGTTTAAGCATCTAGGCTCCAACAAACCCCAACAGATGCCTCACTCCCTTGTAAATGTAAGGTTACCTATTCCTATAATTACTAAGTCTTAAGCAGGACAAAGAAGTACCAGCTAGCCTGCTCCTATACCAAGCTATATTTAAAGCTATCTTCCAAACAGCAAGATTCAGGAAGTTAGTAAAATATGATTTGTACTGTCAGATACACAATTTCAAGAGAAGCAATAGCACTTACACTTATATACCGCTTCACAGTGCTTTACATTCTCTTCTAAGCGGTTTACAGAGTCAGCATCATGCCCTCCAAAAACTGGGTCATTTTACCGATCTCGGAAGGATGGAAGGATGAGTCTACCTTGAGCCAGTCAGGATCGAACTGCCGAACTGCTGGCAGTCAACAGAAGTAGCCTGCAGTACTCCATTCTAACCACTGAGCCACCACGGCTCTTATTAAGAATTCTTATTAATCATGAAATCTAAAGAAGAGGGAAGTTAGGAAATAAAAATGAATTTTATATCAAGCATAACCTGAAGCAACCGCTCTAATCTGGCTTGTTTCAGAGGTAAGAGTAATCAAATAATTTAGGAACTTTCGTACAATTTTTTAGCGTTATATCCAAGTTAGGATTTTTGGTTTATTTCTCTACAGGTAGCCCTCAACTTACAACAGTTTGTTTAGTGACCATTCAAAGTTACAACGGTACTGAAAAATGTGACTTATGACTGTTTTCAGAGTTATGACCTTTGCAGCATCCCCATGGCCATGTGCTCAAAATCCAGACAACTACTTCATATTTATGACGGCTGCTGTGTCCCAAGGTCATGTGATCCCCTTTTGCGAACTTCTGACATGTGTTTAAAAAAACCCTTACTGTGTATCCCCAAAAATAAGACTTATTTTCTTTTGACCCTGCGAAATAAGCCCTTGGCCTTATTTTCAGAAAGGTCTTATTATTTTTGAGGTGCGGGAGGCAGTGAGCGTGGTCACCTCATGGCTGCTGCTGTGTTGCAATGTTTTTGGGGAGGGCTTATTTTAGCACATGCGCTCAAAAGTCCGATTGGGCTTATTATCCAGGAAGGTCTTATTTTGGGGGGAACAGGGTAACCAACGGGTTACTAACTTATCAACTGCAGTGATTCACTTAACAACTGTGGGGAAGAAAGTCGTCAAATGGAATAAAACTCACATAACAAATATCTTGCTTAACAACAGAAATTTTGGGCTCAGTCATAGTTGTAAACTGAGGATTACCTGTATTATCAACTACAAAAAATGCACAAGCTTTGCAATGCAGAATTAATAGAAGGGAAACTAGTTAGGAATCTAACTTGGAACTATCTCTTCCTTAGGTTGCTTAATCAGTAATGCCAGTAGGAGCCAAACAAGAGCAATTGCTTATCTATGTCAAAACACTTCCTCATTCTAAAAAAAATCAGGGTTTATGAAAGTGTCTAAAGTTGTCTACAGCAGGGGTCCCTAACCTTTCAGACCTCAGGGACCACTAAATCCATAATTTAAAATCCCGCGGACTACTAATATGACCTGCCTAATGACTGGTTGGGTGGTCATGGCTAGGTGGTCATGTGACTGGATGGGTGTGGTCAACTTGATGTCACTCATGTCAGTGGGTGCCTCGGCAGCCTCTACGCACCCATCCCCACCTCATCTGCCCGCCTGGGCTCCTTAGGGCACAAATAGGAAGCCGTTGTTAGAGCTAAACAGCCATCACGAGAAGGAAAGTTGGCAAAACAGCTCAGTTCAAATTGGATCTGATCCAGAAGGAGGCTCAGCAGAAGCACCTCACTGAGGACTACGAGCATAGGCTTTCCAAGCAGAGGGAAGACCTGTGGGAGTGCAAGGCCAGGTACCAGCGCCTGGAGGCTCAGCAGGCTGAGATGGTCAGCCAGTTCTAGGCCATGATGAAGTCCCACTGGAATGAGGCCCTCTGGTTCTTTGCCACCAGCGGCACTTCCCTCCAGCCTTCACCCAAAGCCCCGTACCAGGAGGCTGAAGCAGACCCCAAGTCAGAATGTCTCCCCTTCTCCAATCTGCACAAAAAGACCCCCAAAGGGGGAGACTCTCTGCAGCATCACAAGTGTTCATTGCACGTATCCGGCCCAGGGGCCGTAGTTTGAGGACCCCTGATTTAGTGCAATATAAAAAATGCAAGTAACTTTTCTGCGGACCACCAAAATTTTCTCACAGATCAGCATTGGTCCATGGACCACCAGCTGGTGACCGCTGGTCTATAAGAACCATACATCGATTTTCAGGTGCAAAATAAGGAATATAAACTAATCCACTTGTAGAGACTGCTGTGTCATTGTTAGGACACTTGCTCATCCTGGAGACTTGCTAAATATCCATTTCCTTGTGGCCCAACATTACATAGTCCTCAACTGTCCTCAACAGTTGGTTTAGTGACTGCTTCAAGTAACAGCAGCACTGAAAAAAGTGACTTGTGACTATTTTTCACACTTACGACAGTGACAGCATTCCCGTGGTCACCTGATTAAAAATTCAGACTCTTGGAACTGACTCCTATTTATTGCAATGTCCCGTGGTCATGGGATCATCTTCTAACAAGGAAAGTCAATGGGGAAGCCAGAGCCGAGGTGGCGCAGTGGTTAGGGTGCAGTACTGCAGGCCACTTCAGCTGACTGTTATCTGCAGTTCAGCGGTTCTAATCTCACCGGCTCAAGGTTGACTCAGCCTTCCATCCTTCCGAGGTGGGAGAAATGAGGACCCAGACTGTGGGGGCAATATGCTGACTCTGTAAACCGCTTAGAGAGGGCTGAAAGCCCTATGAAGCGGTATATAAGTCTAACTGCTATTGCTATTGCTAACACCTTGAACAACTTAGTCGTTATCTTAACAACCGCAATGATTCACTTGACAACTATGGCAAGAAAGGTCGTAAAATGGGGCAAAACTCAATTAACAACCGTCCGCTTAATTAGCAACAGAAACGTTGGGCTCCGTTGTGGTCGTTAAGTCGAGGACTACCTGCATTAAGCAAGACCCAATTGCTCCCAGTCTAGAACATACATTTCTCCATGCTTTCATTTGCTACAAGCCTTTAAGATGTGGGAGCAACCAAAATGCCCAGGTTTTCAAACGACAGAAAATGAAAAGGCTCACTTCTGAGGTACCCAAGGTGTCCCTGAGTGCAAATCTCTATAATTCAAAACCTAAATAAGGAAGTGTTTAAAACCGGCCGCTCCTTAACATGCTTACCACTTAAGACAGAAAGCTATGTTTACTGCTCAGAAGCCTTTATCATTTATTATGATGAGGCATTAAAAAGCACATGCATAAACCCTGAAACACATTTTTTTTAGAATTCAATCTTGATGATAACTATAGAATAAGGAGTCTTTGCATTCAGCCATAAATCTCTACAAAGCAGGGGTGTCAAACTCGATTTTATTGTGGGCAACATCAGCAATGTGTTTGACCTCGCGGGGGGGGGGGGGGGCAGGGGGACAGGGCTGGGAGGGGCATGGCCAGCTCGATGTCACTCATGTCGGGGTCAACTGTGGTGGCAAGCGCTCTGCTAGAGCGCTCTGTCAGAAAACACTGGCTCCCCAGCTCCGTTTTCGGCTGCAACGGCCTCCTGCAAACCTCTGCCAGCGAAAACAGAGCTCAGGGGGCCACACATACCTCCATTTTTGCTGGCAGAGGCACAGTGAGCCAATCCTTTGCTGTTGCCAGGGCGGCCCTGGGGGCCAGATCTAAGCACCCTTCAGGCTGGATCCGGACCCCAGACCTTGAGTTTGACACCCCTGCTATAAAGAGAGAGGAATACATGATCAGTTTTTTTCACTTTTCTGCCAGCAGAACAAGAAGTTGATCCTGGCCTAGTAAGTGGTATGCTAAAAAAAACCATGAACTTAAATATAGAGGCTGATTTGATAGTGTAATGACAATTGATCTCCTGCAATATCATTGATTGAAATGTTCTAAAATGTTAGTATATGTTATTTGCACAAGTTGGTGAAATTGCATGAATCAGCACTCCACCAGCCAAGCAGCCAAAGATACACATTACCGAATGAGTAAAAATTCTCTCTTCTACAACTTGGGAAGGTAACATTTGCAGACAAATAAATAAATACAGAGGTCTCTCTCTATATTGTATCCATCTTCAAAAACAGATAATGTAAAAACTTTGCTGGTTACCAAAAATATCCATTGCCTAACCAATATTTTGGTTTGTAAAAGAATGGTGCTCATTGTTCAGGAGATACAATATATGTAAGCACAATTAAAAGAAAATAATCAGTTTTAATCTTTTAACTCTAGACTTTACCCACTATAATTTCTTTTCAAATGGAATAATCCTCACTGGGGCTGCTTTTAAGCGTGTTTTTCCCCCCTGCAAGTACTAGGAGAATGTAACAATCTTTGTAAGATTATTTATGATCTCCAATAACATAAATTGTTTTCCCAAGCCAGAAGCACTATTTAGAAATCTCCGGACTTCAGGCGGTGGCAGGGGTCTCCTGTGGGCCGCCCGACCTGTTTGGCTTGCCCTTCAGCCGGGAAGGGCAGCGTGTGTTGGGTTCCTTGGTTATGGCCGTAAAAGACCCCTGTAAGAAACATGCCTGTGAAATCCAGAAATGTTTGCAAGCAAACCACTACTTGGAATCTAAATGTGAAACGGTCTTCCAGGAGATGAGATGGGGTTGCGCCCGGTATCCTAAGGGCGTATCCCTCTCTTGTTCAGGCTTTTAAGGGGAGGGAAAAGAGAGAGAGAAGCAGGTACCAGATTCCAATCAAACCCCCATTCCGAAGCCCTGAGGGAAGCCCATTCACTGGGAGGGCTGAGCAGCCTTACCTGCCGTCGCCGAAGCTACCGCGCTATACCTCAACCTGTTCTCTTGCATGGGAGGGCTACTCCCACGACGCAAGCTGGCTCCTCTTTCTCCAGACCCTGACGGAAGACCCGGAGACAACAACAGCCCGTCGTCAGCCGAAGAGTAGAGCCCCTAGCACTTTTGCTGTCGAAACGATGTTACTGCTGTAGCCTTATTGTAAAGTAGATTGGAGTAGGAAAAAGAAAAAAGAAATCTCCGGGCTTATAAACTCAACAGGTTTAAAAACTGCGTCATTCTTTGCTTTGGTCCTTTCAATCATTTTTGCCTAGTAGTGTTAAAGGTAAAGGTTCCCCTTGCACATATGTGCTAGTCGTTCCCGACTCTAGCGGGTGGTGCTCTTCTCCGTTTCAAAGTCAAAGAGCCAGCGCTGTCCAAAGATGTCTCCGTGGTCATGGGGTCGGCATGACTAAACGCCGAAGGCGCACGGAACGCTGTTACCTTCCCACCAAAGGTGGTCCCTATTTTTTTACTTGCATTTTTTACGTGCTTTCGAACTGCTAGGTTGGCAGAAGCTAGTAGCGTTACACTGAATCAAATACAGGTAGTCCTCAATTTATTGACTGTTCAAAGTTACAACGGCACTGAAAAAAGTGACATGACCATTTTTTCACACTTGTGACCATTGCGGCAACCCCGTGGTCACATGATTTGCATTTGGATGCTTGACAACTGATTCATATTTATGACAGCTGCAGCGCCCGGGGGTCACATAATCACCTTTAGCGACCTTCTGACAAGCAAAGTCAATGGGGAAACCAGCTTCACTTAACAACGTGTTACTAATTTAACAACTGCGGTGATTCACTTAACAAATGTGACAAGAAAAGTCGTAAAATGGGGCAAAATTCACTTAACAAATGTCTCACTTGGCAACACAAATTTTGGGCTCAATTGTGGTTGTAGTTCGAGGACTACTATTTGGAAATTCCTCTGGATTCTGATTGTGATGAAAACTCTAAAGCATCTGCTATCTGTGCGAAAATAAAACAAATAGCAATGGAATCTTTCAATAGTTCCACATATCTCTAAATTATCAGGGACATTACACTTAATCTCAGCTTGGAAGAAACCACATTAGCAGAGATAAAATATATTCCTTTTCCATCTCCCAGGGTAGTTAAACTGTTGCGTGCTAAACTCTCACCTACAAAAACAAATTAGACAACATTACTAACTGAATGGAAGAATTATATTTTATTACCCAAATATTTTAATAGGCAATCAGACTCAGTTCAGTGAGTTGAAATCCTGATCTCTTAGGTGATGATTATCTCTTAACCTGATACCATTTATAAGATTTTATCAGGATTAAATAAATAGCAGAATTAATTACTGTCCTGAAATAAGCATTTTAATTTATTCCATGAATTTAATTTTAATTAAGCACAAAAACTAAATAGAAGGAACTAAAAATGTATTGAGGGTGGCTCAGTAGCTAAGACGCTGAGCTTGTTGATCAGAAAGGTCGGCAGTTCGGCAGTTTGAATCCCTAGCACCACGTAACGGAGTGAGCTCCCGTTTCTTGTCCCAGCTTCTGCCAACCTAGCAGTTTGAAAGCATGTAAAAATGCAAGTAGAAAAATAGGAACCACCTTTGGTGGAAAGGTAACAGTGTTCCGTGTGCCTTCGGCATTGAGTCAGGCCGGTCACATGATCAGGGAGACGTCTTCAGACAGCGCTGGCTCTTCGGCTTTGAAACAGAGATGAGCACTGCCCCCTGGAGTCAGGAACAACTAGCACATATGTGCAAGGGGAACCTTTTCCTTTAAAAGTGTATAAGTTGCTACAATAAAAGCTGTACAATTGTTAACTCTATTATTGGAAGCAAACGCAAGTAAATTAGCATATATTCAGAAAAGTACTAATTTTATAACTTGGTTTTAATTTCCGCAACTGGCCAAATACAAGAATGATGAGTGATCAACTTAATTAGGGGTGATTTTTCAATCTCCATAAAGATCATGAAAAGACTCATTTCACATTTCAGACTTCGACAGATACTAGACAAAAGTGCCAGATTGTTAACACAGCGCAAGTGGCATTGTGTCACTTTTTATGATTAAATAATGAAAAGGCATCACAATGCCAAGTACAGTATCTTCTGAGTTTTTAAATAAATAAAAAGATGGGAACTGATGCGAATGGAGTATGAAACTTTCCTTCAACTGCAATGAATGGGTAAAAAAAGCATCCAATGACATCTAATTTTATTGTCTCCTGTAATTCATCAGAGAAACAAGAATAACTACTTATAGTTGATGTAACAGCCCCTATACTGTAGTTATAACACAACCTTATACAGTTGTTATTAATTCTCATGGTATCATCTCTTGCTCATACCTACTGCCCTCTCTTCTTAGGCTTAATGTGCCAGCTGGCCTGTATATTGATTGCAGTTCACCAGTAGCAGCCAGATTGGCTGAGCTGATGTTTCTATCTTCCAACCACTACTCCCCCTTTTTTTTTTAACCAATGCAGGTGGTGATCTGTGTTTGGATGACTAACTGAATATTGTACGTATTTCCAAAATGTCCCTGTATCTTATTCGGAGGAACGGCGTGCATTTGAATCATATTCAAAAGCTATGCAAGTCTCAAGATGCGCTGCCTTTCAGGAAATGCTCACAGGCAACAACGGAATATACAAATTTACAATCAAGGTAATTTGGCTGGGGGGGAGTTTTTTGAATTCCCCAGATTTTAGACAAGGCAAAAGGTGAAACCGTTAAGGAGAGGTTATGGGTTTCCCCCCCCCCTTTTATTACCTCGCCTGAACTATCAGATCAGAGCACAGCGAGCAAGCATGTTTTGAATATGCATCTCGGATTACTTCATACTTATCGTTCATTTGCCTCTGGGTATGCACGCCTAGTAACTGTTCCTTAGCTGCCCAGTGAGAAAGATGTTTTAGTGACTCAAGGCATTGGAAAGCTAAGAGTGTGGAACTGGGTTGCTAGCGTTGAATTTTGGATTGCGGGAAGTCCTTGCTTACCAGGGTTCGATTAGTGGCTGTTCAAAATCACAACAAATACAAGATTTAGAAAACAAAGGAAAGAGGGGGGGTAGAGACACAGAGAGAGAGACAGAGGGAGAGAGACACAGAAGGAGAGGGAGGGTGGGGGACAGGCTGCTAAATTCTCTTTTTTAAAATATATTTGTATTGTTTTTACATTTAAAACAAAGCAGTACCACGAAGTCGAAGTGACCATACAATCACATTATATACAATTAATCTCATCCATTGACTATTAGCCTACTTAATACATTATCTATCCTTCTGTCCAATCACAGTATTTACATTTTGTTCCAGTCTTGTCACCTTGTCCTATACCAATCATAAAATCTGTTCCAGACTTCAAAATATTCTGAATCCTCTTTATTTTAAGTTTAAGAGTGAGCCTAGCTGCTTCCGCACAGGCCAAAACTTTTCTGATTATATATTTAGCTCTGATGGTATATTTTCTTTTTTCCAATACTGCGCATAAGTTATGCGCGCCGCAGTTAGTACATGTATAATTAGATAAAGTACATCTTTCTTGAACCCCTCCGGTATTATGCCTAGGAGAAAAATTTCTGGTTTAAACAAAATTTGTTCTCCCACCATTTGTTCCAACCATGATTGAATCATTTTCCAATCTCTTTTTGCCTCTAAATTCTTGAACAGTTCTCCAGTGGCAATTGGTTGATTTTTGCAAATGAAGCTCCCATTTTAAACATGAGAACAAAGCCATCATCCTTCAAATACAGATTCTGCCCTGCCATCTAACAGCGATCCCAACTAAAGTACAGGATAAGCCTCAACTTGCAACCATTCATTTACTGATTGATTTTACAATGGCACTGGAAAAAAAGGAATGTATGGCTGTTTTTCAAACTCAGTGACAGTTGCAGCATCCCCGTGGTCAGGGGATCAAAATTCAGACGCTTGACACATGACCCCAGGATGCTCATAAATTCACATGGATGATGGCTGCCGTGTCCTGGAGTCATGTGATCCTCTTTTGCGACTTTGGGCCAGCAAAGTCAACAGGGGAACCAGGTTCACTTAACCACCAGGTTATTGACTTAACAACTGAAGCGATTCACTTAACAACTGTGGGATGAACGGTCGCAAAATGTGGCCAAACTCGCTTCATAAATGTCTCGCTCAGCAACAGAAATTTGGTGCTCAATTGTGGACGTAAGTCGAGGACTATCTGTACTGTGGTTAAAGCTAAGCCAAAAAAAAGGAAGGAAAATCTTTAACTAGAGTGAGGCAGGGCACCACATTATGCCTGAAAAAGATTTAGTTCTAGAATGGTATAAAAGAGCAAAGTTGAACTCAGAAAGCGTACATTTTGGATTCGCCCTCTAAATAGTTCTAAAGCTAGAAGTATTTAAATATAGCAGGAGGCATTGTGTATTACTAAAATATATATATATATATAAAAAAGGGGGGGGAATCTTTATACACTCCCATAGGAATAACTAAGGTTTGTTCTTAATTCTAATCTCCATTTTATGCCAAAAGACACGTGATTCATCATATAGAAAGGGCAGAATGAAGATTCATTGAAACTGATATAGCCAGAATAATTCTTCCTATTTTGCCCCATAAATTCTTCCAGAATTTGCATCTATCCTAACAAAAATGTATTGTGCCTTAAAGAGACCAACAAATCTAATCCAACAAAAATTAAAAGGGTTACAACGCATATCCTTTAGTCAAAAATAAGGGGGAAATACAGCTGTATTTATAAGGGACAAATTTAATTTTGCTGTTGTTAGTTGCGAAGTCGTGCCCGATCCATCGTGACCCCATGGACAACGTTCCTCCAGGCCTTCCTGTCCTCTACCATCTGCTGGAGTCCATTGAAGCTCACACCGACTGCTTCGGTGACTCCATCCAGCCACCTCATTCTCTGTCATCCCCTTCTTCTTTTGCCCTCAATCTTTCCTAGCATTAGGCTCTTCTCCAGGGAGTCCTTCCTTCTCATTAGGTGGCCAAAGCATTTGAGTTTCATCTTCAGGATCTGGCCTTCTAAAGAGCAGTCAGGGTTGATCTCCTCTAGGACTGACCATAAATTAAACTTACAAGAAGGCAAATATAATCACCAGTAAGAAAGACAAAGTGCTTATAAACAACAGGATTTTCACAAGTTAAGGCAAAGATGCAAGGTAAGTATATTTATAATTATTTCACAAAAGCCTTGATTTGGGGGGGTGGGGTGGAGAATTACTACAGTATTTCTGTTTAGATGTGAAAATACTGCAGGAAGAGTCTAAGGGAGATCTCTGAGGTGTAACTTTACCTATAACGGGTGTGGCGCTGATCATGTTACTAAAAACCTCTGACTATGACTGTAGTAACATCAGAGTAAACTTGGTAACCTTTGCTAGAAGGAAAGATCAACATTCAGTTCCCAGGGCTGACTTAAGAATCATTAGCAATCCTAGGGATCAAAGCAAATAAGCAAGATAATCTTGCCTCAACGTGTGTTTTTTATTCAAGATCTTTTGGGGGTAAAAAAAATTGGGAAGAGAAAACACGGGTAGTCCTTGATTTACAACAGTTCATTTAGTGAATGTTCAAAGTTATAACAGCACCGACAAAAGTGACTTATTATGACCATCTTTCACACTTACGACCATTTCCGCATCCCCATGGTCATGAGATCAATATTCAAAAACTTGGCCAACTCACTTGTATTCATGACAGTCACAATATCATGTTAAACCCCTTCTGACAAGCAAATTAAACGGGAAGCCAGATTCATTTAGCAACCGTGCTACTAACTTAACAACGGCAGT
Organism: Thamnophis elegans; assembly: GCF_009769535.1. Classification (NCBI taxonomy): domain Eukaryota; kingdom Metazoa; phylum Chordata; class Lepidosauria; order Squamata; family Natricidae; genus Thamnophis; species Thamnophis elegans. The sequence goes on along the minus strand of NC_045556.1, from coordinate 10,740,344 downwards.
GATTCACTTAACAACAGTGGCAGGAAACGTCATAAAATGGGGCAAAACTCATTTAACAACTGTCTCACTTAGCAACAGAAATTTGGGGCGCAATTGTGGTCATAAGTCAAAGATTGCCTGTGAAGGAAATCAGAAATTGGAAGAGGATGGTTTCATGATGAAAATAGTGCCAGGGCGAATAGTAGTAGTATAGATAAAGGTAAAGGTTCCCCTCACACATATGTGCTAGTTGTTCCCGGCTCTAGGGGGCGGTGCTTATCTCCGGTTCAAAGCCGAAGAGTCAGCACTGTACGAAGACATCTCCATGGTCATGTGGCCAGCATGACTAAAAGCCGAAGGTGCGCGGAACGCTGTTACCTTCCCACCAAATGTGGTTCCTATTTTTCTACTTGCATTTTGACATGCTTTCTAACTGCTAGGTTGGCAGAAGCTGGGACAAGTCACGGGAGCTCATTCCGTTATGTGGCACTAGGGATTTGAATCGCCGAACTGACGACCTTTCTGATCGACAAGCTCAGCATCTTAGCCACTGAGCCGCCGTGTCCCTCGTAGTATAGACACGCAACACACAAAGAGCTTCTTTCCTTAATACTACATATAAGAGACTGCTAGCTAGTCTGGAAATTCTTAAAATTGTACTGCTTGGAGTGTGTTTTTTACATTTTTGATCAAATGTTCCTCTTCGCCCAACTCTCTTACAAAAGGAGTTGCTCAACAAGGATATTTGATCTGAAAGACAACAGCCAATTCTGGGAAATATGTAAAACCCAATTTCACCGCCAGCTTCCATTATTAAATCTTTGCATCTGACTAATAGATTAACAATGTTATTATGAAAGAAAAATGAAGTTCTTACTCAAAGCCAAAGTAATTAGAAATTACAAAATTACAGCATATTCAGATTTGTTTGGTTTGGGAGATAGATAAATAGCAAACAAAACAGACAGAAATAGGTTCAAAAGGCTGTATGTAAAATTCTCAAAAAAAAAAGTTCTTATTCTGCTTCGATCTATTTGATTAGATCACAGAGACACCCACTTTTTACCTTGTGTCTTATAACTGTATTACATACGCATTGAATATGCATTCTGCTGAATCCAAATTCTCATGGCACCTAACAGAACAGCATTAAGGATACAATGAAACAAGTCACTTTAGTTTGGCTTGTCAAAAATAACTATTTGTAAACTAACTGCAAAATGTGACTTCAATTCTCACTTAAGGTAAATCCAATTAAACACTCATAACCACTCATAGGAAGGCACACATTGTTTAGAAATGTTAAATAGCCTACTCTACTATATATAAAAGTGAAATACCATGCACACATCATCATGAAATCTCCAGAACTGTAAAGCCTACAAGCTTGAAATTTGTCACGTATGTTCCGTTTGGCTTCTAGGTGCTTACTAAGAAAGGATTTTTTGAAATAACCATCAGATCATTAGTATTTCTTATAGTATTATTAGCACGCTCTGATGCTGTTAGACGGTCTACTCCTCCTCCCCACCTGAAAAGAATTCTGTTCCAACTGCCACTTGGGCATGGGCGTGGCCAGTGTGTAACTCATCTGGCCTGTGGGCTGGGAGTTTAGACATTCTATTCCTCCTCCCTACCTGAAAAACGCTCTGATGCTAAGAATTAGACATTCTACTTCTTCTCTCCACCTGATAGGGAGAGAAGGGGATAATATAGGAGAGGCTTCAGAAGCCTGAGGGAGAGAAGGGGAATAGGAGAGGAGAAGCTTCTGTGGAGAGAAGGAGAGACAGATCTTAACTACTCATTAATGATCAAGGTTTAACTGTCAATTTATCAAGCCTGATCACATAGTTCCATAACGAAGCACAAGACCCAAAGGTATCCAACCAACTAGTGCTCTGTAGCTCCCTCCCCCCCAAAAGGGGGGGGGTGCACTTTTGAGTCATATTGCAGTTGGCAAATCTATTGACATATTTTAGTGGAAACATTTAGAAACCATTAACAGTCACCAAAAGTATAAGAATGTTACACTTCAGAAGGTATCTAGTTAACGAAGCACAAGACCCAAAGGTATCCAACCAACTAGTGCTCTGTAGCTCCCTCCCCCCCAAAAAGGGGGGGGGGTGCACTTTTGAGTCATATTGCAGTTGGCAAATCTATTGACATATTTTAGTGGAAACATTTAGAAACCATTAACAGTCACCAAAAGTATAAGAATGTTACACTTCAGAAGGTATCTAGTTAACGAAGCACAAGACCCAAAGGTATCCAACCAACTAGTGCTCTGTAGATCCCTCCCCCCCCAAAAAAAGGGGGGGGAGCACTTTTGAGTCATATTGCAGTTGGCAAATCTATTGACATATTTTAGTGGAAACATTTAGAAAACATTAACAGTCACCAAAAGTATAAGAATGTTACACTTCAGAAGGTATCTAGTTAACGCTTTCTTTGGATGGTTGTTTTAAAAATCTACATACCTTGTAATTACCTTTTTCTACACCTAAACGTTATGACTCACAGCTAAACAAAAGAAAAACTGTAATGAACTACTCCAGTGTAAACTGTTAAGTCCTGAAGCTACAGCAATTGGCTATTTGAAGCCCAACAGCAACTATTCGACACAAAAGGGTAGTTACAAAACAATGAAAAAAGATCTGCTGCTTGATATTTATAAAGCAACTTTGATGTTGCTCTGATCATCTACGCAATTGATGCATTAGTCATTTATGGAATAGCTGCAGTGATGTCATGAGATAATGGTTCTTAGGATGGAACTCACTAATATATGTAATTGTACTTGATTGGCAATCTCTGATTTTTCTTTACTAAGAAATATATTCAAGAAACCAGATTTCTATACTTCTCTTTTAATTCTTTCATTATTCAAGATAATAATAGTGGTAGCATTCCGCTTAACACAACCCTAATATCTTTCTGAACCCCCAGATGTTAGTTCTAAGCATATTTTTTTCAATTTGCAAAGCTTCTTACTGATGAATTACCAATTAAAAAATGAGTAGATAAAAATAGCATACTGGAGATTTGCTGATGTCTTAAACTGTAGCATAAAGATACTTTGGGCTATTTACATAGCCCAAAGGTATATTTTATAACACAAAATTGTGTTGAACATATTCATAAACTCATCTTAACATCAGGGAAACAAAAGGGCTTCAGGAGCAATTTGAATTAAGAAGGATAATAGCTGGAGGACTTGTTCACATATCATCTGATATGTGATACATATCATCAACCCACCATGCTTCAACTCAAAATCTAACTCTGGTTAACCCCTCCAGGGAAAATCTCTAGGGAATATCAGGATGTAGGATAAACAGGAAAGTAAGCAGGATGTAGGATAAACAGGAAAGTAAGCAGAAGCTGAAGAAAGAGAACGGCAAATCATTTTTGGTCAAGGGAACACAGCCACCTCTTTCTAACTCTGGAAAACAGGGCACCGACAGATATAAAGAGAACAAAATTATCTTTAAGCTCAGCTTAAGCACTTTTGTTTTCCCTTGGAATATAAAGTGTCATATCTGCAGTCAGCATCATCTGTTGTTAAGCATGTTTATTTTAAAAACCTCCAGGGAAAAAAAGAATAATGGTGTGCCAGTAAAATCACATTAAGATCACATTAAGACAGTAAACTACCTGTTTATATTTCCACTTGCCTATTTCGCCCCATTTTGCAAACCAGAGGTTGCTGAACAAACTGGTTGGTTTTGCACCATGAACCTTAAAACACAGTTTACCAATCACAACAGTTAAGCACAACAAAGAATGTTCTTTCTGTGCCAACTCAGAAAGCTCAAACTGTCCAAGGAGCTGCTGATATAGTTCTACAGTGGAATTACTGAGTCTGTCATCTGCACCTTCATAACTGTCTGGTTTGGCTCTGCAACCCAACAGATATAGACTTCAACGCATAGCTACAACTGCAGAAAAAACAATTACTAACCTGCCTTCCATTGAGGACCTGCATACTGCATGAGTCAAAAAGAGGGCTATGAAAGTATTTACAGACCCCTCATATCCTGGACATAAATTATTTCAACAGACGCTATAGAGCACCGCACACCAGAAAAACTAGATACAAGAACAGTTTTTTCACGACCGCCATCACTCTGCTAAACAAATAATTCCCTCAACACTCTCAAATTATTTACTAAGTCTGCATTACTATTATTATTAGTCTTCTCATCATTCCTATCACCCATCTCCTCCCACTTATGACTGTATGACTGTAACTTTGTTGCTTGAATCCTTAGACTTAGTCTACTGCTAAGTCTACTGCTATTATGATTTATATTGATTGTTTCCTAATATGATTTGATTATTTATTTATACCCTATGATTATCATTAAGTGTTGTTCCTTATGATTCATGACAAAGGTATCTTTTCTTTTATGTACACTGAGAGCCTATGCACAAAAGACAAATTCCTTCTGTGTCCAATCATGCTTGGCCAATAAAGAATTCTATTCTATTCTATTAATCTCACACACACAAAAATTAAGGTAAACAGAATTAAACCTCCTTATGACTTAGCATGGCACAAAAGTCTAAATGACATGTGGGGTTTTCACATATTTTTAAGAATATAGTTCCTTAAGAGATTTCAAAATTAAATGTTGTGTACCTTTTTTAAAGGATTGCGGAGCTACCAGAACTGAAATAAATATATCTCCACTATTGTGCTGTATGTCTTAAACTGTGTGAAGTAGAGATGCAGTAATGAAGTTGATGCATTTTTTTTCTCTATAGCACCTCTCTTGTACGGGAAAGTTTGAGGGAAATCTGAAGGTTTACTGGGATGCTACAAGGTCTCAAAATTTTACAATTGTCCTTTTCTACAAGATCCTAAAATGATATTTGGAATGTACAACTTTGCGATGCTTACACATCTCCGAAAGATCTCTTTTTGAGGTGAATTCTAGATTTGCATACTTGCTGTTTAGAACTAGGAGGATCGAATGATTCCTATAATCCGTACTGGTTATTTATTTTAGAACTGGTATAGGCATATAGCAATTAAATCTGATTGCCTTTCATTTCCTCCGAACAAAACATTCAAGGTATTCTGTAGGGATAAGAAACACTGCCAGAATTGTTGTCTTTTTTTAAATGAATCTCTCCACTATAAAGTCAATAGAATACACAGAGCCAAGGTTAACTTACTTCAAATAATAGGAAATTATAGGAAATAGGACAGCTATCCCTTACGATAGATTATTTACTTAATGTGGGAACGTTTGCTTATGAGAAGTTGTAGCTATTAAAATGGGTAAGATGTGGGTGTTGTCTGCTGTAACCATAGTTGAAAAATACACACAGCAAATCAATTCGACCAATCACATCCCACTCCCAGCCATACTAAGCCATGCCTTTGAAGCTCCCTTAAGCAGGAAGCTGAAAACGAGACAATTTTGAAAGCAGTGTCAGCTAGAAAATGACCTTAGCTTGAACATATTTGAAAGGGCAGGTCAGCTAACAGTCTACAATCAACCAGCCTAATCTGCCAATGAGAATGTGGAGCAGGTCACCTGTCACCTGATGAAACTTATGCTTTCCAATATGCCTGTTCAAAGCTGGACAGTTACTAAAGAACTTAGCAGCAGAAAACCTATTTAGCATCTTTTCTGGGATGTAGCCTGTGATTCTTTAACCCACCCCCCTTCCACAGGGAGGGGGAACAATCCTTGACGAAAAAGTACACTTTTATTTGTGGGGATTGCAAGGATGACTACCTGCACTCCTTTTTCTAACTTCCTAGGTACCATAAATTATTACTTATGTGCAAAGAACTAAGTGAGAGAATTCTCCCACACCTGGCCCAAAGTGAGAAGACTTCAAGGCATCACCATAATTTCTTTAAACAGACCCACCGCATAATCAGGGGGGGGGGGGGGTTAAGTCCAGAAGGTGGATAAATGTTTCACCCCAAACAGTAATATAAATTGTTCCATTTTAACTTAAGAGCGTGTGAATCCAGCCTATTGTTAAGTTATTCCACAAAATGACAGGATAAGCAAACTTTCGCTGACCATAATACGCGGCCCCAACCAATGCTCTGAACACATGCTAAAACTCAGCTCCCAGCCTTGCCACATAAAAAGCTTCCTCTGTTTCAACAAAACTGTACAGAAATAAGGCCCAACTTCCGCCAAACCTGCCTTACAGAAAGAGGAAGAGACTTCCAGGTTTATCTTAAGCGTCATTCCTTATCATAAAATAAAACTTAAGCGTAGCCCAGTGCTCAGATGACACAAGGGACAGGATTAGATCAAAGAAGTTGCATTTTTGCCTTGGGAATGTTCTGTTTAAAAAATAATAATAAGGGGGTTTCTGAATTGTCGACGTCAGAAAAAACTGGATATACTACTACACTGTTATACTTATATTATATTATAAAATTATAACATATTAGATTATACTTAGGTCTACCTAATTTAACATGATAGGTACCCAGAAGCTCCCCATCGGCTTCTCTGCCCATTCGTGATATATATTATACATTAAGTACAATTTCTAATGCATTTTACAATGCATCGATATTTGCAAATATCTACCCTCAACATTTCATTTCATTTCATCAACATAGATTAGTAATAGAGAAGGTAGGTTTAGAAAATGGAAGGAGTCTTCCAAATGTCTTTTGTTTATTGCCTTTAGTAATCTTATTTCTTTCCAGATAACCAGGGGGGGGGGGGGAGAGACACCGGGCACATGCCAAATCAAACCCTATTTTATGCAGGGAAACTCATTTTCAAGGTTGGCACAGCCTGCCAAGCCCAAATTCAAGCACGTGGCCAGTTTAAAAAGGAGAAGGGGAGATTTTATGCCTGGGGAAAAGGGGGCTGCTGACCACTTTCCCCCTGCCTCTTCCATAGTTACATTTTCAATGCAACCTTAATAGATTTGTTATTTATTGGTGCATTAGTTTAGGAAGAGATTCTTGCTCTCCTTTTTTTCTAATTAGGGGCGCCTTAAGTGTAGGGTCTCCTGCCTGAGGGGGTGGGGGTTGGACTAGATGACCTATAAGGTCCCTTCCAACTCTGTTAAGCTGTTATCCCCATTCCCCCAGCGATTCAAACCTCTCCCTTCCTGGAGGGGTTGGGACTACAGTTCCCATGGGGCGCCCAATCCACGGGAGGGGAGGCAAACTGGGCAACCGCGGCGGCGTACACGCGAGGCGCCCTTCCCACGTTCTCCCCCCCATAAACACGAGTCTCGGCAAATTCACCCCAACCCACTGCCCGGTTGCTGCTGCTGCGGATCGAGGCCGGGCTGGAGGCCTCAGGCCAGGCCTCACCATCCTCCTCAGGGGCGGCGGGCGGCGGCGGCGGGGCTGTCTGGCGGCCGGCGACTCTGGCTCTGCTGCTCACGCCGGGCGGCTCCGGCTCGGGGTTCGGCTCCGGCGGCTCCGGGGCCTGTCTCCATCTATGGGCGCCGAAGCCGGCAGCGGCGCGAGGCCGAGGCGGCCGGGCGAAGAGGCCGAGGCGGCCGGGCAAAGCGGCGGCGGCGGCGGCGTCTCCCCGCCAGTAGGCCGCCGCCGTGGCGGGAGGCTGCGGAGTTTGCGGCCGCCGAGGCAGCGGGCACGGCTCGCGGCAGGCTCCGGCTGGGGCTCCAGAGCGGCGGCGGCGGCAGCGGCAAGGGCAGGAGCGGCCTGGTGGCTCCTTCTCATAATTGTGCGACTGGGCCGGCAGCGGCGGCAGCAGCAGCAGCGCCGCGGCCTGGCGCGTCAGCTCGCGCCGCCCTCCGCCCGCCCTCCGCCGCTGAGGGGAGCCCCGGCTGAGGTGTGTTTGTGCGGCTGTTGTGAAGCGGCGGCGGCGGCGGGGATGGTATTTAACAGGTTAGCAGCGTTGGAAGGGGCCTCGTAAGGTCATCTAGTCTAACCCCCCCCTCAGGCAGGAGACCCTACACCCTTTCTGACAAATGGCAGCCCAGCCTCTTCTTGAAAGCCTCCAGTGATGAAGCTCCCACAACTTCTGAAGGCAACTTCTGTTTCCATGGGTTGATTGTTCTCACTGTCAGAAAATGTCTCCTTATTTCCAGGTTGAATCTCTCCTTGTTCAGTTTCCATCCATTGTTCCTTGTCTGGCCTTCAGGTGTCTTGGAGAATAGCTTGACTCCCCTCCTCTCTGTGGCAGCCCCTCAAATATTGGACAATTGCTATCATGTCTCCCCTGGTCCTTCTCTTCACTAGGACCAGCCATGCCCAGTTCCTGCCACCATTCATCCATCGTATGTGTCAGCCCCCAGACCTTTGATCATCTTAGATAGATTCAGATTAACAGGGTTGGAAGGGACCTTGAAGGTCATCTATCCAACCCCCAATCCAAGCAGGAGACCCTACACCATTTCTGACAAATGGCAGTCCAGTCTCTTCTGGAAAGTGATGAAGCTCCCACAACTTCCAAAGGCAACTTCTGTTTCATCGGTTGATTGTTCTCACTGTCAGAAAATGTATCCTAATTTCTAGGTTGAATCTCTCCTTGGTCAGTTTCCAGCCATTATTCCTTGTCTGGCCTTCAGGGGCTTTGGAAAATAGCTTGACTCCCCCCCCCCTCCTCTCTGTGGCAGCCCCTCAAATATTGGAAGACATCTATCCTGTTTCCCCTGGTCCTTCTCTTCACGAGACTAGCCATGTGTGTGTGGTGGTATTGCGTTGCTTTATATACGTGGAGGGTCAAGGCGGGTGTGACAGACACACGCACATGCGTCTGTGTGTTCCCACAGAAGCACACACACCAGACATGTGCACGCATGGCATCTGCCCTGCACACGTGCCCAGACACTCACACCCACGGGGCTGTTTCATTTCTCACACGTTTCTCGTTTTTCATGCACACACCCCTCCTGCACCCCACAATGTCTGTGTCTCAAGACACGCGCTGGTTGGATCCTCGGCCAAATGTCACATGCGCCTAGTCATGCACAGGCAAGTCCACATAGACATATGTTGATCTATCAGTGTATTTGTTCACACAGCTCTCATTGTTCTTACTCGGACATGTGTGTAAAATGAAACCCCCACACACGCATGTCCATGCATGTCTGTCCATCTGTCCATCTATCTACACACACCCACATGTGTGTAGAATATATATATGTTTATGCATATCTGTCCATCCATCCATCCATCTACACACACACACACACACACAAACTTATTGATCCATGCTTCTATATCTCACATGCATATGCACCCACTCATATAGCTCATCTAATATAGACGTATCTCATCATGTATATATATACATAGAACCATCTATACATAAATAGAATGGAAGATTTCTATGGGATTGGAGCAGCTTATCAATACTTTCAAGTTAAATATATAGCTGTTTTTATGACCTATATAGTTTTGCATACATTTGTCACACCCGTTTAGGGAGATGCATATAGCATGGGCAAAACAGATATATATAAGATTTATATGCATCTTGTATATGTCTGTGCATCTCTCTGATTCTCGTGAATAGACTCATATTTGCCATCCTGAGTGGATTTTGATTGTTTTGAGATTTTAAAATGTGTTTGCCAGTTTTGAAATGGCTTTATATTTGTTCCTTTCAATTGTCACATTTTGGAATCATTGTGTTTTGCCTTGGATGTGGTTGTTTTTCATTTAGGTCTTTTTCTGTTTTGTATCTTTTATAGAAGTGCATTTTCAAAACATGGAAACCAGACATAAACATGGATGAGTTGCAAATTATCAAACTTTTCTCCTAACCCCAATGACTGTGGTGTGGTTGAAAAGAAATGAAGGCTTTTACTGGAAAAGCAAGTTATAAATGTTCAGATAAAACCAAATAAGGATGTAGCAATAGCTTTGTAGCTTCTCTGTTCCATCGATCCCATCCAGTCCCCTCAAATGTTCAGTTGTCATTCACCAGTAAACATGCCCAATTCACTTTCAATCCTCATCCGTGCATATTTTTATACTAAACAGGTTACCATTTATTCAAACTAAAGTTGCTGGAGAGAATAAGATGCTATCACTTCACAAGCTCTTTTGTTGAAGAATTTTTATTTGGAATTACATTGCCTTATAATCCAAATAACGAAGACCTTTGAGCATTATTGGAACAGAGCAGTGGTGGGTTTCAAAAATTTTTGGAACCTCTTCTGTAGGTGTGGCCTGCTTTCTGGGTCCACTGGTGGAACCTCTTCTAACCAGTTTGGTAGATTTGACGAACCGGTTCTACCGAACCGGTGCGAACTGGTAGGAACCCACCTCTGGAACAGAGCTTTTATACTGTTTTATACACCCTGATTATAACCAATATTCTCTTAATCATACATTTATAATTAATTAAATACATAATGTTGTACGTTATAGTTATAGACATTACTTTCATAATTGTATTGTATTGTATTATTTGTATGCCGCCCTTCTCCGGGAGGACTCAGGGCAGCGAACAATTCAAGGGGGAAAAAGAGGAACATAAAAAGACAAAATACAAATAATAAAAGTAAACAACAGTCGCACAACCATACATGTCGAGAGGGGAGGGAACTCATCACCCCCAGGCCTGCCGGCAAAGCCAGGTTTTGACGGCTTTTCGGAAGGCCTGGAGAGAGGTGAGGGTCCGAATCCCTGCGGGGAGTTCATTCCAGAGGGCCGGAGCTGCCACAGAGAAGGCCCTCCCCCGGGTAATAGCCAGGTGGCATTGGCTGGTAGATGGCACCCGGAGGAGGCCAACCCTGTGAGATCTAATGGGTCTGTGGGAGGTAATTGGCAGCAGGCGGTCTCTCAAGTACCATAACATTCTATATATTTATCTCTCTCCTTTCCCCTCTCTACTTCCTTCTCCACCCTTTTCCTCTTCTCCTCTTCCCTTCTGTCTCTTCACTTCCCTCACCTACTCCTCTCCCCTCGTTCTTTTTCTCATTTCCCCTTTCTACTTCCCTCTTCTTCCTTCTCCTCTTCCCTCGACTTTTGTCTCCTCCTTTCCTCTCCTCCTCCTTGCTCTACTCCATTTCCCTCTCTCCCTTCATCTCATCACTTCTCTTCCCTTTCATCTTTCTCATTATATATAAATTTCCATTTCCCTGCAAGGCACAATGTATTTTCCAGGTACTGTCTCTTTCAAATATAATCATACATTTTCTTGGAATTGCATTTAAGGAAAAATATAATAATATGTATTTATTGTGTTGTATATTCTGGAGTAGATATCTCTGACTATTGAATTGAGACAGGTGAAGCTGATGACAAGTGTTGCCTAAAGACAGAAAGAGTGAAACTACCTGACAAAGACAGTTCTTTTGCAATCTTTCTTACTCTGTTCTTCATATAATTAGCAAGAAATGTCAATGTGACCTCAAGATATAAAGCTAACTCTAACATTTTACTTATACTCTCAACTGCTATAATTACCATCAGTGGCATATCACTTTTGTAAATACAGTTGTCATAAAACGCCACTGTCTTAACGTCACCTTTGCCTGTACTGTCTATAGCATGCTGTCATTTGCATATCATTTTGTTTGCTTTTCAAAGTTTTATTATTGACTAGCCAATAACCCGGCATTGCCTGGGTATTTATTTGAAGGGGGGGGGGAGGAATATCCGGACCATACGTAATTTGTAATGTTGGATTTTCTTCCTTACCAGAGGGAGCCCCTTTGTGGAGTACTGTGAAGTCATTACTATGGCAACTCCACTGCGCTGTACAGTTGAAGCCATTTTACGGCAATACAGTAGAATCCATTTTAAGGCACAACAGGCTGTATCTTAACAGAACACACCGATGGGTTTTAGGGATGTCTAAAGGTTAGGTATTGGCGAAAAAAATCATGTCAGTGTATAAATATAATATTAATATATTCTTGGTTTCAGAATTATTGCATAGCTTGGGATTGCCAACATTCTGGTAAATAAGGCCACCCCATGTGATTGAAGGCACAAATATCACAATAAATGAGATCATCAGAATTTTCAACATCAATAAAACAGAAGTGATCAATATTGAGAGGTGGAAGTATTTTTGAACATCAGGATTCCTCTTCCAAAGTTTCAATTCACCCATTCACTTTGGACTAGGTAAACCAATCTATCACCCAGAATTGCCGAGGTGGCGCAGTGGTTAAATGCAGCACTGCAGGCTACTTCAGCTGACTGACTGCAGTTCTGCAGTTCGGCTGTTCAAATCTCACCGGATCAGGGTTGACTCAGCCTTCCATCCTTCCGAGGTGGGTAAAATGAGGACCCGGATTGTTGTTGGGGGCAATATGCTGACTCTATAAACCGCTTAGAGAGGGCTGAAAGCCCTATGAAGCGGTATATGAGTCTAGCTGCTATTGCTATTGCTACTGCTAATTGTAGAACAAGCATTTTTATTGATATCTTTTTTTTAAAAAAATGCAAAGTATCTAAGGCAAAGATGTCTGTGGGAACATCAAGGAAGTCTCTCATCAGGAAAAGTTAATAGAGAAAGGACCCTTGAAGCAGAGGATTTGAAAACAATGTTTAGGTAGTCCTTGACGTAGGACCATAATTGTGCCAAAATTATTGTTTGCTAAATGTGACAGTTGTTGAGTTTTGCTCCATTTTACAACCTTCCTTGCCACAGTTGTTTAGTGGATCATTGCAGTTGTTGAGTTGTTAATACGGTTGTTAAGTGAACCTGGCTTCCCCATTGACTTTGTTGGTCAGGTCGCAAAAGATGATCACATGACCCCAGGACACTGCAACTATCATAAATATGAACCAATACAATACAATAGCAGAGTTGGAAGGGACCTTGGAGGTCTTCTTGTCCAATCTCCTGCCTAGGCAGGAAACTGTATACCCTTTCAGACAAATGGCTATCCAACATCTTCTTAAAGACTTCCAGTGTTGGGGCTTTCACAACTTCTGGAGGCAATTCTGTTCCACTGATTAATTGTTCTCACTGTCAGGAAATTCCTCCTCAGTTCTAAGTTGCTTCTCTCCTTGATTAGTTTCTACCCATTGCTTCTTGTCCTGCCTTCAAGTGCTTTGGAGAATAGCTTGACTCCCTCTTCCTTGTGGCAACCCCTGAGATATTGGAAGACTGCTATTATCTCTCCCCTAATCCTTCTTTTCATTAAACTAGACCTACCCAGTTCCTGCAACCGTTCTTCATATGTTTTAGCCTCCAGTCCCCTAATTATCTTCGTTGCTCTTCTCTGCACTCTTTCTAGAGTCTCCACATCTTTTCTACATTGTGGCGACCAAAACTGGATGCAGTATTCCAAGTGTGGCCTTACCAAGGCATTATAAAGTGGTATTAACACTTCACACGATCTTGATTCTATCCCTCTGTTTATGCAGCCTAGAACTGTGTTGGCTTTTTTGGAAGCTGCTGCACACTGTTGGCTCATATTTAAATGGTTGTCCACTAGGACTCCAAGATCCCTCTCACAATTACTACTATTGAGCAAGGTACCACCTATACTGTACCTGTGCAACCAGTTGCCAAGTGTCTGAATTTTGATCAAATGACCACCAGGATGTCGCACATGTGGGGAAATGGTTATAAGTCACTTTTTTTCAGTGCCACTGCTGCAAAAACAATACTGTATAAAGGATCATTTGGATCTCAGCCAAGGTGCCCTAAGGCTGACTACCTCTTATCTTGTGGCTTGATAGCTCACCAAACCAGCCTGGACTTGTTCTTGTAGCAATAAAATTACCACAAATGGCAAAGAGGTTTTCAAAGAAATGTAAATACGCTACAGGTACAAGGGGCAGTTTAGCCAGAAACAGAAAGGATGTTTCATATGGAACAAGGAACACTGAAAATTCAAGGCAGCTTCCAATATAGAAGATGAAAAGGTACAATGGATTAAAATTACTAATTACTAAGTATATACAAACCAAATCTTGAAGGGCAAATTCAAACAGACAAGAAAAAAATAGGTAAAGCTTCTACCAGCGTCTTCAAACATCTTTAAAATATGAAAAGGCATAAACTTTTTTTTTTTTAACTTTTCTTCCCTGGAAGGCAAAGGGTGATGATTATCATCCATATTGATGCCAAACAAGGCTATACTTTAATGTGTAAACCAGACAGGAAATAAAACAATGCTTAAATTATTGCTGAAAGTTTATTTGATACAAAATGTTTTTCCAAATTATAATAATCTTAGAAAACAAAAATATACAATGTTTCAGAAACAAAAGCAGCAAAGGAGGTGATTATCAGACTGGATTATTGCTCTAGCCGTACTATGATTAATGTTATACTTATTACTAAGGCTGTTAAAATGAAAATGGACAACTGAATTTTTAAGCACTTTTAGAAAATGTCCAATGTGGCCCCTATCATGCTATTCAGTAACCAACAGTTAAAGCACCCAATTTTAAAGAATATTGTTAAATAGTCCATACAGACACTGTTAATTTGACATTTCAAAATGAGAAGTTTGGAACATTTGTCATAATTTGAAATATTTATTCTACTCTCTCTCTCAAAAAAGCAAATGCATGTTCAGTGGACAATTTTATGTAATTTGTCAATTCTATTCGTTACAAATGTAATTCAATGAATTTAGCCATTAAACAAAATTAAATTTGACAATTCTCTGATGAATTAAATTTATTGAACTTTTTTTAAAATTTCCAAAGTAGCAAGCAATATAATGTAAAAAAAATAGACAAAATCAGTTCAAAAAGTCTATTCATTTCTGGCCGTCATTTACTATCCCAAACTCAGCAAAATTAAAATTAAAATTAACCTTTTATCTACAATTTAAGCTTGTCTCTCATCAAAAGACATTTTAAGAGAAAAGGATCTCTTTTCTGTTCCATCATGCAAATATAAGTTTCAGGTTCCCTTGATTTAATACAACCGTTGTTCAAATGAGATATCTGTTTGGGGGAGATATCTGTTTGGGGGTAATCTGTTGACTAAAGACTTGTTTAAAAGAATAAAGAAAAGATGGATCATGTTGGGGACAGAATAAGAAACCTTGGTATTTATCATTTCAAGTTTCTTAGGTCTGTAAACCTGATGGTTGGTCACCAACTGGATCCCTGCTCTGCAGCTTTGATTGTTTTCAATGTGTCTCATGATCAGTAAGCCTTTTGACAGAAAGGACTCCGGTAAAAATTCAATAAAGGTTCATCAATTATGATTGAAAAGAAAACAGAAAATATCCCAGCCGTATGCCTCCTGTCCCTTATAAGAAAATGTATACAGAGGACCCCAATGGTATATCAAGAAAATGTAGGCCATTTTTTTTTTCATTTCTGTATTCTGGTCAACAATGAATGGAAATTCTTCCATCAAATGGTCCAGGAAAGTCCCTGAACCTATTAACTGATGTATGGATTAAGGAATTGTAGCTACGGTACAATCTATTCTACACCTACACCTTAGAGCAGTGATGGCGAATCTTTTCGGCACCGAGTGCTGCAAAGGGAGTGTGCGTGCTCATCTGGGCCGCAACCAAGAAGAGGAGCTACCCAGGGGGCATGCGCGCACCGGAAAATGAGCTTACGGTTTTCGGCAGGTGCATGCGCAATGATCAGCTGGCCAGCGCACATGTTCATGCTGGAAAACAGAAGACAAGCTCTTGCAGTTTCCGGCACTGCCGCACGCACAAAGGTCAGATGATTGTTGCATGCGCAGAAGAGGAACAAGTGATGTGCCCGTGTCAGGCAATATGGCTCCATGTGCCACTTTGGGCATGCATACCATAGGTTCTCCATCACAGCCTTAGGGCATGGAAGGGAAGTTCTCATGAAGACAGACTTCTTCATGAGTGTGTCACCTCAAATCAAAAGCCCACACAAAATCAGTATTTTAAATGGCTATAAGACAGTCTACAAATTTAGAGGAAATTCTTGCTTTAGGAATCTGCTTTCCCTTGTGGAGATGATTACAAATATGCAACCAGTTAAAAGAATAGCAAGTGCTTTTAAATTGCTTTTTAGACTTGTTCTCATTAGCTTAAATGAAGTTTCATTTAAACGAACCCTATTTCTCCTGAGTGAAAACATCATTAAAAAAAATAGTTATTTCAAAAGCTTCCGGTCTCTTCAGTTGATCTACAAGATCTATGTTACCCAATTATTCCAGCTTTTCCTAACTTGATGGCTTTTAAACATGTGTAGAATACAATTCCCAGAATTCTTAACAATATTCTGAAGCTGCAGTCCTATGATATGTGGAAGACACCAAATGAGGAAGTTTATGTTACACTGTTGTTGTTATACTACATTTGAAATAAAGCATTGCCAAGTCTTCCCCCCCCCTTTTTTTTTTCTTTTACACATTCCTCCAAGTGTCTTTGGTTTAAATCTACGTTGATGCTCAAAGTTACTAAACTTCTGTTCATCAACACTTCCAAGAGAGGTTAAAAGTGGGAAATCTCTTTCAAATCAAAATGCTAGAGCTGAACTTATTTTATTATTACTATGACAACTGTTATAGAAGCTTTGCCCTAAGGCGTAGGCTGAAATAAAAATTCAAATGATGGATGTGTTAAGTGATAACAATAAAAGGTGAGTTGGAGAACTAAAAAAATGAGCCTCTGATTTGGAAACTTAAGACTTTTATTAATTGTGCTAATGTGTAAAGAGGAAAACTAAGTTTCTGGTTTTTTTATATTTCTTCCAATTTTTATCTTAAGTATTTTTAAAAAATAACATTCATTAGCTCACAATGGATTAAGTACAGGAACTCCTAATTATAACTAATGAATGGGCTCATCTCATCTGATTCTTTGTCCATCTTACTCATTTTATAATTTCACAACCGCTCTACATTATACATTATAACTTGTATTATATAGGCGAGAACCACTTTTTGAGGCCACAGGTTGAAAGATTTGTGATAGTGACAAAATGGAAAGGGCAGGACTGAACCTTTTAGGTTTTGGAGTTTTTTAGGGTTTGATAAGGTTTTAAAAAATGGGAATGTTGAGGCCTCAATGCCTCTGTTTTTCTCTCTTGTGGGACAATCATTGGATGCAACTATATATTTTGCTGCAGAAAATTGCCATCAACCTGGACTTCTGGGAAGTGCACTCATGGGATCACATGGTTGCATGTAACTTTAGTTGCCCATCGTTACTTTCTCGTGCATAGTAACCCGTGGTTTTTTTCCTGCTAGCTGGACCTCTGATAAGACACTTCTGGTCTGCATTATTCTGCTCCTAAATGCTTCAAATAAAGACTTAGGTGGAAAGCCTGAGATTCAGGAGCAAAGTGGACCATTGATTAGCAATACTATCCATCTCATAGGCCACAAACTTGAACTGAATTGAACAAGGCACAGGTTTATTGAATATGGTTTGGTACCTCGAGAGATAATAGGTTCTAACCATTCTGAGAATATCAATAGTAAACTTTTCACAAAAATATATGTGCAAGTGTAAAAAAAGGCGATTCTTTTCATAATAAAGTGTATGAAATATTCCAGTTTAAAAATTAAACCAGTCTCTTATTATTTGAGTAGAAAAATCATAGTACATTATTTTTGGTGATGTGTTATTGTCCCTCATGATGTTCGGTGGCTTGTGTGGCATTTTCTTCATTAGAAGCGGAATTCATCACCTGGGTATAAAAGAAATGGTATGTTAGTAATCAGATCGCTGGATTCATATTTTCATTAGGCAATTACAAGGATAGCAATATAATAAAATAGGATGGTATTTAGCCAGGACCAAAGATAAAGACGGTTTGTGTAAGTCAATGGTTCTCAACCTGTGGGTTGGGACCCTTTTGGGGGTCGAACGACCCTTTCACAGGGGTTGCCTAAGACCATCGGAAAACACATATTTTCGATGGTCTTAGGAACTGAGACACCAATTTTATGGTTGGGGGTCACCACAACATAAAGAACTGCATTAAAGGGTTGCAGCATTGGGAAGGTTGAGAACCACTGGTCTAAGTGAATAATCAGAGCCTTCGTTCCCAAGCAACAAAACAGACACTAAAGTTTTACTATTGGTTTACAAATTCATATATTTGTAAAGTGTGAGTAGAATGACTTGCATGAGAAATTAAAAAATGACTGTTTCTCCTTTTCAGGAAACCCTGGAAAATAAACCGAGCAAAAACATTAGATGTTCTCAACCCAGATACAATTTTCAGAACTTCATATACTTATGCAAATAAACTATAGGATGCTTAAGACAGCATTCAAAACTATATTATAGCAGAGATGCTTTACTTAAAAACTTTTGGGAGGCTCTCAAAACAAACTGATTCATGGGAAGAGGGGGGGGGAACAATTTCTGCTTAACAGAAATAAACAGACGAAAACAGAAGCATCCATTGGGTTATATCACTACAATGGTTGGATTCAGATAACTGCAGGAGTAAAAAAAATGGTTAGTTTGACACAGCAAATTGTGTAAAGTATGATTTAGTCAATAATTCATGGTTAAGCAAACATGTAAAAAATGTGGCACTGGTCTCGTTCATGGACAGAATGCTGGTGTCCGATTCTTTCCATGTCAAGAATCAAACCAAGTGCAGACTGAAAAACCATGCTGTCAATTCGGGCCAAAAGTAAACACGGGGAGGGGGGAAGTGGAGGAGGCAACTGTTAAACCTTCAAGCTGATTTTTATTTGCTATCTGGCTCCATCCACTCAAATACAGAGGCACGCTGTTGTGGGGGGGCGGGAGTGGAGAGCAGTGGCAGCGTTCTGGGTTCAGCAACCTCTGTGCTTGGCATGTGCGAATACCCAAATAAAATAAAAGCGCCCAGTGCAGTTTGTGAATGGTAAAAAATCAGCCTCCAAAAACCAGTTAAAATTGTTACGGCTGGCAGGCAAAGGTAGGTTTGGAAATACGCCAGAAATAATGTCTGATATTCCAAAGAGGTCAGAGCTGTGATGGCAAACCTGTTGTGACTCAGCAAAAGTTTGCTGTGAGTTGAGTCGGGAGGCAGGAATAACAATGCAGCTGGGGCTCGTTAGTGTGGTCTTCTGGAGATGAAAGGACTGATGGTGCCACGCCCTGGTTGCAGAAGTCAACGTTCGTCGTTCGTTCATGGTTCATCGGTCATGGTTTGTTTGTGAGAGGCACTTGGAGAAGTGATTTGCTTTCTTTCTGTACACCTGGTTTGGCTGTAAGAGATCTTTGTTTTTGCATTCTGTTATCTTCTTGCCAGAGACTTTATTTATGTTTATTTTTGGGCTCGCAGCCAGCGTGAGCCGAGGACTGATAAAGTTCTTTCCTTTTAAGTCTGTCTGCCTGTCGTCTTTGAACGAGCGAAGAAGGGGGGGGGTCAGAACAGAAACCTATGGCACATGTACCACAGGTGGCACGCAGAGACCTCTGCGAGCACGCGTGCCGTCATCCCAGCTCAACTCAAGAAAGAAAACTGGGTGGGTGGGGGGGGGGGGGAAAGGAATGTAAAAAAAAGTAAACTTAACAAAGTGAAACTCATGTAAACCACGAACTGCTGCTGGAGGCAGGCAGGGAGATCGTTTTATCCTGGAAAATCCCAGCCTGGCTGATCTTCTCCCAAACCAAGTTTGGCAGATTAATCACTACGCTTTAATTATGTTCAATTTGTAATAATGAAAATACATCCTGCATATCAGATATTTACATTACGATTCATAACAGTAGCAAAATTACAGTTATGAAGTAGCACCGAAAATAATTTTATGGCTGGGGGTCACAACATGAGGAACTGTATTAAAGGGTCGCGGCATTGGGAAGGTTGAGAACCACTGGCCTAGAGGAAGCTAGCTAGGATTTCTTGATCTTTTTCTAAGACCTGCAGAAATAAAATAAAGGCAAAATATCCTGATTCCTTCCCATTTATCCCCTGCCTTTCTACCCCAGGTGTACTCAAGGCAGCGTGCAAGCAAGAAAGCTGCACAATTTATTGTGATACAGAGTTGAATGTAACTTTCTAGAGGGAGAGAAAAATATCTGGTGTACCTACTTCCATTTAAGCATCAAGCCCATAAAAATATGCAGATTATTTTTATAACATTTTCTAAGCTATCACACAGGTTCTTTGGCCGATTCAGCATTCATCATCCTTGCTAAGTTAGACTAAAAGGGCCGGATGGAAAAACACAAGTAGGCAAAAAAACCATGGTGATTATTAAGCTTTAACTGTCCAACGGGTTCCAAAGATCTAAAAGGAGATGTCAGGAAACCCCAGAAAAAAAATCTATTTACATTTATCCACATGGCTAACTAGAAATGGAACCAAACAGCAAGATCCAAATAGCATCACTCTTTGTGATGCTCTATAATTTATGGGCCATGAGAATGCAACAATGAAAAGGCAGGAGTATATTGGCTCGGGTACCAAGATCTGTGCCGTTTCAAGATTTCCAAAAATATGCATCAAATCACTGCTTAGCAAACACATCGGGTGTTTTTGCAAAATAAAACCTGGTTGGGTGGGAAATTTGTTCAGAAACTGCATTGCAAAATCGCTTGTGACACTTTGAAGTTAAGGCTTGTTTGCGTCTCAAATACAACCAGAACAAAACAAGGATGTTTTCCCGAGGGTGCAATTCTTTTTAAAAGGCTCCTCCAGCAAACAAGCGGTAATTCGAGTTCAGGTAACTTGGAAGCGTAAAGGTGAGGGTTCCCCTCGCACATATGTGCTAATCGTTCCTGACTCTAGGGGATGGTGCTCATCTCTGTTTCAAAGCCAAAGAGCCAGCGCTGTCCCAAGACATCTCCCTGGTCATGTAGCCAGCATGACTAAACGCCGAAGGGGCATGGAGTACCGTTACCTTCCCACCAAAGGTGGTTCTGATTTTTCTACATTTTTTACATGCTTTCGAACTGTTAAATTGACAGAAGCTGGGACAAGTAACGGGAGCTCACTCTCTTATGCGGCGCTAGGGATTCGAACCGTCGAACTGCCGACCTTTCTGATCGACAAGCTCAGCGTCTTAAGCTACTCAGCCACCGCGTCCCTTTGAACTTGGAAGTGTAACTGCCTCTAAAAAAGGACTTCAGGTTTTCCCACTCAGCAAATTTGGACGTAATACCTGACAGTTAATCAATTCTGCTAACCTTTCTCCCTGCTCTTAACTTTAAAAGATTCCACCACTTGAGGCTGAGTGTTAATAGCCTGAACTTGCAGGAAATAAAGCTTGTGGACTTTTGCTTTTAAAAAGTGCAAGGTACATAGGAAAGTAGAACGAAAAGATTTCTTGCCGCTGAGAATTTAGACTACTAGATTAAAGGTCTTGTTGAACTGAGTCTTGCTTGAACTGCCTTCAAATTCTCATGCTGCGAGTTAGGATTTTCATTCCAGACTAAATCATGCTGACACAAAGATCCAAAGTTCAAAGCAATTGAAATCCTTCCTTGCCGAGGAAAGCATATGAAACTGTTGCTATGGCAACGTTAAGTACTTCTAAATAATGAAATTTGCCATTTGAGATACGAGTACTTGGTTGTTAGTTTAGAAGTGGGAGCGAAGTAGTAGGGCCAGGGGACTCCCATTAGGTAAATGAAAAGGTTCCCCTCGCACATATGTCAGTCGTTCCCGACTCTAGGGCGCGGTGCTCATCTCCGTTTCAAAGCCAAAGAGCTAGCGCTGTCCGAAAATGTCTCCGTGGTCAAGTGGCCGGTATTACTCAATGCTGAAGGCGCATGGAGTGCTGTTACCTTCCCACTAAAGGTGGTCCCTATTTTTCTACTTTTACATGCTTTTGAACTGCTAGGTTGGCAGAAGCTGGGACAAGTAATGGGAGCTCACTCCGTTACACGGCGCTAGGGATTCGAACTGCCGATTTTTCCGATCAACAAGCTCAGCGTTATTCCCGTTAGAAATATGTTAATTCTGAATGATTTTGCATATTTTTTCTTTCTGTTTATTTCCCAGGCTCAGCTTTTAAACATGGCTCAGGAAGCTGAGCCCGTGTGAGACTTGAAAAGAGCCACAAAATATATATTGAACTTAGCTATGCTGCTCTGGTTGCTACAACAGTGATAGCCTCCCCAATTGATAAAAGGTTCAGGAGACCTCTGAGTAAACATCCAGCTGCACGATCCTCCATTGTCTTCTGACAGGCCTGTGAGCTCACTAGTTCACAGGAAAGAGGCTCAAAGGAGAATAAAGAAGGCTCTCGTTCTTCTTAATTTAGGCGGATTTATTGGCTTTAGAACTGGTTCCGTTAGTGAAATTCTTGGGACTTCGTCCTGCCCATTTCAATCAATCTCTTTTTAAGGGGGCCAAAACTGTGGATAGCAAAGAATGGTTTGCCATTTTAGGCGGATACCAAACTTTCTGATATCCATGGGAATATCTGATTTCTGAGTTTTTTCTTTTCTTCTGGCAGCTCTGTAGGGATGGTGCAAAATAAACTGGAAGAGAAGCAGTGAATACAGCAGGAAATGGATCTTTTAAGTGACCAAAGAAAGGGGGACAAAGGGCATTTCAAACTGGCTCTGATCCTCTCAGATCTACTTTTTCTGCCCTCCTGGTCTCCTTCAAAAAAAAAAACATTCTCTTTCGGCAAGGTATTTGGTGAAGGTTTACTTTATTTGCTCTTAAGATTATGGAGAGCTGGCTTGGTATAGCGGATTAAGGCACCAGGCTAAAAACAGGGAGACTGTGAACTTTAATCCTCCCTTAGGCATGAAACCAGCTGGACGACTTAAAGCCAGTCGTTCTCTCTCGGCCCAGGAAGAAGGCAACAGCAAAACACTTCCCAAAATGTGGCCGAGCGAACCGAACCGCAGGGGCTTTTCCAGGCAGTCCCAAGGAGTCAAGGGTGACTTGAAGGCCCACACACTTTCGGACTGATTCTCTCTCTCTCTCTTTTCTCCAGAGCTCAAGGCAGCACATGTAGCATCCCTGCTTCCGAATATTATGTCTATGGGTACAACCAAGGGGTTCGCAGGGGTTCGAGAGAACCTCTAGCTAAGATTCTGTGCAGTTTGGAGAATCCCCAAATCCCACTTCTGGCTGGCCCTGCCCACCCCACTCCGTCCCTCCCAGAAGTCCCCACGCGACCTGTTTTGGAGAGGGTGAAAAACAGGCCTACCGAAAGTTCGGGAAGGCCAGAAAGGGGGAGATTTCCCGCCTCCAGAGCGCCTCTGGAGCCTGGGGAGGCCATTTTCGCCCTCCCGGAGGTTCAAGAAAAGCCTCCAGAGCCCTGGGAAGCTGAAAATGCACCCCACCCCGCTGTGGTGCAGGAGGCCGAGTAGACAATGCCCACCATGGCCACGCCCACCCAGCAACCGAACGGAAAACCGCTTGCTAAAATTTTTGAAGCCCACCTCTGGTCACAACAGTCTTGTGAGCTATGCTGGACTAAGGGACCGCCAGTGAAGCAGCATCGGGCAGAGAATTATCCCCATCTGGAGTGACTTTGTCCCTGAGCTCGCTAATCCTAACCCAACAGCTATGGTCAACTCTGGATCTCAACAAGCCCTGCCCCCTGTATGAAGAAGAACAAGCAGTATCTACTCACAGGACCCCCGAATAATCTCTCCTCACCTGATAGCTGCTACCGTTCCAGAATTTTTTCATCTCCTTGCGGTACAAAGCAACCAGGACGCAAGGAATAAGTGTGCAGGGCACTAAATAGAGAAGAGCTGGCTGAGCCTTCCTCATCAATATTAGACAGATGAAGGTGAGCACCATGCCGACACCATAAGCTGCAGAACAAGGTAAACATTAACAAAAAACATGTCACCAAATATCGCAGATTTTTCGGCTCCTTGGTTTAGGGCTAAGCATGGTAATTTATTTTTATTTATTAAATTTGCATGCTGCCCAATTCACCATCAGGCAGTTCTAGGCGGCTTACACAAGAAGCCAAAATGGCAATATTAAAACATTCAGATAATGAGTGTTACTCTCAGGTGCAAACAACCAGACCCATATATATATAAGGTTCAAGATGACTACTTCATTGTTCTCTTATACAGGAATTTCCCCAGACTCACAGTTTCATATGGACACTACTAGATAAGGCCCTAAGCATTCAGAGCGGGCCAGACCTAGCTGCCTTGTTAATTAAATTAAGACCACATAGAGCTGTGATGGCAAACCTATGCCACATGTGCCAGAGGTGGCACGTAGAGCCCTCTCTGTGGACACGCGTGGCGTTCCAACTGTTCTGGTTTCCAGTGCGCACATGCGCACCAGTCAGCTGGTCTTCGTAGGCACCGGAGCACCGGAAAACGGCCTGAAAATGGCTGTTTTCAGGCTAGTTTGTTGGCCGTTTTTTCAAAATAAACAGCCAGGCCAAAACCAGCTCAAAAAACAGCTGGAAAATGGCCTGAAAAACGGCCTGGAAAATAGGCTGGAAATGGCCTGGAAAACGTCCAAAAAAACAGGCTGTTTTTCAAGCTGTTTTCAGTCCGTTTTTCAAAAAAAAACCCAGCCAGGCCAAAAACAGGCCAAAAAACAGCTGGAAAACAGCCTGAAAACAGCCTGAAAATGGCCCGGAAAAGGTCCAAAAAACCAGGCTGTTTTTCAAAAACAGCCCAGAAAATTGCCTAAAAACAGCCTGGAAAATTGCCTGGAAAACAGCCAAAATATAGGCATGTGCGCACCCACCAGCTGGTCTTGGGTTTTCCGGAGCTCCGTGGCACATACATGCATACACGTTCCAGTTTGGGAACTCGGTTCCGAAAAGGTTCCCCATCCCTGACATAGAGAGTCCAGGTGTATTCTGCGCTTCAGCCCTCCCAGCTGAGATGGTTGCTCTCCAACATCCTTAAAACTAACAAGGAAAGCTAGGAAAGGAGCAACCTACAACGGGGTGGAGGTGAAATAATCTCTTACTCCACTAATGCCTCCATCAGGACCCCAGGCCAAATGGCAGAGTCAGTTTTTAAGACCATCCCCTAAAAGGCCAATAGGCCAGGGTCGGATCTCACCTCAAGGGGCATTCCCAATACCGTTTTTCGAAATAACTATTGGGATAGATTACCTATGGTGCAGATAATGAAATACACGGAGGAAGAGGAGGTTTGCACATCAAACCTGTTGCAGTACGCCACCAGGAGACCTAAAAAAAACCACAAAAACATCCCAAATGAAAGACGGGTCAGAGAGATTTTTGTCAGGAAGAAAATGACGTCATCAAAACAACAGGACCACACTCGTGAAATTAAGAACACAACTGAGCCCAAAACTGATGTTGTTAAATGAGGAAATTTCCTGAGTGAGTTTTTCCCCCATTTTACACATCTTTTCTGGCCACATTTGTTAAGTGAATCATGGAGGTTTAGGAGAGCTGTAAGTTACATTATCCACTCTCAACTTTTTTCCCTCCCTCCCTAATTTTAATCTGGGGTCTATAAGTGCTTATAAATAACCTTGGACTAAGCAATAACTTTGTATGTAGATTTTGGGAGGGGGGAACTAAATAGCACTGGCCTCTATTTCTATTTTTTTTTTCAGTTTTCCCCTGATTTTTTCCCTTTTCTGCCTTTCGTTAGGAAATAAATATATCAACTTAAACTTGGAGATCTGACTGCAAATTATTGTTCTGGCAGTGGGGCCCACAGAATTCTATGGATTGCATTTAGCTATATTAGAATTTACTCTGCAGATTCTCTGTTACAATAATTTTTATACTCGATGAGGAAAAAAGCAGTCAAACCAGAAGAGTAAACTCAGCCTCTCTTTTCCATGCAATATACATGTATAAGGTGTGTCCGTGCAAACAAAATGGCTTAGAAACCAGTAAACTTGCTATAGGGAAAGATAAAGTATATATGTGCTAGTCGTTTCTGACTCTAGGGGGTGGTGCTCATCTCTGTTTCAAAGCTGAAGAGCCAGCGCTCTCCAAAGACATCTTCATGGTCATGTGGCCGGCATGACTAAATGCCGAAGGCGCACGGAACACTGATACCTTCTCACCAAAGGTGGTCCCTATTTTTTCTACTTGCATTTTTACATGCTTTCGAACTGCTAGGTTGGCAGAAGCTGGGACAAGTAACAGGAGCTCACTCTGTTACACAGTGCTAGGGATTTGAACCGCCGAACTGCCGACCTTTCTGATTGACAAGCTCAGCGTCTTAGCCACTGAGCCACTGCGTCCCTGAAACTTGCTATACATGGACCTAAAATATCCCACGTGGTCATTATATGAAGAATTCTTTCCCTGTGTTGTCTAAAGCACCATGTTAGGTTAGCAATAGCACTTAGTCTTATATACTGCTTCACAGTGCTTTACAGCCCTCTCTAAGCAGTTTACAGAGTCAGCCTATTGGCCCCCAACAATCTGGGCTCCTCATTTTATCCACCTCGGAAGGATGGAAGGCTGAGTCAACCTTGAGCTGGTCAGGATTGAACTGCTAGTGGTAGGCAGAGTTAGCTTGCAATAGCAATAGCACTTAGCCTTATATACCATTTCATAGTGCTTGACATAGCAATAGCACTTACACTTATATATTGCTTCATAGTGCTTTACATAACAATAGCACTTAGTCTTATATACCGCTTCACAGTGCTTTTACAGCCCTCTCTAAGCGGTTTAGAGAGTAAGCTTATTGCCCCCAACAACCTGGGTCCTCATTTTACCCACCTCGGAAGGATGGAAGGCCGAGTCTTCCTTGAGCTGGTCAGGATCGAACTGCTGG
Organism: Thamnophis elegans; assembly: GCF_009769535.1. Classification (NCBI taxonomy): domain Eukaryota; kingdom Metazoa; phylum Chordata; class Lepidosauria; order Squamata; family Natricidae; genus Thamnophis; species Thamnophis elegans. Next base: position 10,713,842 of record NC_045556.1, on the reverse strand, counting down.
TGGTAGGCAGAGTTAGCTTGCAATAGCCATAGCGCTTAGCCTTATATACCATTTCATAGTGCTTTACATAGCAATAGCACTTAGTCTTATATACCGCTTCACAGTGCTTTTAACAGCCCTCCCCAAGCAGTTTACAGAGTCAGCCTATTGTCCCCCAACAATCTGGGTCCTCATTTTACTGACCTCGGAAGGATGGAAGGCAGAGTCAACCCACAGCTGAAAGACACCCTTACCTGGAACGACAATATCACCAAATCCAAGTAATGAAAATGGCCTCAAACACAACACTGCTGGTGACAAGTCCAATCTGGGCACCTTGAAGACCACGGGCAACTGAAAAACAGTTGTTGTTGGTTAAAAACAAAAGAACCCTGTAAGGCCAATCCAAAGCATGTTTCACGAAAAGTAAGAATTGAATCAGAATCATCTCCTCATCTAGTTTACCCAGAAAAAGGGTTAACATTCAGAAAACAGCAAATCAAGAAGCAGAGTGCACAAAAGAAGTATGATCAAACACAAACGCCACACAGCAAACATCTGTATTTAGCAGACAGACACCATTGACAAATGATTGGATAAAATGAAGAACCCCAGGAAATGAGAGGAAAAAAGACTTTTAGCCTGATCAGAATTGATTGGGCAACACTTAAGATCTCAATCTTGAAGAAAGTAACGTGGAGAAGACAGAGAATCAGGTGTGGGGGTTTCTTTCCCCCCCTGCCCCAAAAGAATATTGATTTATTTTATTTTATTTTTGGGGGGGGGGGAAGTAGGCCATTGAAAATCCATGGAATGTATCTTAAACACAATCCTTACTTTCTCATGAGGAGCTGATTGTTCAGCAGAGGCATCCATCAAGTTTCCATCACTCTAGGATCAAACCCAAGTCAACAAGCATTTAATACTTGGAAGAAAAAAGATTTTAAAAACGGCTACATTTTGTAAGCAGTTTATATTGGGATATTCAGGGCAATAACCCAGCATACTTTTTACACTGAGGAGGAAAAAGACTAATCCTGCGTTCGCTTTCTCTCTCTCCCCCAAAAGTTTAAGGTAATGTTTCTCAACCTTGGCAACTTGGAAATGGGTGGACTTCAACTCCCAGAATTGCTCAGCCAGAAATTCTGGAAGTTGAAGTCCGCGCATTTTCAGGTAGTCAAGGTTGAAAAACACTGCTTTAAGAGGTCTTATTTATGCATATTTATGTAAAACAAGTGCAATATTTATAATGTAACTCAACCTGCGCAAACAGAAGCTAGATTTTCCCCCAAAAGATTTAATATGCCTACCTTTTCACTGCTGTCAAGAGGACCAAGTGCCACTTCAACCATAATACTTTCTCCACTCTGAAAAGTTTGAAAAAAAAAAAAGAATATGGATGCTGAAGCAGTCATTCTGGAAATATTTAAAATGTCAGGCATTTAAAAATGAATGCATTTTTTTTTCAGGACATATTTGGCCAGGACACTCCCCGGCAAACGTCCTATCAAACGGAATGAATTAGGAACCAGAATGGCTCATAATCCAATAAAGATAAACATGAGATGAGGACACTTAAAAAAAAAAAAAGCAAAATCAGAGCAAACTTGATAACCCAGCTGGTTCTATGTGATTTACGGGAAATGCCAGTATAATGCAAGTATATTTCACAAACTTATTAGAAACAACAAGCATCAAGCCGGGCGGATTTAATGCCATTTCCACCAGGTCAGGAAACTTAAAACACATAAACAAAACACTGAAAAGCACATGAAGCCTAAGCACATATTTCAAAATAAAATAAACAGAAGATTTAAAAAAAGAGTAGATATGCAATTTTTTATATAATAAATGAAATAAATAATGGAACTTTAGCCTCTATGTTTTGAGAACTGGACTATTGGTCCTGAAATAAATGGTTTGGAATATCTAAAAGTCCCGGAATTAAGAATCTGATATCTTATGTGGTTCACTTTATCTAGACCTTATTCTAATTTAATGGAATCACAGTGCCACACAAAGGCAACTGGTGGCATTGAACAACATCCCATGTTCTAAAGCTAGTCCTTGATTTGAGTCAGTGGTGGGATTCAAATAATTTACTAACTGGTTCTCTGTCCTAATGACCAGGTGGGTAGGCAGGGCTTAGTGGTCATGTGACCATGTGGGCGTGGCCAACTCAACATTACTCAGGTCAATGGACGCTTCGCCTTAGCTGTTACAATGGTAATAAGGGTTAACTGGAGAGGCAGTTTCTGTAAGCAGGGCAATAAAGATGAGGCTAGAAACAACACCAGAATGTTTCCTTCCTGCCTTCCTTACAGGATTAGCCCTGTAAAGCAGAAAAAAACCAAAAGAAGATTGATTTCCAACAACCGGTTCTCTGAACCTCTTAGAAAGTTAAGAACCGGTTCTCCCAAATAGGTGCAGACTGGCTGAATCCCACCACTGATTTGAGTCCAGGGTTTCTGTTTCTAAGCACATTTGTTAAGCAAATCACAAAAAAAATTGTGACCATTCCCCCCCCTCGTGGTTGTTAAGCAAGTTACTGCACTTGTTAAGTGAATCATGTGGTCATTAACAAACCCAAGTTTGCCCACTGCCTTTTCTTGCCAGATGTGGGCTGGAAAGATCACAACCGGTGATCACAAGATCCTGGGATGCTTCAACCATGATAAATACATGCCAGTTGTCAAGTGTCAGGATTTCTGATCATGTGGTTGTGGAGATGTTGTGATGGTTATAAGTGAGAGGACCTGTGGTAAGTCAACTCCAAATGGTCGTTAAAACGAATATTTTCAAGCGAAGGAACTACCCGCTTAGTCTTTATACTCTACATAGGGAATGGATGAAATAAAAAAGTTGGGCTTGTAGACTTGAAACTTTCACTGTATTGAGGGCATATTTTTCATTAGAACACTAAAACACCAAAAATTGAGCCCGCTCTGCATGATGACAAGAATTGCTATAAAACCTGCATACTTACTTTTGTAATGTAAGGTGTGATGAAGACAAAAAACACATCATATACAAGAAGGAGACCTAGAAGAATCACACATGACTAGAGAACAAAGAACAGGTGTTTATTTTTTTAAACCAAGC